>NC_041219.1:59889677-59923169 GCF_002837175.3 Physeter macrocephalus | reverse complement strand
GCTCCGCAACGGGAGGGGCCACAACAGAGGGAGGCCCGCGTACCACAAAAAAAAATCTTGTCCTGAGTATTACTCGTTACCTGAAGGAGCATTATTCTGTTAGGAACGTAGCCACGTAAGAAGGAAACTCCCACTCACGCCCAGTTTTAACAGCTATTAATTTCTTCTCCAAGCACATTGCCAACACCATCTGTCTGTCTCTCACACACGTTTGGTTTTTTAAATCTGCAGCCAGGTGTGGGTGGTTTTTAACTATACAGCTGTTCCTGTCTCAGTATGTATAACTACAGGGCTCTTGCTGTTTTAGTATGTGTATCTCCTTGATATCTGATATGGCTGAGTGTAAACCAGATCTAAAGCCTCCATACAGGATTAGCTGACCTTGGACACATGTGAAGAGGACAACCTGAGCCTTTAGTAAAACACTCAGAGCAGCCCCTGCGCTGAGGATTATGGGAATTTCCCCACGAAACCATCATCCCTGCTCTGCTTGCAAGTACCCCTTCTTTGCTTCACAGCAAGAAACAATGCCGAAGGAGCAAACAGTTGAGATCTATAGTATTCTGATTTCGAAGGGCAATAGTTTACTTTCACTGCAGAAAAACTGATCTTCATTCTGTCTTTACAGAGGGAACGTGGGATGTGTCTCGGGTCGGTTGCGTGTGGATATAAGAACCCCCAGCCTTGAAAAGAACATCCTGTTCCTGGTCTGAAGATATTGAAACGTTAATTACCCTTAGAGTAGAGCTTTCTTCTACAACGTCTGAAGAAGTGACCTACGTGACACTCACATTTCAGGATTCTGTTGCAGCAAGAAATAATCGGGATAGAAATAACCTAAGGAAAAGAGGTAGGAGTTCAGAGAAAGCAAGATGTAATCTTGGAGGATGGACCGGTGTTAGATGCCCTGAGGTGCTGGCTTTGATACTGATGCTAAAGACAGGTGAACTGTGGAATCTCCAAAATGGAGGCGAAGTTGGGGAATTTTTTAGTAGAGTGGTGCTCCCCACATTGAGGACGAAATATGTGGCTTCCAGGACCTTTTAAGATCGTGTGATATCACTATGTGTCATGAAGCTCTGTGTCATAGTGAATCATTTTGACTAAATATGCCAGAGATTGAGTTTGGGGGCTAAGAGATTTCTTTTTATAACGGTGGTCCTTGATATTTATACCTTGTGAGAGATGCCAAGGGGAATATCCTTTTAGAAGCCAGTTTGGAGCCTTCTAAAATAGAGAAGGTGGAGGGAATTTTTCCTTCTGAAGGTATAAATAACTGAAGAGAAAAATTGGAGGATGAGTCAGAAATAGATAAGAGCTAGTTTCTGTCTTATAAGTATTTAGAAACTTTTTAAAGAGCTAGTTTCTGTCTTACAAGTATTTAGAAACTTTTTAAAGGTAGGTTGAAATTCCCAGTGTAATTAGTCATGTTGAATCTATATTAATATCTGTATAGTATTTTATATACATTTTATCATGTCTTTATCAAAACATAACTATGAAGGAAATGGAATAATAGTACTTTCTCCAGTGTATTAATGAGAAAACTGAGCTGAAAGACATTAAATAATTTAACCAAGTTCATGCAACTCTTATGTGGCAGAGTCGAGACTCAGTTCTTATCGTCCACTCAGTCCCTTGTATCAAACTGGAAGAAATATCTGTCTCTGTGGTCAGGAATCCAATTTAATGTATCAGACAACATCCCTTACCTTCAAGAATCTGTTGACAGTTTAGGACAGTTTGTTGTCCTGAATCATCTAAAACGTTCTCCTGCTCTTTAGATTTATTTTTATTTTAAGCACGTGTGTATATGTGTGTATGTGTGTGTGTATGTGGTTTGGGGGAATGATATACAAAAAGAGGATGGGAATAGACTTTGTGTGTGTCTAATAAAGGTGGTTATACATCTTTGTTTTGTTTTGTTTTTAAAAATCTAACCCTTGAGAAAAAGGCAGTTGTGGACGTGGTGCATTGGCAGGGAGATTGTATTAATCAGGAGATTGTATTAATCTATCTGAGACATTGAGCTAGATGCCACTAGATCCAGAATTAGGGGATAGGAAAGTGAGGCAAGTATAAAAATCATATATATATGTACACATACCATGTATACACACACACACACACACACACACACATACATACATATGTAAGATGCTAAATATTGAAGAGTTATCGTCTGGCTTTCTGGTCTCTTCTGCTGTTGGCAGGTTAGGTTGCATAGTCATTCATTCTTTCATTCAGTATTAATTCATTATCTGCCAGGTGAAAACTAGAATACATAATAGATGAAAACAGAATTCACAAAACATCTGCCTTATGGAGGTTCGCAATCTCAAAAACTTGGGGTCTCTCCCATTGTCAGGATCATCCAGAGAACAAGTTACCACAACATCTCATACATGAATTCGGTAATCCTGAAGAAGAAAGGTGTGTGGTGATGTAAAGCAAAAACCTAAAAATTAGGAGACTCTTAAAGGAACAGAGGATGGTGAAGAAAAAATATGGAGGAGAACTATGGTGGGGCCCTTATTGTGAATCATTTTAGTTATTTTCTAAATAGGGGAATTGAAGAAGCAAGAGAGAAATGTTAATATCTGGAAGCTTGCTAAGTAGGAGAAGTAATCAACTCAAAGTGAAAGAATCACAAGGCAGCTCTGTTTGCTAATCTCTCTGCTGGCTTTTTTCAGGGTACCCAGCTCCATGCCCCATACGGCGTCAGGCTGCCCTGGGTCTGCTAACTCTTTGTCTGATGCTGCTGATTGGGCTGGTGACCTTGGGGATTACGTGTAAGTGTGCTTGCATCAAACCCAAGGAAGGTGGTTAGGAAACACAGCTGTAAACTATGTAAATTCAGGTTAGATCATATGATAGGTGCTAGCATTCCGAATCCTCTAATATTTTCTGCACCTCATATCCCTCTCATTCTCCATGTCTCCAAGATAAACCTGCAAGGGACATACTTCATTTTTATGAGGATTTTGCCCTAAATACATGGCTTTTGTTTGATAAACTTGACTGGATTATGAAGACAACTTTTATTTTTCAAGTTATTGATTGGAATAAGGAGGCTCTTGTCTGCCTAGACACACCTCCACTTATTATTCCAATGCTGAGAAACAGGGAGTTGAGCGACGTGGATTCAAAGAAGGGCATGACGTTTCATTTACCTCTAAGACTTAGCTCAAGACTGGCTTACTCTGCTCACCCAAGACCTTTCTAGGGTAGAAAAATCTTCAAAGCAGCAGCTACAGCTTGACCGCCATGAAGGAAAAAAAAAGATACAAACAAGGAGGAAGAGTTGCCTTATAATATCTCACTCAGTAAATAGAAAGTTGGTGGAAAAACGTCCTGAGAGCACATATTTTGTAGGATGCTGTTAAGTATATGAGGTACAGGGTAGGGGAGTTGACACAGCATTCACTTTCAGGGAACTGGTACCAAGGAAGTTTATTTGCTGAATAACAACACCTCCTTTGCTGCTTTCATTTCTTTTTATCTCAAGGATAATTGGAATTTAGTTATACTTATTTGGACCTATAAATAGAGGCTAATGATGTAGCTTGCTTTTGTGGAAAGAAATATGATGTTCTAGCAGCGGTAACAGATATTCAGTAGCCAACCATTAGGAGAATTAGCAGTTGATCTTCTACAATGTGTATATTTAAATGAATGAATGAAGATGCAACAATATGTATTCATTGGTTCACCATACAAGGGTGAACATTTTTTTTCCCTATAGTACTTTTAGTGCAATGGTTATTAAGTTTATTGTGCTGGTGAATCAATTGAAGTGCTTATTAAAAATGCAGATTTTATGAATTCAGGACCAAAAATGGTCTAGTGTGGCATTAAAATCTGCTTTTTAAAAAAAAAAACAAACAACAAATATCCTAGGTGATTCTGATGCAGGTAATATGTAGACCATACTTTGAGATACCCAGGGCCCCAAAGGATTCTCTTCCTATTAAAACAACAATTACATTGGGCTTCCCTGGTGGCGCAGTGGTTGAGAATCCGCCTGCCGAATCAGGGGACACGGGTTCGTGCCCCAGTCCGGGAAGATCCCACATGCCGCGGAGCGGCTGGGCCCGTGAGCCATGGCCGCTGAGCCTGCGCGTCCAGAGCCTGTGCTCCGCAACGGGAGAGGCCACAGCAGTGTACCTGCGTACCACACACACAAAAAATTACATTAATCAACTCCAAAAAGAAAAAAAAAAATCCACCAATATGAATGACAAAATGACTGGCGCTACCTTAGATGAACTTTCAGACATATATAACTATTAATTTATTATTTTAATACAAGTACAATCATAATTAAAAATATAAGTAAAATTAAAAGGATAAGCTCTACACAATTTGGAATAGAAAGGCATCAGGTGTGTTTCTTCCATGATACCTGATTATTAGGAATTACTAATAAATATTAAACAATCCAAGCAATATTTCTGTGTTAAGAGAATTATCTATGGCTATAATAAGAATGGAAGGATATATGAGTTTGTCCCCTGTTCTTTCTTGGAGTTTTGCAGACATCTAATGAAATTAACTCAGATTCAGAGAAACTGAGTCAACTTCAGAAAATCATCCACCAACAGCAGCATAACTTATCCCAGCAGCTGAGCAACTACAGGAACCTTCCCATGGAGAAGGAATTTCTCAAGTCACAGATCTCCAGTCTATTGAAGAGGCAGAGACAATGGCCATCAAACTCTGCCAAGAGCTAATCATTCACACTTCAGGTAATCAGGACCTGCTGACAAGTCAGATCAAATCTGTTGCTCTGACGTAGGCTGATTATGTGTACCACCTCAGAATATGAGAGTGTGTTACCAGTGACTTCTAAAGATGCTGCACGAAATGTACAGAAGACAAGGGAAGATACAAAATCCTTTATTTTTTTTGAAAACACAGAGGTGAATTTGGGAAGCACCCTGGAATGATACCAACCTGGATACTTCAGCCCCTCATTTTGTGAACTGTTTTTAGGTGATCCTGTTGTTATAAGAAGTTAAAAGTATAGCTGGTAATTCTGAAGCCAGAAGACTGAGCCCTGAAAAGAGTATTTCAATAACCATTGTCCCAAAGCATTATCGGGGGTGACTTCATTTTCAGAGGCTCCTAAAGCAGTATGTTTTCAGGGTGCTGGCTCTGAGGCTCTATTGTCAAATTACATGATTTACTTTCCAGTCCCTAGTCGCTCCAAAGTTGTTTAGTTTGTGTTATTGGGTGTAATTTCTTTTTCAGACCACAAATGTAAGCCTTGTCCTAAGACCTGGCAATGGTACCAAAAAACAGCTGCTATTATTTTGCGACAAATGAGGAGAAAACCTGGCCTAATGGTAGAAAAAGCTGCATGGGCAAGAACTCTGTGCTGGTGAAGATAGATAGCTTGGAGGAAAAGGTCTGGTTGAATCTCCTTCCCTGGTTATAGAAATTATCCATATACTGGAAAGTAAATAAATGGAATTTCTGACTCACATCGTAGGAATTCAGTACATTTTGAATAAGAATTAATACACGAATTTGATGAATGTTCCCATCTCTCTTATTCCTACAAACTGGAATGTGGCTCTCGCGGAACATTTTTCCTGTTTGTTTTCTCTTTCAGGATTTTCTGAAGTCACAGCCATTACCCAAGTTTCCTTTCTTCTGGTTGGGATTATCATGGGACCCATCTGGCAGGAGATGGCTATGGGAGGATGGTTCTAGCCCCTCTCCATTCTTGTAAGTCTCTAACTATTGGGGAAATAAACAAGCTAAGGATATTAAGAAATGAAATACAAAGAAAATATATGTTAATTGTAAGAATTGTAAATCTAGATTAAAAAAAAAATAGTACAACCTACAAAGAAAAGAGAGCTTCACTAATAAATATGGAAAGGAGGAGTACCTCGTTTCATGCGTGAGATAAATTCATGGCAGGACACTGAACTCTATTAGTTTACATTTATTTCTTGGGACTTCCCTGGCAGTCTAATGGTTAGAACTCCACACTTCCAGTGCAGGGGGCAGGGGTTCAATCCCTGGTCGGGGAACTAAGATCCCACATGTTGCACAGCCAAAAAATAGAATAAAATAAAGAAGTCAATTATTATTATTATTATTTTTGTGGTATGTGGGCCTCCCCCTGCTGTGGCCTCTCCCGTTGCGGAGCACAGGCTCCGGACGCGCAGGCCCAGCGGCCATGGCTCACGGGCCCAGCCGCTCCGCGGCATGTGGGATCCTCCCAGACCGGGGCGCGAACCCGTGTCCCCTGCATCGGCAGGCGGACGCGCAACTACTGCACCACCAGGGAAGCCCCAAGTCAATTATTTTAAATAAATAAATTTATTTATTTCTTTATTTAACAGACACAAGTAATACTTAGTAGTTTAAAGTATTTTAAAATATTATCCCTATGAGAAAAACATTGTTATACTCCCATTTTATAGATTAAAAAAATTGTTGTAGAGAGATTAAATAAAAGTACCTACACTATGAGTAAGATCTAGTAGTAAGCCCAGCCCTGAAGCAAGAAGAGTGTTGCAGTGTAACGCAGAACATTTGAATCATTCAAATAAAAGCAGTCCGGGTAAAACAGAAGATTTAGACATGATGAGCATAATTTTCTGATGACATTACTTAAGAATTATCATCCATTCTTTAGCAGAGGAACTAGGGGCTGATATCAGAAACACATCTATGAAGTCATTCATTTTTCTCTCTTAATCTCTTATTCTCTTTTCACCTCCTACATATGTATAAACATATACAAAATTATATTTGTGCATAGTAAGACGTCATACATTTTTACACAGAATGTGATTTTATTTTTCTGTTTTTCTTCAGAAAGTTCCAGAGTAAAGAAATTCTAGTACTTTTAATATAATCTGCATTGGGTAGTTTCTACCATGTTAATGGAGGGAATAAATATTCTCAACCCCAAATTTAAGTTTCCTTCTTAAATAATTCTGTCTGAGATCATGATTAATTTGAAATTTAAAAAACTCAGATATGCCAGCTTTAGGGATTTTGATGGGTGGTGGCCGTAGAAGTCTCTCCGCATTCAGACGTATGATATTTGGTTGTCAGGGGACCTGAGAACACTGAATTGTGAACAGTTTCAAATATGACATTTGTAGTTAATTTAAAATTGATTATTTTTCAGATTTAGTACTAACGAATATGCCCAGATCAATGGATCCAAAGGCTGTGCTTAATTTCAAAGGGAATATTTATATTTCCCGCTGCAGTGCTGAAATTTCTTGGATTTGTGAGAAGACAGCTGCACTAGTGAAGATTGAAGATTTGGATTAACATTCTTCCTTCAAAGTCACCAGGAAGTAACGGACTTGTGAATAAGCTGATGTGAGGAAGGAAAGAGCTACACTATTAGAGCCCAAAACAGATTAAATAGTGACTGTGTACTTAACCATTAGGGAACAGGCAAATAAATCTGCTTCACAGAACAGTCTCCACGTCATCCTCTGATATGCCTTCTGATCTGATGTTCTTGTTATTCAGTCTTAAACTCATTGGGAACCTGCAGGAATAGCTAGCTGTTCTATGGACCTCTTATTCAATCTCAGACTCATTTCACCGACTTTCCTCTCTCTCTCTCTCTCAAATAAAAGACTTTTCTTGCTTTGTTGTTACATGTGGACTAGTGCACAGGGTGATGTGTAAATATTTAACAGTCAGAACTGAGAGAGACCACAGCACTGGAACAAGGTCCAGGAGACCCTATTATGACAGTTGCTGGATCATGTAGAGATCTGGGGGACCCGAGCAAGGGGTCCTAGTGTCTGGGGTGGCAGTGCTGTACCAAATATTTGGAAATATCTAAGTGTCTTAGCAAATGGTTCGTCTGTATCACTGTGTACCAGCTAAGTCTCAGCCTGCATGAGCAAAATGTCTTCTTCCCCAACCTCCCTATGAAAGTACCTTTTTAAAATTAATATTTAAAATTTAGAAAATTTGTTATCTAGGTGAAAGAACATAACAGTTAGTATGACTATTCTCAGTTATTTAAATTAGTAATGTTGAGGTTATTGATTTGGTAATCTGAGTAATATTATTAGTTTATTCTCTTATAATTGAAATTTTATTTCCTTCAGAAAAGTCCTAATAAATTGCTCTAAGACATTAAGATATTAGAACCATTATTTTTTAGTTTCCAGAACTTTTCTTTAACATAGTTTGTCAGTGTCCCCGCACATTAGATGCTAAACATGGTAAATTTAGAGTTCAAGAGTTTTTCTGAAACAGAATTGCTGATTTGAGAATACCAGTAAAGGATAGAGTTTTCATTTTCTCTTCTCTCTTCATAACATTGCATAACAATGTATCAAGTAAACAGAATGGTAAACTAACATGTGATACTAATTTGGCTACATTAATCTAGATTTTACTGGAAAAACTGATATGATCTGAGTTCAAAGCTTGTTGCCTTTCAGAATACTTTGACAGTGCTTTGAAAGAACATCTTCATACACTACTATCTAGTAGCCTGTTATTGTCTAAAGATTTAAAGATCACTTTTTTCTACTCTCCCTCCACCACATTTTGTGATTTTGATGTCCTATTTTACATCTTCATGCTTGTCCTTCTACTGTTTATTGTAGTTATAATCGTTTTTACAATTTTTCTGATTGTTTTTTAGTCTACGTTCTGGCTCATTTACGTGATCTTCAATCCTTTTATATGTTTGCCTTTCCTACTGTGATTTTCCCTTTCCTATAGATGATCTTGCTTCTTCTCTATTTAGAGAAGATCCTTCAATATTTCTTTCGGGGTAGGTTTAGTATTGCTGAATTCTTTTAGGTTTTGCTTGTCTGAGAAGTTCTTTCTCTCTCCTTCTATTCTAAATGATAATCTTGCTGGGTAGAGTATCCTAGGTTTCAGGATTTTCCCTTTCAGGACTTTGAAAACATCATACCACTCCCTTCGGGCCTGCAAAGTTTCTATAGAGAAAGTTCCTTGATACTTGGTCATATTTGGTCCTGTCCAAAACCATTTGGCGTGGACCAAATATGCTCATGGGCATATTGGATAGGACCAAAGTTCAAGGACCTTTTGGCGTGGACCAAATGTCTTATGGACGTTTTGGCCAGGACCAAATGTCTGCTAACCTCCTGACCCGCAAAGCTGTTTCTGGGGCTTTGGTATACTGACCGTAGCTGTCAGTATGCACACGCCCTAGCACAGCCCCTATTCCAGATCCCTTAGTATATTTCTTGTTACTAGAGAAAGTAGGCGTTCCCTCAGTCCTTTTAGTCTATCCTGTACCTGTGTAACAGGGTGACAGGGTGGGGCTTATGCTCTCCCTCTCTCTGTGCATGTGTGATCTCCTGGCTGATGCAAATCCCTCTATCAGGACCTTTGCCACGACACATACAGGCCATGGCTGTAGACTAGTGAGTGTTTGAGGGCTGTGCGCTTTCTGTTATTTCTCTCCTTAAGACTTTTTTCCAAGAAACTCGATGTTATATCTGCACCATGAGGCACTGCTGATGTGTGCCCCTTTGCACAACACTAATAATATCCAAACACAATTTTAAAAACTATTTTCTGTGGTCAGTAGATACAGAGAAATGAGAAAAGGAAGGGATAAGAGGAAGAAAGATGCTCTCTGTTCTTCTCTGAGGCCACATATGGCAGCTCATTTCCGGAAGTGTGGGTGATTGGTACTGTGCATTAAAAACAGAAGTTTAAGGTTGTAAGTTTAAGCTTTGGTTTATAAACAGAAGTTGAAAGCACAACTCCTGTTTATTATCCAACTCTTTTAGTTCATCCTCCTCTTTACTTTTTTTTTTGCAGTTTGTCAGGCTTTCTTTGCATAGCCATCAATGTCTGAAGAAGTCACTTATGCAGATCTAAAATTCCAGGACTCCAGTAAGACAGAAGAAATCCAGGAGTTTGACAGATTTGGGATAAAAGGTAAGATTTTAAGCTATGGATGTGTTGTAAGGTGGTCAGAGTGTAGAAAGTGGCAGAAGTATAAGAGCAGGTGCCCTGCCCCTTGGGTGTTAGTGAATTGGCAATGAATTCTCCGTTTGAATTTTTAATTAATCTTATTTTTACCAAAACTACCAAAAATGTCCATACAAAATGACTCTAAATTTTTTTTAAGGCAATGATCAGTGCATTGAACATTCAATCTTTTACAAATTTTCTGTTTTGTTTTCATATCACAATCAAGATAATTAGGACAGGATAGTATTTTCATACGACTGGATTGTGAAACATTTTTTCCCCCGTGAAAGGAAGCTATGGACAATGAACATGTGTTGTCCAGGAAAGTCATGGCTTTGTATGTTCTTTTTTATAAGAAAATGCTAGTGTGTGTGTGTGTGTGTGTGCGTGTGTGTATGTGTGTGTGCACGTATGTCTAAAAAAAGAGATAGAGACAGACAGAGAGGACCTTTAGAGGATTTTATTTGATTTTTTTACCAAATTGGGCCTCTATTACTCTAAAAACTTTCCTCCTTCTTTGGAGATCTTTTCCCAACTTTCTAAAACATAGAAGAGGTTCAGTTAAATGAAAAGACACATCAAGGACTAAAGACAGAAAAGAGATAAAGAAATATTAGAAGATACAACATTCAAATCCACCTTGTGCCTGGAAGTTTTGTATTTTTTTATTCAAATTTAATTATGATAAAGGACTACTTGTGTTTCCTTTCAGTTTTTACTTCAATAAAGTATACCCTAATTTCCATCCTACTCAGAATACCATATTTCTCTTATTGTTAAGTAGCTTCTACCTCCCGGCTTCTGGCCTTTTGGGTGAAATCTGCCCCAGTATATCCATACTTAAAATCAGTGTGTATAAATTAAACAGTGCATATGGAGAACACAAAAACGTGGTGGAAACAGTGAAATTAGGAGAAGGTGACTAATAGAAACATTCTCATGCATTCTTTAAGTGTTTTTTCCCCATACAAGATGTAACATTCTTTAAAGTTCTAACTTTACTGTGAATAGAATTTTCATTGTTAAATCTTGGAGCCATTTATCATCAGCATTGTAAATCCTGAGAAAGGATATCAGCTTAATTCTGTGGCCTTTTCCTTTAATACAGACTTTTTTTTTTTAAAGGGCGGGAAGTTACTGATTTTTGTAATACTTTCTGTCTTAATTTCCTTGTTTGTATTTCTCCTTTTTTATGGCATGAGAGGAACATACCATGAACTTAATATACCACAATTGCTCTTTACATATCCCATCACATCCTTTCTCATCTGCTGTCCTATTAATCATCCTTATTCTAAATTTCCACTTCAGAAATTCCTTGTCTCTGAAGAAATCTCGAATCCATGTCTCATACGTCTTGTTGACTTTCTCAATATTGTCTAATTTTCTCATTATTCACCTTAAAGTCTATATTATGTAATATAAGCTTTGTATTATTTAGCATCTACCCTTACTCTCTTACTCTCTTATACACCCGCTCCTCTGTTTTTTCCTTGAAAAATTCCAATTCTTATTAAATTTAAGTATCCCCCCAGTCTGTGCCCCACCTGGGCAGCTGAACATTGTGGGTAAAAACACAAAGTTTCGAGCCCAGCTTACTCTCACTTGATGAGCTTTGCTCCTCCTTCACTCCACCCCTTTTCTTTCTATTACCAGAATTTCCATCCTGCCATATCCTCACTCATACTCTCTGCCTTACTTCTAGATAATATTTACAATGTACTTCTTTACTCTTATCAAAAGGCAGACCTCCTCATTTGGCTCTAAATTTCAATCCAGGTTCCTTCTCAAAGACATTTCTTCCAGTTTTCTCCTTTATCTCCTCTGTTATTCTCTCTCTCCTTCCTCTAGTTAATTACCCTTCCTTGGTGCACCAACATACTCTGCTACTCCTGTTTTAACAAAACACAGTCCCTGGTTGGCCACTTAAAACTCTCCATTTGGGCTTCCCTGGTGGCAGTGGTTGAGAGTCCGCCTGCCGATGCAGGGGACGCGGGTTCGTGCCCCGGTCCGGGAGGATCCCACGTGCCGCGGAGCCTGCGCGTCCGGAGCCTGTGCTCCGCAGCGGGAGAGGCCACAACAGAGGGAGGCCCGCGTACCGCAAAACAAAACAAAACAAAACCTCTCCATTTATTCTTCCATTTCTTTATTTCCTTTCACAACCCAACTTTTCAAGTGTACTGTCTTTGGTCACAGACTCCCAGTTCTCATCTCTCGTTCTCTTCTCATCTGACTCTCCTGGGTTTCTGCTCTCATTGTCTCATGGAGACGATTCTTGTCTAGGTCACAGATGACCTCCTCCCTGATTCACCCTGACAGTCACATCTTTGTTCTTGTACCACTTGAATTTCCTGCAGCATTTGCAAAGCTGAACAGTCCCTTTTATTTGACTACTTGTCTTTGCCCACTTTCATGGCCACGTCCTCATGGTTTCTGCTACCACAGTGGCTGCGTCCTCTCAATCTTCTCTTTCAGCTTTTCCCCTTGTATCAAATTCCCTACAGATTACTTCAGGGCTCTGTCCTGCGTCCCCTTTTCTTATGTCACTAAACATGGGGTTCTAATTTCATTTCAAATTTAAAAGACCAAAAATAGAAATATTTATTTTTTCTCTAAAACTATTCTCGCCAATCATCCTCATCTCATTAATTACAAATATAAATACATATTTAAATGCAATCACTAATTGTTTGCTATATGCTAGCACTGTTCTAATTGTGTTACAAAAATTAAATCACTTAATCTCTGAAACTTTGTGGCTCTCTTTTTTTTAACCAATGTAGAAACTAAGACAGAGCGAGGTTAAATAACTTGTCCAAGGTCCCATGGAGGATACACAGAAGAACCAGGATTCAAGTCCAGGCACACTAATCTGAGAATGTGCTGTGTTATTTATCATAATGCTGTACTGCCTATAAATGTATATATCTTATTATCTACCAACTTTATCAAGTTGGAGCTCTCATAAACATTTCATAAATTTGAACTATAGATTCTAACTACAAGATGTATTGTTAATCTATCCGTGGGTCATCATTTTCTAATACTAGTAAAATCAAGCTACCATTCTCTCGTGCGTAGCATACTGAAATGTTTCTTGCTATTCTTCCTGCTTCCAATACTGTAGCCCTACAATTCATTCTCTATATTCAGCGACAGTGATCTTTCTATTAAAAAAAAACTTAATTATTTTCTCTTCCTGATTGCACCCCTCCAGTGGTTTTCCAAATAGCTCCAATGCCCTTACTCTGGCTAACAAAGCCTGTAAATCTGTCTCCTGACTTTTTCTTTGACCTCTTCTAACATCATTTCTCACCTTGGCCACAATTCTTTAGCCACTCTGAATCGTTTCTGTTTTTCAAATAGATAAAGCTTTTCCCAAAATTAGAGTCTTTGAACTAGGTGTTCTTGCTGTCTGTAATTTCTTTGCACTGATTTTTCATGCTGATTCTCAGTGGCCGTAAGATCTGAACTACCTGCTCTCTATAATATAACTCAGTTTCAAATCTGTGCATACCATATAACAATTTGAGATATATCTCTATCTATCCTATCATCTATCTATCTATCATGTATCTATCACCTATCTATCCATTTATTTTCTCTCACAATTAAAATTAATCTCCTGTGAAAGCAGGAACTGGCATGTCTTGCTCACTTCTGTATTGTTAGCACCCAGACTAGTGTCCAGTGTTCAGATGGTATTCAATAGATAACTTTCGATTAATTGTATACATAAATACATTAGAAAAAGTTCGTAAGAATGACAGCACTTGAAGACATGATTCTAACCTTAGATGTGATCTTGATTGTGTAATTCTTTCGCCATTAACTATTGTTCAAGGTCTAAAAAAGTTGTTTCACATTTTATTTTCAATTCTTTCTATATTTCACAGTATCACTGTATCACTAACTGTGATATGTAGGACATAGATCAGAAGTATAGTAAGGTTACGTTAACCCTGAATTATATTTTCTTGAAATGTCTAGCATCCATATATACAAATGATGATAATGTAAATCACATAGTAACTTAATAATAATTAATTTATAATATAAAGTTTATATTATAAACTGGAGGATTTTTAGTAGGGAAATGATCTGTTTGGAGCCTCACTGTTCAGCAAAAAAGAAACATTCGACAAAAGTTTGTTGCTAAAAGCATGAAAAAGTTCTGAGGAAATTATGCAGGTCTAGCCTAAGATCTGGCTGATGGGAGGACAGCCAGAGACGTTACAGAGACAGCTGATCATTTATGTCCCACAGCCGAACTCTCAGGATTTTCTGGGGAAAACATAAATAAATGAAATTATTTTCTCTGACACCCCACAACTGTCGACTCAAGGAAGGAATACTCAAATCGACCTTTCTGTTAGCTGCCTGCTACTCAGTTTCCCCAATTTTGTACAGACAAGATACGTTATTTCCAGACTGATTGGTCTTCTCACTTCTTTTCCAACCCAATTTTTTCCTGTTTCTTGAATCAGCCTATGAATTAACAGCCTCTCCTTTGAGAACCAGTTGGCATGCAAAACAATTAACAAAATGTTTTTGACTTCTTCTTGAGTTATTCTTTTAAAAGTTATTTTAAAATATCCTTGAGTTTCTAGCAAAATGCATTCCTTCACCAGGGACATGGGAGGAAAGAAATAAAGGCAAAATAAATGAATGCATGAATCAAATTAAGATGTATACCATTCCAGGTGTCTTTGCTCATTTTGCTTCCAACAGTACCACCTGCTGCTTCCCACGTATGGCGTCGAAGAGCCTGGGCTCTGACTCTTCTATGCTGTCTGCTGCTGATTGGACTGGGAGTCTTAGGAAGCATATGTATGTATTACCTGTGTTTTTATTGACAGGGAAAACACCTAGAATTGCATGAGTTTTACTCTTTGAATTGAGGCTTTGGAATGATTATAGGTGATATGCCCACAAAGGGACTTATCACTAGGTACTTACAACATGGTACTTAGTCTCTTTCTCTCACTCTCATGAAATAATTGCTTCCCTAGACCTTTAATATTCTTAATACAATTCAGCAAAAAGGAGGTGATGGTTGTACTGAGGGATTACAATTTTTTATCATCTCTTCTTTTTTAACCTGGAGTTTACATAACTTCGAAGATAGACATGGAAAAGTTGAATAAACTACAAAATTTCAAAGAAGAACTTCAGAGGAATCTTTCTCTACAACTAATGCATAACAAGAATAGCTCCGAGAACATCTGGAATCTCTCTATCACACTTCAAGAAATAGCCACCAAATTATGTCATGAGTTATATATAAAAAACCCAGGTAATCCTATATTTCTCTCTGAGTTATTTACTAGACAATGAACTAAACCTAGGAGTCACTTGAGAACCATTTCATCAATAGCTAGCAGCTTTTCCCTAGACAACCATTATTTGGAGGAAAGAATGAAATGTGGTTGACAGAAGACTCATTGATATTTCTGTGCAGTTAGAAGAAAAACAGAATGATAACTATAGGCCCCCAAATTATCAGAAGATGATAGTTACTTACAAAAACATTAGACAGTCTACAGTTTCTCTAATCCTGTAAAAAGGACAGCGATGGAAGATAGGTCATCTCTTTACAGATGACCTCGTTCCTAAATTTCAGTCAGTGTTTGATAAGAGTTAACGTTAAGAAAAGAAGTCAAGTCTTACCTTTGGAATTGGGAGGAATTGGTCTTTTAATATCTCTAACAGTTTCTATAGTTGTTATAACTAAAACATGTTCTTTGTCCTCTTGAGAAGTCTTCCGAATATTCAGCAAGTCAGAGAGCTGGAAATGCTCTAGATGGAAGAGGCAATGTTTCTTGTTATTACCTTTTATTGCCATGTAGAAATACGCAAAATGACAAAGGGAAAGAAGGAGATTAATTAATTGCTATTCAGGGCTCTTGAGGTAGGAAAATGCACTGGAATCCAAGTGTTTAACTTCAAATATGCTCAGATTATGTTTTGGACACATTGTGGTGGTATACGGAAGCCTGGAACACAGGATTTATTTTCTTCACCTTTGATGTAAGAAGAAAGACAAGTAAATGTGGTTAATTTAACATAGAGAACAATGGGAATAATAAGAATTATGAAGATTAACCCCACAAACCAAATGAAAGTATGCTTTTCTTCCAGAGCACAAATGTAAACCTTGTCCAAAGAAATGGATATGGCATGAGGACAGGTGTTATATACAACTTACACGTTATGAAACGTGGCAAAAGAGTGACAAGATATGTTCTGACCACAATGCCAGCCTGGTGAAGATTAAAAACAAAAGCATGTTGGTAAGATCTCACGGATCTCTGCCTGTGAGGAAGGAAGTCACTTTCCCCTTCAGAGAATAGAGAGGAGTGAGGCATGTTGGGGAAGATCTGTATTAGTCCAGACACGACCCTGGCTTATTTTAGTTGGGGCATGAGGTGAATAAAACTTAGTACACTTATCTCAGGGTATCAAGCCAAGGTTAGTCATATGAAACCTTAGCTTAGGACCTTAGCAGCGGAGGACTCTCAGAGGCTGATGGGCAGATGGGTAGATGTGGGGCACCCAGAA
Organism: Physeter macrocephalus; assembly: GCF_002837175.3. Taxonomy (NCBI): domain Eukaryota; kingdom Metazoa; phylum Chordata; class Mammalia; order Artiodactyla; family Physeteridae; genus Physeter; species Physeter macrocephalus. The sequence goes on along the minus strand of NC_041219.1, from coordinate 59,906,645 downwards.
TCTTTAGGTCTGCGAACATTTCCAAACTGGAACTTTAGGACCAACTCTTAGAGCACTATTTCTGAGCATTTATCTAAAAACAGAAGATCTGTCATTATTCCTGACTGTTACCAATTCCATAAGATCTACACAGGAGGAGGTTCTTTGTTTCCACCATTTTGTATTTTTTAAACTAAGAGAAAAAGCCAACATATATTAGAATAAAAAGATAGCTTGGATAAAATATGTATTAAAAAGTAGAATTAAGATGGGGTAGCAAAGGCAAGTGCCAAGCAGATATATTGCACTGAGTTCCTCCTGGGTCCCAGGAAAAGTGAGTTCTCTGGAAGATTTATTTATATATATATATATTTATTTATTCTAATATTTAAATAGTACCTCTATATTTTACTCATTAATTAGCATTTCTGGTCTTTCAGACAGTAATCCCATATTCGTTTTTAAGCAAAAATATATTTCCCCAAAAGTCTCAGCTTCCCTCCTCTAAGAATCCTTGCCCTCCTTTAGAGAAGAGGGGAAATCAATCCATAGTCTCTTCCTTATCTGATTATTCTCAAATGATCCATTCATAGTTATTTGCTCAACAAATTACTGGAATATGAGAAAAAACGATTACTTTGGCTACAAATTTCTGGACTGGTTTTGAATTCTACTCTATATCCACTCTCATCTGACTTTCCTACATTTTCCTCCTGCTCCTTGTGTTTCTCTTGTGTTTTCGTGATTAACCACCTCTTTTGCCCCCGAACTGAGTATTTATTGCTTAGCATTTGAATCCTGAAGTTTGTGAACCTCACTGACCCTAAGTTAAGGTTACACATGGATTAGTAGATCCTTCTCCATGTCAGACAGTAACAGAGGTATAAATGTTGAAGGAAATCTTACAGTAAGAGACACTTTGTCTCAATTTGTTTTAATGGCATAGAAAATAGTAGTAGAATGTCAAAGATGTCACCTTAGCACAGTAATGTGTAAGAAATTACGTTGTGAGGTAATGTATAGAAATGGGAGAAAATGATTTTAACAAACAACCTCTGCTTCCTGTAGGAATTTATAAAATTCCAGAGGTTATATCACTATTGGCTGGGATTATCTCCCAGAAAAGATAAAAAAGATACCACGATCTTGGATGAGACAATTATCTCCTCTGACTGGTAAGTCTTTATTCTTGTTGAATGGTTTTTTGTTTTTTTTTTTTAGTATTTATGCTTTCATTTTATTGTTTTTAAGAATTAAACTGCCACCTCAGTAGTCTTAAGAGCAATATAATGAAGCATGCATACATTTAATTTAGACTTACGTCCATCACAGCTTCAAAGGCCTCCCTGAAACAAGGCTAGGATTCACATCTTTTTCCTTAAGGAAAGAAACACTAACAGTAATTTCATTATCCTTCTCTCCACCCACCCTCATTCAAACAATAACTGGATGAATTCAAGTCTAACACCGTTTTAAAAAATCGTCTGCTACGACACGTTCACCTGATCCGTCTTCCTGCATTACACATATTTCTTAAACCTAACCAAAAAGAAATCATTTTTAAAAAGCCTACAAGAATTCTCTTAACATGTAGAATTTTATCATGATATTAATATTTTTGTCCAATACACAGGCTAAGTGGTTTCATGCCACGTTCAATTCTAGTGAATTTCAGTTAAAACAGGTGAGCTCTTCATAAATAGTTGAGAAGCTTTAAAGTGAATTCGGCTATTTCCTTTCTGTTATCCTCTACCCACCCACCCTCATTCAAACAATAACTGGATGAATTCAAGTCTAACACCATTTTAAAAAATTGTCTGTTACAACACATTTCATCTGATCTGCCTTCCTGCATAACACATATTTCTTAAAGCTAACCAAAAAGAAATCATTTTTTTAAAGCCTACAAGAATTCTCTTAACATGTGGAATTTTATCATGATATTAATTTTTTTGTCCAATACATAGGCTAAGTGGTTTCATGCCACATTCAATTCTAGTGAATTTCATTAAAACAGGTGAGCTCTTCATAAATAGTTGAGAAGCTTTAAAGTGAATTCGGCTATTTCCTATTACATGAAACCAAAAAATGGTACTGGATTTTAACAGCTTCATTTCATACTGTTTCACTCCCATGTTTCTAATAACAATTTCTCACTAGAAATATTGTGTTAACACTGAACTCTCAAATTGCTAGGTGTGAAAAATCACGTACTTTCACTTAAAGAAAAGTGTTTTAGTTATTTTCAGCTGGTCAACGTTGAAAGGGCCATTTATATTATTTCTAACTTCAGCTCTAAGTTCGTAGATGACTTTGCATCTGATTATCCAAGAGGAGAAGTTGTTTTGCCTGTTCCTGAGAGAATCAAATGGTAAATTAGCAATCAGTTCACCCTCTGTTGAGAAGAAATGTTCTAAATTTATACACTACAAACTATTTAATAAATGGTATCTGCATGCTACACATTTCATGTTTATGTTATGCACCATTTTAGGGGAGAGGAAGTGCTTCACAGGGGTTTATTCAAAGGATATATAGTAATATCCTAAGAATGTTGATTTATACATTTGAGTTCTGTATAAACTGTAAGTGGTCATCTCAGCTGGACTGTAACAGCCTCTATAATGCAAAAGCTGATTCTGAAGGCACGTTATAAAGCACTGAAATTCACAATTTAGGTTACTTTTCTTTTCTCCAACACAAAATCATCTGGTAGTCTTCACGGTTGACTCCATGCTAAAATGTTCCAAGTTTGAGACTGCTTAACTAATAAAAGAAACAGGAAATCACTAATAGTTTTTAAATGTCAAGTTAGAGAAAAAAAACCTTATCACACAGTAATGAAACCTGAGCAACGCAAGTATGTGATTACAAGCATGTCCTTCATTAAGACAGTATTCAAATTCCTCCATGGCGCGCAAATTATAGTTTAAAACCCAATAAACAAGAATCCACTTAAGCACGGGATCAAATTCTACCACGAAATGAGGAATTACATAAAGCCTGTTCAGCCCTAAATATTTAGTTTAAGACAATGAGCAGAGAGGAGCACACCTCATCTAAAGCACACCATTTAAACAGTTCTATAAAATAACGTTACTTAAGATTAATCGGTGTGGTGCATCGTGTGATCCCAACCATTCAGTAAAAAGCATTTATGAGTACCAGCATCCCCAACAGCTTGGAGCCTATAGAGTTGATTCCTTTGGCCATAACTTTCCAAGTAGCGAACACTGCCTTTCAATATTACAAACATAAATATTTCTTAGTTCTGGAATTCCAATGTATTTTGGTGCTCCTGAGGCTGCCTACAAATGAAAAGGCATCCAAGTGAAGTGCCTTATACACCTAATATACCTCAAAATTTCAGTGCCTAACCTGTGAAATAATTTTCTACCATTTAACAGTCTTCCTTACAGTAAATTATAGTAGATTTTTACTTTTAGGATTTTATTGTAACTTTGGGAAATTAGTGGTAAAACATATGCTTTAAAAAACAGTATGTGGCTGCACTTAAATTCACATAAAAATAGCGTTTTTACAACGCTATTGAAATTTAATCCTTTTACACAGGTTAACAAAATGTATCACAAGAAAAACTAAATATTGGGTTTAACAAAAGAAATACTTTTGAAAGTGGAACGATGAAAACGTGTTTTCAAATGTTTTACAAACGGTCACCTCTGGGTCAATTTACCACACTAGGGAACAAAGTTGTTAAAATATAGTTGTGATCAACTGAGCCACTTATCTGCACTACAGTATAGGACTTGAAATCACTCCTAAGGTCAAGATTTAAAACCGTTTTAAGAGACAAGACCCTACGTGTTTTACAGCCACCTCATTAAGAGGCACTTTCCCTTCCCCAAACAGTCAAAGCTTAATTAAAAGATTGACTATACATAAGTTTGTTTCCTCATCATATCTTCAGTTCAAAATACTATTATCATTGGTAATACGGTTGTTAAATTTTTATAGCTGGTTTCAGTAAAGGCGAATTCCCTACACTACAGTAGCAGTGTAGATTACAGTGAAAACTAGCTTCTATTGAAATTGCATCTTTAAATAACTCTTTTCCATCAGGCTTCTGTACTGTGTTTAATAACGAAAAAGTTGCTGCGAATGTCTTCCCATTATCTTGACAAGTGACTAAGGAACTTATAAGCCAAATAAGGGAGAATTTCTGTGAGTAATACTTTTATCTAAGAAAATCACAGAAGCCAACAAAATTCACTAGGCTCGAATATGTACTTAAAATTGTGCTAAATGCTGGGATTCAAAGAGGAATAAAAGACTGATTCTTCCCTTAGTTACTTAACCATTAATTGTATGCACAGGCTAATTAAACAATTTTACAGATGAAAAGAATAAAATGTGATAAATGCTTCAGTAAGGATACACGGAATAACAAAAAATAAATTTTAGCTTTGAAATTTGTGTTATAACTGACAGTTGAAATGGACATTAAAAAAAAATTTATTTATTTTGGCTGCACTGGGTCTTTGTTGCTGCGCGCGGTCTTTCTCTAGCTTCGGCGAGCAGGGGCTACTCTTCGTTGCGGTGCGCGGGCTTCTCATTGCGGTGGCTTCTCTTGTTGCCAAGCGTGGGCTCTAGGCACGCGGTCTACAGTCGTTGTGGCTCATGGGCTCTGGAATGCAGGCTCAGTAGTTGTGGCGCACGGGCTTAGTTGCAACGCAGCATGTGCGATCTTCCCGGACCAGGGCTCGAACCCGTGTTCCCTGCGTTGGCAGGTGGATTCTTAACCACTGCGCCACCAGGGAAGCCCTGAAATGGACATTTTTTGAATAAAAAATTTAGAGATTGACTAGAAGAACATTTCTGGTAAAGAGAATAAAATGAACATGGGCATGATATATTGCATATATGGGATATATAAAATATTTTGTTGTGGTTAAGACATGTGGTTATAAATATATCATTATAAATGGATTCATATGTTGTATTTGTTCTGTTTATAAGGGGGGGGGTGTTAGGCTTATCCATTTGTGTTTTATAATTCCTTAAATTTGGGAAGCAGACAGGATTAGACTAAAGAAAGAAACCAGAGCCTCAAGCTGCTGGATGCTGTTACAATCTCACAAATTTATACATATTTGTTGGTTGAGTACACATCAAGCAAGGGTGAGCTCAGGATAACTGTTGAGGTGCTGCCTGAATCTAAACCCTGAGTTTCCTCCATACTCACCACGTTGGGCAAAGTGGCAAAAAGCAGCTTTGATTGTTTTTGTTGTTATTGTTTTGTTTTGTCTTGTTTGCTTTTTCCATCAGATAGAAATAGTATGTGTAGGAACAGGGGTCAGAAAGACAAGGCAGCTCTATCTTTGGCAGTCTGCAATGATAGCACAGAATGGGGGATAAGATATGCACAAACGGAGGAGAGAAGGTTATATATTCTGAAGACCTCATTTGGAGTGAAGTACTAGAGGTAAAGGTAATGTGAGCATCAGGGAACAGTATAGATGGACTCATTTCAAAAAGTAGAATTTCCACATGTTTATTTGTAATTATTGCTAATGGGAAGGTAATCTATAATGGGATGGAAAACAGTAAATATTTCAAATCATCAAGAAATAATACAGAAATAAAAATTATATCCTAGTATAGGTGCATAATACACTATTCTGTATATAATATATTATCATATATAATATATGTAATTCCCTTTTGTTTTTTATCCCCGATGTTATTTTTGGGTTTGTTTCTGGAATTGGGATGTGATCAATAACATCTGTATTATGCCACTTCAAATAGGAAATTTCACTTTTGAAAATGTAGTTGAGGAACTTATTTATTGTTTGATCATTATTTATTGACCCAATATTGATGCTACATTTTTTCCCAAAGATAATATACTCAGTTTACAAGTTTGTCTTTAATGCATCGTCCCTCATCAGTAATCCTGTATTAGGGGCTGGTAATTATTCAGAACTTCATAGTAAAATCTCTGAAGAATGGCTGGAGGGAGGGAAATGTCACTTGGAGATGATATTGAGCTTAAGGTGTCACAGATGAGGTTAATTCCTGGTTTTGGTGATTATGATTTGAGGAGGACAGTCTCAAAGATTTACCACTGGTCCAGTTTTCCTAGAGAATATAATAGAATTGCATTACTCTAAATCATATTAGGTATTTGGAAAGGGAGTTGTCTGGAAATAAAGGACAGCAAATATTCCAGATGTGAGAAAGCAGAAAAGGCAGAGAGAAATCAGGCAGTGTGTGACACTGCATATTTGTCAATAAAAATGAGTAATTTGGACACTTGACCTTCTAAATAATGATTAAACTTTATTTTAGACAATGCAGACCCTCGGAGCAATGATATGTTGGGAAAGTAATTTTTTTTCTGTGAATGTGTTTCAAATGTTTGACTTGCCAAGTGTAATTATTTTCTCTTTCAGGTTTACAAGAAATACAAGTGACTTAGATGATTGGATGTATTGTGGATACATAGATATCAGCTATGTTTATCATACTAAGTGCACTGAGACTAAACGTATTATGTGTGAGAAGCTGGCCAATCCAGTGAAGATTGAGAGTATACTAATGAGTGAAGTACCAGAAGAATGAATGTAGTTAGTGCAATTATTTTGCCCCAGCTATTATCCTGCAATTAAAGGTAACTTTAGGGAGCATACATCTTGTGGATCACACAAATGGAATAAAGATGCACTGAGACTACATTTCTGCCTCTCTCCTAACAATTTAAATTTTCAAACTTTCTTCTTTCTCCTCGTTTGCTAAGTGAATAGAACCTAAAGTCATACCTAAAGTTATACTTTATCATCCAGATACAAGCCAGATACCATTGAGCATAAATATAGTGTTTTGGGTGAGAATACAGGAAACTGAAGCTAATTTTTCCTGCTTCTCCAGAAACATGGTAAATACCAACTTTACAGAAAATCAAAGAAAACTAAATATTGGAGAATACAGAAATAATCAAGTGGGACAATATACATTGATTTGCTTTTTGGAAGAAAAATAAAACAGAATACAGTACTATTTCAACAGATGTAGAAAAAGCATTAGATAAAATTCAACACCCAATAATAATAAAATCGCTTAGAAAACTAGAAGCAGAAGATATCTTTAATCTGATAAAGAATGTTGACATTAAAAAGAGAAAAGAAAAAAGAAAATACAACTAACAACAACAACAAAAAACACTAAGCCTAACATCATATTTCTAGTAAAAGAGTGAAAGTTTTTCTTTTGAACCCTGGAAGAATATAAAAATGATCTTTCTCAATTATTTTATTCAACAACCTCTACTGTTTATTGGAGGTCCTAGAAGTGAAACAAAGCAAGAAAAAAATTAAAAATATAAAAAATGAGAAAGAAATAAATAAGAATTTTATTTGTAGATAACTTAATTATGTACATAAAACCCAATATAATTTATAAACTGTTAAATAATTTATCAAGGTCACTGATAAATTACATATAATATATACTCAATATATATACATCAATCATATTTCCTTATGTTAGCAGTAAGTAATGCAAAATAAAATTTAAAAAGCAATACCATTGATAATAGTATCCACAAACAAAATAGTAATAAATATAATAATAAAAATGTGAAAAATCTCTACATGTAAATATTATATGCTGTGTGATCCTATTCCCTCACCCAAAGTTACTCCATCTTCTGAGGGATCTCTATATCCAGTGACTGGTAAGCACGGCATAGCAAGTACCAGGAATCCACTGTAAGATGCCTCAGAGAAAACAGTAAGCTGTTTGCTGTCAAATTAACTAATATGTACCCGTTCCACAATGGAAGGAGCCATGACTCACTTTGACAGGAACAGAGGCACATTTTGGGTATAGAATTGCTTGTCCTTTCCATAGGGTTCAGTCAGAACCAATATCCACAAGCTTAGAGAATACTTGATCAACTGGAATAGGACCATACATAACACCATGTCTGATGCTCTCTAGCACAGAGGTAAGGGCTTGGACAATTGACCATGAGATCCACTAGTTATATCACAAATTGAAGCAACATACAGCTGCAGGTCAGACAGCACAATGGTAAGACTCGGAGCCTGTTGAAAGCAGAGCTGGAGAACCAGCTCAGAGTTAAAACTTATGACAACATGATGCCATCTTCCAAATTATAATGTATACTTTAAATCAGCAACCTTTATATAGTGCTGTGTCCTCAGCAGGTAGAATTCATGGGTCTAGAAACCAAGGGGAGAAGCAGGAGTCATCCTTTTTACCATCATTTCCAATAACCAACTTGGGAGATGGGTGCCTTCTGTCCAATCTTGTCTGTAAAGGACAAAATCTTCCACCAGGGGGCACAACATCTTGTTAGATGAATCACTATCTTGGGATGAGTAATTGACGCTGATCAACAGGAGAGGGGTAAGTTTGCTGTTACACAATAGGGACAGGAAGAAAGATGTTTGGCATCCAGTTATTCCAGTTGAGGACATCTTTCTAATCCATCCCCTATTTTGATGGTAAAAAGACAAATTGCAGTCACAGCCTGAGAATGGTACGATGGGCTCAGACCCCAGGTAGGTGACTAAGATCAGCAGAGGTGCTGAGAGTGAGAGGAATTGAGTAATAGGAGAGGGAGACGATGAAGATCAGTTGTGACTCTGAGCTCAGCTGCAGCCCCAGGGGCTAGAATTCATTCCACACACCTTCCTCTTACAGAAAAGAGACATACCTTCAACCTGGACTTGCTTCACTTCCATGAAGGAATACGTCTAGGGTGAAGAAACTTAAACTGTAGTGGACTCTATAATGTAATACACAGATCCCTCTTCAGGACTGAAGGGCTTATTCTTCTGGTTGCTGGGAGAGCTGTCAACATACAACTATCAAGTATGAGCCCTTGCCTCTGTTGAAGAGAATTAACGCAACCAAGGTCATGTTGCCTTCCCAAGGCAGCTCATATCCAATGATTAGTGATGTGGGAATATGAAGGCCTGGCTGTCCTGCCCTAACTGGGTAAAACTCAAAAGGTCTATACCAGCTTCAGAGCTCCAACTGGAATTGACTGAGGCCTCACCGAGAACCCATCATAGCCCAACGTCCCCTTCTGCCCAATCCTGCTTCTTTCTGTCCTCTTCCACAGGTGGGCGCACCAAGGGTGTCCCTGATAAACCTCCATCATACTAATCTTGATTTCAGAATCTGCTTCCTTGGAAATCAAGCCTGTAAGTGTTGCTGACAAAATTAAAGAAAACCTTAATAAGTGGAGAGATAACTATATACTTGGATTAGAAAAGTTCATATTTGGGGGATGTCTACTTTCCCAAATTTGCCTCTAGATTTAATACAATCCCTGAACTTTTCAGATGGATTTTTTTTAAGTGACACACTAATTCTAAAATTAACACAGAAATGCATAAGATTTAGAATTGCCAAGATAATGTTGAAAAAGAAGAATATTTGGAGAAATTACAGTACTCAGTAACAAGACTTACTCTAAAGTCACAATAATAAAACAGTTTTGATACCAGGATAGATATACATCCACGGACCCAGATCAAGATTCCAAAAAAGAGGATATGAAATGAGGTGGTCAAAAGGTCCAGACTTCCAGTTATGAGATAAATAAGTCCTGGGGATCTAATGTACAACATGATGACTATAGTTAAGACTGCTGTGTGGTATATTTGAACGCTGTGAAAAGAGCAAATCCCAAGAGTTCTCATCACAAGGAAAATAATTTTTCTTTTCTTTTGTCTCTGTATGACATGATGGATAACTAAATTTATTGTGGTCATCATTTCACAATGTAAGTCAAATCATTATACTGTACACCTTAAACTTCTACAGTGCCGTGTATCAATTATATCTTAATAAAACTGGGAAAATAAGAGTTTTGTTTGTTCAGTATCTTCACCAAGACTTGATATGGTAAGTTTGTTTTATTTTTACATTCTAATAGTTATATAGGGGTGTCCTTTGTGATATTAATTTGCATTTCTCCAATGCATAATGCTGTCGACTGTCTTTTTTTGTGCTTATTTGCCATTTGTATAACTTCTTTGATAATGTGTCAGTTCTAATCTTTTGCCCATTTTGTAATATTTTATTATCATTTTTCAGTGTTGAGAATTCCTTGTATAGTCTGGGTATCAGACGTGTTATATCAGATATGTGAATGGCAAATATTTTTTCCCAGTGTTTGACTTGTTTGTTCATGTCCTTAGGTGTTTTTCAAAAAGTGGAAGTTCTTAATTTTCATCAAGCCTAATTTTTATTTATTTTGTTATTTTTGGATCTGCTTTTGGTGTTGCATCTAGAAAATCTTTGCCTAACCCCAAATCATAAACATTTTCTCCTTTATGTTCATTTTGAATTTTTATAGTTTCAGATTTTACATTTAGGTCTATGATCCATCATGAGTTTTTGTTGTTGCTGTTTTTATTGTTTGTTATTTTCTATGGTTCAAAGTATGGATAAAAATACATATTTTTCATAATGATATCCTACTTTAGAAATTAATATGCTATCTTCAGTGAAAAATAATCAGTTGGCCACATATATAGGGTCTATTATGGACTTCGATATTTTTCATTGAATTATTTATCTGACAATATCATCACACTGTCTTACATATGATAGCTTTTTAAAGAATCTTAAGTCAGGTAGACAGTAAGTTTTCCAATATGTCTTTCTTTTTCAATATGTTTTTCAGTGTGTTTCAATATGTTTGACTATTCATCTTTGGTTCATGTAGAATGTCAAACAGGTCAAGTTGGTTGATAGATCTGCTCAAGTCCACTATATACTTGCTGATTTTTTGTCAATCAATGTGCTTCATTTCAAAGGAAGAATAACAATCTGTTGAATTGCCTCTTTAACAAATTATTTTGTTGAAATAGTTCTCATATGTCAAATATTAGAATGAGAACAGGATGCAGGGGATAAGTTGGATCAAAAAGCCAATCACCTGGTCAGTGTAAAAAGCAACTTTATGTAAGGAGAGTCTGTTCTCTGAGACCTTTTAAATCTCATTTCTACCATACTTCTGTGTACTTTGAGGTAGTTGAAGGGAAAGGGCCTATTTTTTGGGAATAGTGTATTACTCAATTTCATCCTATCCCCATGTTGTGAATTAATACATTTTCACTTGGGAATGAATGACCCAAGTCATTCCCACCAAACTGTTTTGGTAGGAATAGTTTGCCAATTTTTTTTCCAAGATGAAGTACATATTGTTACATGCAAAGTAACTAAGCAATGACTTTTGCCTTTGCCCAAATGGCAAAGTGAAGCTTTGTTTATGCGTGAAATCTCTTGACACTTGTGAGCTGCTCTGAAATGAGACATGTGACAGTGTGTTAGGAATTATGACAAATTGTGTTTAATTACACAATTTTCTCAAGGAAAAGTTCCATTAGAGTAAAGCTAAAATTAAGCATTAAAATGTTTATTTTTCACTACGTCAATGTTAACAAGTTACTTTTGCTACTCTGAATACTGGTCCCAAGGATGTGTTGTAAGTTTGAAAAATCACCACTGAATATCCAAAGCATAATAGGTCAGTTATAATGAGTCTCTTTCTGGTAACTGAAGTTTTTTCCATATCTGCCAATTTTTAAAGTCAATTAGTAGTAAAGCCCATGGCTAAACTTTCATTTGATTTTTAAAAATAAGTTGTCTGAAAAAAATATTGGGTCAAACTCTATCATAACCTGTCTTTTCCAAATATAATCAAGCCTCATTTTATTTCACTTTATAAATTATTTAACTTTTGTTAATGAAGATATTATATACTGATTTTTTAACAGAGTAGATTTCAACAGGACAATATATACATATTTGGAGGGGGTTAATTATATATGTTGGAAAATTTGACCATGGATTTGATTCATGCATGTGTATACACACACATACAAACACACACACAACTAAATTGATAAAATGCTGTGCCTTCTGTTCTATACTTTACCCCATTTATATCTTAAAATTTTACCAACACCATACCTTGCATGATTACAAGTTAAGCAATAAGAAATAACATATTAATTGATTACTTTACCTTTATAACATGAAAGTGTGTAAATTAATTTCATTAGGTCTACATTATTTTAAATATGATTTAACTACTTTGGTGTTACAAATATAGTTCATAATATATCTTTAGTGGCTTTTAATGTATTTCTTAAAAATGCATATTGTTAACATGAATAGGAATAAGATATTTTCTGACACTGAATAAGTCAGATTGGAGGACTTGATAATGATTACTAGGTTTGCCAGTAAGATTATAAAAAATATTTTTCATAAATTCATTGAACTATGTGCCTATCCTTTATTGACACAGATATACTTAAAACAATGAGATATAAACATTTTGTTTTAAAAATATGTTGGAGTTTAATGAAATTAATAGGATTTTGATAATTCAACATGCTCTGAGTATATTGGGTTCAACAAGTAGTCTGTAAGTGAACAAATATGATAGAGCTGTCACAGAGATAAATCTTAAGCTTTATATTTTCCCCCAAACTTGAGAAAATGAATGAAACTAATGACTAGGCAGCAAATTATTTTTGCACTTCTCATAGTTTCCAATTCTTTCCCAAAAATTGGGAGAGGATTTAATCAGCTTATTAGGTAAATAAGTGATAGTTGCTATTAAATAATTATGTAACCTTGGCAGGTAATTCACAAGGAATTCAAACAGCCAAGTGGCACTGCTAGAATGAATCGTTCTGTTTTCATCTTTTTATGAACAGGAATTTTCTTAGTTTATACATCTATAAATAACAAAAAATACAAACTGTTGAGAACTGTCTCAATCATAATTATAATTATGTAAATGTACCTGAACTAATTATAGAATGCACTAGTGTCATTAAAGAAAGCATTTCCAATACAATATGTTTATGTTTAAAAGTTATTCAAATGAGTGGTACATTTATATTGTTTTTATCAAATGTATATCAATTATTTTAGTTGTAAACTTTAATACTTATTCAATTTATATAAACAGGAATAAAACAAATATAAAATTCATAATCTGTACCCATACTTCGCTGCAGAAAGTTTAATATGCTAATCAGTGGGTTTTAAATTGAGGGCAGAATCAACAGTAAAGAAACCTGTTGAGACAAGGTCAGAATGAAGGCAAATTATGAAATGGAGAGAACCTTGTTTAATAGATATGAATATATGCAGTTGCTATTATTTTCATTTTTTCAAAGTAATATGTGTACTTGTTTAAAACAAAATAGACCAGAACAGCTTATTAGCCAATAAAAACATCTCCCCTCAAATGACTGTCTTGCTCTTCAATGGCAACTGTTTTTAATAATTTGTTTTTATTTCTTACAGTGATTATCTTTGTAGCTTTAAAAAATATTTATACTATTCTATACAGATTTATAAACTTTAGAAATTATCTACTGGCTCTGTTTTGATAAATGATTCATTTAAGACCGCTCTCTCTCACTTCCTTTCCCTCACCCCTTCATATAAACCTTTATTTCTTATTTAACCACCATGGGGCATACATCTAAATTCTCCACTTCCTCCTATTCTCCTGTCCTCCCCCTCTCTCTTCTTATCTTACTGTCTATTAATCTCTGTCATTTGATCCTCCGCTTTTATACTGCTAATATTTCAATATTATGAATAGTATGCATATACTCCATAGCCATAATTATTTCATAATTTTACCTTAGGCTCATTTTAAAAGTGAATTTTTAAAATGCATTTATTTATTTATCACATTACAATTGCATAATGATTAATTTCAACGCATTGATTGAAAATCTTTCTCTGCATCTCCACTTTGCAACTCAAAGGACAATATTCTTAGCATAAACTTCAGATGGAATCTGTCTCACTAATTGTTCAGTCATGCCAAATTTGTGTTTGCCTCACATTTGAACATAGTTACTCTAGTTATTTGCTTTTGCCTCTTGATTGCCTAGTTCCCTTTCTTCTTTCCTTACTTTTTCTTATATCATAGCCTCCAGATTTTTGGATTGTCATATTGCATATTCTGTGATGTGTCCTGTTCTCCCAGAGTCCCCCCAGTCCTCCTACTTCATTCTGTACCAGTATTTTGCAAGAGCTGTTGCAATAATCAGCCTGGATCATTTGTTACTGCTCTTGTGAGGATTGTCCACTGTTAGCCAGATCCCGTACCTGTCAGTTTTTTGGGTTGCTGCCTCTTTAGCTGGCTTGTTATTTTTCCAGCGGGTACTGTTTGTGAATCGGTCGGTTTGGATATATCCAGGGATGAAGCGGTTGTGATTCAGGCTTTCAAGATAAAGAATCTTTGGTTGTGAAACACACCCAAGAGTCGATGTGCACCAAGTTACTGGGACTGGATCAGTGGATCAGAGGCTGGGAACATGAAGTAATTCTTATTCAGATCAGATGAGAACAAATATTTGACATATTTCCTTCCTTGGTCAAATCTGTCAAGGGATCGGGATTGGGCCAAAAGTTGAAAATGAGGAACATGTTATGATGAAATTGAAAAGAAAGGGGAAATTTAAAAGGAACTGAAACCTTTGAAATTGAAGAGTGAATAACTTCTGACTCTTAGATTTCAGTAACTAAAAAAGATAGTAGGTATTACAGTATTTAATTAGCATGTTTTCATAGAATAATATTTTTGTCGTTGTTCTCTGGTTGTTTCAAATGACGACTCCACAGAGAGGCCTTCCATGAGTTTCCTATTTAGCATAAGCCTCCTCTCCTTTCTCTCTCACCCTTTCTTCTACCTTGCTTTATTTCTATCCCTAGTACTTGTCACTACTTTACATTATATTGCTTATCCATGATTAAATATATAAAATATTAATATAAAATATATATTTACAAGTAAATATATGAAGTATAGAATGTAAACTACCTTAAGGGAAAAAAACGTTTCTATCATTTACTCTAGAATATTGCATAGCATACAGTAGGTACTCAATCTGTTGAATAAAGGAACGAATAAATGGATGAATAAGCCAATGTTTCTGAACCCCCAAGGAAAAATGTTTACTTTTCAAAGTTAAATAGGCAGAATCCACTTATGAAATGAAATACATTGCATTTATATTTATGGAGACAAAGTTTATTACGATTAGACTAAGACAGGATGCACATCTGTATCTGGGAGAAGAAAGCTGATCCTTTGAAGATTTAGGAGGTAAACTACTAAAGTTTTCAGAAAGGAGATTAGAATATTGAATGAGTTTTCCTCAGGTAGTATCCTTGAGGGTGCACATTTAGGAGGATGGTGGAAACACCTGTTCCTCCAGAGCAAATTCAAGTCAGTGAAAATTCTGGGCTTCAGGGTAAGAGATTTTGGTCTTTCCCTTTTTATCGAGGTTTACACATCAGAACGTGGTTTTCATACATACATGTATATATATGTTTATATTCTCTTTCTCAACAACACATGAAATATTCCTTAACTTCCACCTTTTTAATGTTTTTATTTTACCCCAGACACTGTACACCGTAAACACATTTTCTGTTAAGAAGAGAGGTACAAAACATCAACTTGGCTTCTGATCTCATTATCTGAATGGTCAAGAATTTCAATTTTTCTTTTTGTCTAATATTTAACTCTTTTATCACTTCTCACCCTTTATAAATTAACAACATGATGAACATGGAAGTGCATAGATCTTTGTCTATCTCTGCATCAAGTCCAAACAGTGAGATTACTGGCTCAAAGCAAATGTATGTTTTAAGACCTCAAAGGAGCATTAGATAGATTCACTCTTGGAAGGAGAAGTAGAATGAGAGCATCATATACATTTAGAAAAATTAGGTTAAAAACTTTAGGTCTGAGAGACCTTCAAGATGGCGGAGGAGTAAGACGTGGAGATCACCTTCCTCCCCACAGATACATCAGAAATACATCTACACGTGGAACAACTCCTACAGAACACCTACTGAACGCTGGCAGAAGACCTCAGACTTCCCAAAAGGCAAGAAACTCCCCACGTACCTGGGTAGGGCAAAAGAAAACAGAAAAAACAGAGACGAAAGAATAGGGACGGGACCTGCACCTCTGGGAGGGAGCCGTGAAGGAGAAAAATTTCCACACACTAGGAAGCCCCTTCAATGGTGGAGACGGGAGGTGGGCAGGGAAAGCTTCAGAGCCACGGAGGAGAGCGCAGCAACAGCGGTGCAGAGGGCAAAGCGGAGAGATTCCCGCACGGAGGATCGGTGCCGACCAGCACTCACCAGCCTGAGAGGCTTGTCAGCTCACCCGCCGGGGTGGGCGGGGGCTGGGAACTGAGGCTCGGGCTTCGGAGGTCAGACCCCAGGGAGAGCACTGGGGATGGCTGCGTGAAGACAGGCTGAAGGGGATTCTTCAATATATGCTAATCAATCAATGTAATACACCATATTAACATACTGAAGGATAGAACCATATGATAATCTCAATAGATACAGAAAAAGTTCTTGACAAAATTCAACACCCATTTATGGTAAAAACTCTGCAGAAAGTGGGCATACAGGGAACTTACCTCAACATAATAAAGGCCATATATGACAAACCCACAGCCGACATTGTTCTCAGTGGTGAAAAACTGAAACCATTTCCTGTAAGATCAGGAACAAGACAAGGATGTCCACTCTTGCCACTATTATTCAACATAGTTTTGGAAGTTTTAGCCACAGCAATCAAAGAAGAAAAAGACATAAAAAGAATCCAGCTTTTAGTTTTATTGATCTTTGCTATCGTTTCCTTCATTTCTTTTATTTATTTATTTATTTCATATATTTCTGATCTGATCTTTATGATTTCTTTCCTTCAGCTAAATTTGGGGGTTTTGGGGGTTCTTCTTTCTCTAATTGCTTTAGGTGCAAGGTTAGGTTGTTTATTTGAAATGTTTCCTGTTTCTTAAGGTAGGATTGTATTGCTATAAACTTCCCTCTTAGAACTGCTTTTGCTGCATCCCATAGGTTTTGGGTCGTCGTGTCTCCATTGTCATTTGTTTCTAGGTATTTTTTGATTTCCTCTTT
>NC_041219.1:59888185-59888676 GCF_002837175.3 Physeter macrocephalus | reverse complement strand
TCATTATGTAGTGTCCTTCTTTGTCTCTTGTAATAGTCTTTATTTTAAAGTCTATTTTGTCTGATATGAGAATTGCTACTCCAGCTTTCTTCTGATTTTCATTTGCATGGAATATCTTTTTCCATTCCCTCAATTTCAGTCTGTATGTGTCCCTGGGTCTGAAATGGGTCTCTTGTAGACAGTGTATATATGGGTCTTGTTTTTATATTCATTCAGCCAGTCTGTGTCTTTTGGTGGGAGCTTTTAATCCATTTATATTTAAGGTAATTATCGATATGTTTGTTCCTATTACCATTACGTAATTGTTTTGGGTTTGTTCTTGTAGGTCTTTTCCTTCTCTTGTGTTTCTTGCCAAGAGAAGTTCCTTTAGCATTTGTTGTAAAGCTGCTTTGGTGGTGCTGAACTCTCTCAGCTTTTGCTTGTCTGTAAAGGTTTTAATTTCTCCTTCAAATCTGAATGAGATCCTTGCTGGGTAGAGTAATCTTGGTTGT
>NC_041219.1:59885905-59887717 GCF_002837175.3 Physeter macrocephalus | reverse complement strand
GAAGTGAGAGAGTGGCATGGACATATATACACTACCAAACGTAGGGTGGATAGCTAGTGGGAAGCAGCCGCATGGCACAGGGAGATCAGCTAGGTGGTTTGTGACCACCTAGAGGGGTGGGATAGGGAGGGTGGGAGGGAGGGAGACACAAGAGGGAAGAGATATGGGAACATATGTATATGTATAACTGATTCACTTTGTTGTAAAGCAGAAATTAACACCCCATTGTAAAGCAATTATACTCCAATAAAGATGTTAAAAAAATGATTTATTAAATTCTCCATATAATATATAAAAATATAATATATAGAATATATTATTTATGTATACATATATTTTATATTTTATAAATATATGAATGATATATAATGCATATATAATGTACAGTAATATATTAAAAGCATTAGGTATTAGTGTATAAAATATATAATTTATATTCTATATATAGAATAATATATATATATCAGGTACTGTCATGTATATTATTCATTTTAATGACTCACTATACAAATAAAAGGACATTTATTGAAGTTCTATTATGTACCAGTCACTATACTGGGAATATTGCTATGTTATTCCACTTTTACATATGCTATATTGTATTTTCCTGGCTTTGATATTTTGGACTGGACTCAGCATCAACCTAAACAGCATAGATCTCTGATTAATGATGCTTATCTAGAATTTATGTCATAGTACTCCCTTGGCTCAGCATTGGCAGGAAAGGTCTCTTTACAGAGGGGTAAACAGAGAACTTCCAAATATGCTTAACAGGGATATTATGTTACTATGCTCTTTCAATTTATCTATTTTTGTCCCCATACTAGCACTTTTGAGTAAGATGGATATATACATGCTTTCCACAAAAAAAAATAAAGATACCTTTTTACATGCAGACATCATAGGAATATTATCTCAGTTTAGAAGCATTCTAGCCAGACAACCTGCCATACTATTGACAATGAGAACGTCAAGTAATTTGATATTCAAATAATTATTAACCAGTTTTTATTAGTGGATCTGTTTATTGCTTTGGTTGCTCTCTTCCTTTTATATTTTGATTTTTAATTAATTAATTTATTTTATTTTTTTCTCTTTTTGTGAGTGTGTATGTATATGCTTCTTTGTGTGATTTTGTCTGTTTAGGTTGGCTTTTACCATTTTCCTAGGATACTGTTTGTTCATTTGTTTCTTTTTCTTTTTTTTTTTAGTTTGTTTTTGCTTGTTTGTTTTCTCTTTTTATGAGTGTGTATGTTTATCAGTGTGTCTTTTTATGTTTCTGTGATTTTGTCCATTTAGTTTTGCTTTTACCATTTGGTTTGGGGTTCTACCTGTTTGTTCTCGGGGTTTTTTTTGTTTTCTTTTATTTTCTTCCTTTTCTTCTGAGCCGTGTGACTGGCAGGGTCTTGGTGCACCAGCCGGGTGTTGGGCTTGACCCTCCAAGGTGGGAGAGCCAAGTCCAGGACACTGGACCCACAGAGACCTCCCAACCCCACATAATATCAATCAGCAAGAACTCCTCCAGAGAGCTCTGTCTCAACACTAAGACCCAGCTCCACCCAATGGCCAGCAAGCTCCACTGCTAAATGTCCCATGCCAAACAACTAGCAAGACAGGAACACAACCTCACCCATCAGCAGAGAGGATGCATAAGGTCATACTAAGTTCACAGACACCCTGAAACACACCACCAGATGCGGCCCTGCCCACCAGAAGGACAAGATCCAGCCCCAACCACCAGAACACAGGCACCAGTCCCCTCCACATGGAAGCCTACACAAGCCACTGGACCAACCTCACCCACTGGGGGCA
>NC_041219.1:59883164-59885547 GCF_002837175.3 Physeter macrocephalus | reverse complement strand
GATGAAGTGAGAGAGTGGCATGGACATATATACACTACCAAACGTAGGGTGGATAGCTAGTGGGAAGCAGCCGCATGGCACAGGGAGATCAGCTAGGTGGTTTGTGACCACCTAGAGGGGTGGGATAGGGAGGGTGGGAGGGAGGGAGACACAAGAGGGAAGAGATATGGGAACATATGTATATGTATAACTGATTCACTTTGTTGTAAAGCAGAAATTAACACCCCATTGTAAAGCAATTATACTCCAATAAAGATGTTAAAAAAATGATTTATTAAATTCTCCATATAATATATAAAAATATAATATATAGAATATATTATTTATGTATACATATATTTTATATTTTATAAATATATGAATGATATATAATGCATATATAATGTACAGTAATATATTAAAAGCATTAGGTATTAGTGTATAAAATATATAATTTATATTCTATATATAGAATAATATATATATATCAGGTACTGTCATGTATATTATTCATTTTAATGACTCACTATACAAATAAAAGGACATTTATTGAAGTTCTATTATGTACCAGTCACTATACTGGGAATATTGCTATGTTATTCCACTTTTACATATGCTATATTGTATTTTCCTGGCTTTGATATTTTGGACTGGACTCAGCATCAACCTAAACAGCATAGATCTCTGATTAATGATGCTTATCTAGAATTTATGTCATAGTACTCCCTTGGCTCAGCATTGGCAGGAAAGGTCTCTTTACAGAGGGGTAAACAGAGAACTTCCAAATATGCTTAACAGGGATATTATGTTACTATGCTCTTTCAATTTATCTATTTTTGTCCCCATACTAGCACTTTTGAGTAAGATGGATATATACATGCTTTCCACAAAAAAAAATAAAGATACCTTTTTACATGCAGACATCATAGGAATATTATCTCAGTTTAGAAGCATTCTAGCCAGACAACCTGCCATACTATTGACAATGAGAACGTCAAGTAATTTGATATTCAAATAATTATTAACCAGTTTTTATTAGTGGATCTGTTTATTGCTTTGGTTGCTCTCTTCCTTTTATATTTTGATTTTTAATTAATTAATTTATTTTATTTTTTTCTCTTTTTGTGAGTGTGTATGTATATGCTTCTTTGTGTGATTTTGTCTGTTTAGGTTGGCTTTTACCATTTTCCTAGGATACTGTTTGTTCATTTGTTTCTTTTTCTTTTTTTTTTTAGTTTGTTTTTGCTTGTTTGTTTTCTCTTTTTATGAGTGTGTATGTTTATCAGTGTGTCTTTTTATGTTTCTGTGATTTTGTCCATTTAGTTTTGCTTTTACCATTTGGTTTGGGGTTCTACCTGTTTGTTCTCGGGGTTTTTTTTGTTTTCTTTTATTTTCTTCCTTTTCTTCTGAGCCGTGTGACTGGCAGGGTCTTGGTGCACCAGCCGGGTGTTGGGCTTGACCCTCCAAGGTGGGAGAGCCAAGTCCAGGACACTGGACCCACAGAGACCTCCCAACCCCACATAATATCAATCAGCAAGAACTCCTCCAGAGAGCTCTGTCTCAACACTAAGACCCAGCTCCACCCAATGGCCAGCAAGCTCCACTGCTAAATGTCCCATGCCAAACAACTAGCAAGACAGGAACACAACCTCACCCATCAGCAGAGAGGATGCATAAGGTCATACTAAGTTCACAGACACCCTGAAACACACCACCAGATGCGGCCCTGCCCACCAGAAGGACAAGATCCAGCCCCAACCACCAGAACACAGGCACCAGTCCCCTCCACATGGAAGCCTACACAAGCCACTGGACCAACCTCACCCACTGGGGGCATACACCAAAATAAACAGGAACTAAGAACTTGCAGCCTGTGAAAAGGAGACCCCAAACAAAGTAAGGTAAACAATATAAGACACAGAAACACGCGGCAGATGAAGGATCAAGGTAAAAACCAACCAGACCAAACAAATGAAGAGGAAATAGCAGAGTACCTGAAAAAGAATTCAGAGTAATGAGAGTAAAGATGATGCAAAATCTCAGAAATAGAATGGAGAAAATACAAGAAACGTTTAACAAGGACCTAAAAGAACTAAAGAACAAACAAGCAATGATGAACAACACAATAAATGAAATTTAAAATTCTCTAGAAGGGATCAATGGCAGAATAACTGAGGCAGAAGAAAGGATAAGTGACCTGGAGGATAAAATAGTGGAAGTAACTACTGCACAGTAGAATAAAGAAAAAAGAATGAAAAGAATTGAGGACAGCCTCAGAGGCCTCTGAGACAACATTAAACACACCAACAGGGCTTCCCTGGTGGTGCAGTGGTTGAGAGTCCGCCTGCCGATGCAGGGGAGACGGGTTCGTGTCCCGGTCCGGGAGGATCCCACGTGCCGCGGA
>NC_041219.1:59847223-59882859 GCF_002837175.3 Physeter macrocephalus | reverse complement strand
GGTCTGAGAAAATATTTGAAGAGATTATAGTTGAAAACTTCCCTAACATGGGAAAGGAAATAGTCAATCAAGTCCAGGAAGCACAGAGAGTCCCATACAGGATAAGTACAAGGAGAAACACGCCAAGACACATATTAATCAAGCTATCAAAATTAAATACAAAAAAAAGATATTGAAAGCAGCATGGGAAAAGCAACAAATAACATAAGAGGGAATCCCCATAAGGTAAAGACAACCAAGCTAGAAAGAAGTAAAATGATCTCTGTTTGTAGATAACATGATCTTTATATAGAAAACCTTAAAGACTTCATAAAAAACCAAAAACTGTTATAACTAATAAATGAATTCAGTAAAATTATTGGACACAAAATCAACATACAAAAATCAGTTGCATTTCTACACACTAACAATGAACTATCTGAAAAAGAAATTAGGAAAACAATCCCATTCACAATAGCACAAAAAATAATCAAATACTTAGGAGTCAACAAAGAGGGTTACCCTCACACTGAGAGTGTAACTCATACACAGAAAACTACAAAACTTTGAAGAAAAGCATTAAATCAGATGCAAACAAAAGGAAAGATGTCCTGTGTTCATGGACTGGAAGACCCAATATTATTAAAACATCCAACTACCCAGAGCAATCTACAGATTCTATGCAATCCTTGTTAAAATCCCAGTGGCATGGAACTTCTCTGGTTGCGCAGTGGTTAAGAATCCACCTGCTAATGCAGGGGACATGGGTTCTCTCCCTGGTCCAGGAAGGTCTCACATGCTGTAGAGCAACTAAGCCCATGCACCACAACTACCGAGCCTGTGTTCTAGAGCCTGCAAGCCACAACTACTGAGCCTATGCTCCACAACTACTGAAGCCCGTATGTCCTAGAGCCCATGCTCCACAACAAGAGAAGCCACTTCAAGCTATCAAAATTAAATACAAAAAAAAGATATTGAAAGCAGCATGGGAAAAGCAACAAATAACATAAGAGGGAATCCCCATAAGGTAAAGACAACCAAGCTAGAAAGAAGTAAAATGATCTCTGTTTGTAGATAACATGATCTTTATATAGAAAACCTTAAAGACTTCATAAAAAACCAAAAACTGTTATAACTAATAAATGAATTCAGTAAAATTATTGGACACAAAATCAACATACAAAAATCAGTTGCATTTCTACACACTAACAATGAACTATCTGAAAAAGAAATTAGGAAAACAATCCCATTCACAATAGCACAAAAAATAATCAAATACTTAGGAGTCAACAAAGAGGGTTACCCTCACACTGAGAGTGTAACTCATACACAGAAAACTACAAAACTTTGAAGAAAAGCATTAAATCAGATGCAAACAAAAGGAAAGATGTCCTGTGTTCATGGACTGGAAGACCCAATATTATTAAAACATCCAACTACCCAGAGCAATCTACAGATTCTGTGCAATCCTTGTTAAAATCCCAGTGGCATGGAACTTCTCTGGTTGCGCAGTGGTTAAGAATCCACCTGCTAATGCAGGGGACATGGGTTCTCTCCCTGGTCCAGGAAGGTCTCACATGCTGTAGAGCAACTAAGCCCATGCACCACAACTACCGAGCCTGTGTTCTAGAGCCTGCAAGCCACAACTACTGAGCCTATGCTCCACAACTACTGAAGCCCGTATGTCCTAGAGCCCATGCTCCACAACAAGAGAAGCCACTGCAATGAGAAGCCCGTGCACCGCAACGAAGAGTAGCCCCTGCTCACTGCAACGAAGAGTAGCCCCTGCTCATTGCAACTAGAGAAAGCCCATGCACAGCAACAATGACACAACGCAGCCAAAAAAACCCAGTGGCGTTTTTTACAAAATTGGAAAAAAACAATCCTATAATTTATAAGGAACTACAAAAGACCTTGAATAGGCAATGCAACCTTGAGCAAGAAGAACAAAGATAGAGGCATCATGCTTCATGATTTCAAAATATATTTCAAATACACAGGAATCAAAGCAGTATGGTACTGGCATAAAGACAGACATATAGACCAATGGATCAGAATAAAGAGCCCAGAAATAAATCCACACATACATAGTCAACTGATCTTTGAGAACAGTGGCGAGAATACTCAATGGCTAAAGATAGTCTCTTCAACAAATGGTGCTGGAAAAATTGGATATCCACTTGCAAATGAAGGAAATTAGAGCCTTATCTTACACCATACACAAAAATCAACTCAAAATGGATTAAAAATTTAAGCAGAGACCTGAACACTCATAAATTCTTAATGTACTCTGGAAGCAGATGATGGATTAAAATTTGAAAAATCAGCTTTGCGAGTTTGTTAGCATGCCTGGTACAAGCAGTCTAGTATCCATAGAATTGTTCTTGGCATACATACTCTCAGTTAAAATTAAACAGGAATGATCATATTTTAGCATCCTATTAGTCATTCAAATTTACCTAATGTTTACTGAAGAATTATTACATGCCTGACACTATCCTGGGTATTTATTTCAAGCAAACTGGTTTTTTGTGTGTGTGTGTGTGGTACGTGGGCCTCTCAATGTTGTGGCCTCTCCCATTGCGGAGCACAGGCTCTGGACGCGCAGGCTCAGCGGCCATGGCTCACGGGCCCAGCCGCTCTGCGGCATGTGGGATCTTCCCGGACTGGGGCACGAACCCGTGTCCCCTGCATCAGCAGGCGGACTCCCAACCACTGCGCCACCAGGGAAGCCCAAGCAAACTGTTTTTAAGGTAAAACTTTCATGAAAATACAGTTGAAAAATTTAACATATAGTCATTAAGTTTGTGATTCAGATTCTTTGTTGTGGGGAATTTAATCTGTTTAATTAAATGATATATAAAAGATATGCCACACAGTTATTCTAACTGCTCGTTAACACAGCTCCCTGAAATTTCTGGAAACTTGACTTTCTTTCAGGTTTAGGAACCCTGAGTTTGAGAAAATATTTGGACCAGGTTGTTAGCTTGGGAAAGCTCAGGTTAAGCATTAAAATTGTGTTCATATCTGAGCATACTACCTGAGTCATATGGCATAACTCCAAGAATAATGAAGCCCCAAAAGAGGTCCCTGGAATATATCATGACTGGCCTGAAAGCAGAATTTTTCTTAGGGAAGCACCTGCATGGTTGTAGAAAGTCTATCTTAACACTCATTCATTCAGATGGTATCATTTACAACTATGGACTCAGTGATACTTAGGGAAAAAAAAATCTATTCCTTGATCTGGCCTGGAAAAATGTTACTAATTGATCTTTACTTTATTCTCCTTTGGCACACTTTAAACAAATATATCCTGCTTGATTTTCTCATGGGGTATTTATGCCTGGTTTTGCACAAATCCGTACCTACAACTGATATTTTTCAATATAGTAGTCTTACAACAAACGAAAGTAAATAGTTTTGTTGTACTAAAAAATATTAGATTAACATAATACTGAGCTTTGAAAGAAGAACTTAATTTTTAGGAAAAAATCTAATTTAAAAGAATAGAAATCATCCAATGTCTGCTCTCAGGTTGCAATGGAATTAAATTAGATATCATTAAGAAAGATAACTAGAAAATCCCAACTACATGGAGATTAAACAACACACTTCTTTTTTTAAAATTTTATTGGAGTATAGTTGATTTACAATGTTGTGTTAGTTTCAAGTGTACAGCAAAGTGGTTCAGTTATACATATACATATATTCATTCTTTTTTAGATTCTTTTCTCATATAGGTTATCCCAGAATATTGAGTAGAATTCCCTGTGCTATACAGTAGGTCCTTGTTGGTTAACTATCTTATCTACAGTGGTATGTGTCTGTTCATCCCAAGCTCCTAATTTATCCCTCCGCACCATGTTTCCCCTTTGGTGACCATAAGTTTGTTTTCAATATCTGTAAGTCTGATTATGTTTTGTAAATAAGTTCATTTGTTTCACTTTTTAAAAAAATTAGCTTCCACATATGAGTGATATCTTTGTCTTTCTCTGTCTGACTTACTTCACTTAGTATGATCATCTCTAGTTCCATCCATGTTACTGCAAATGGCATTATTTTCTTCTTTTTTCATGGCTGAGTAATATATATACACTACATCCTTCTTTATCCTTTCCCCTGTCAGTGGACATTTAGATTGCTTTCATGTCTTGACTATAGTAAATAATGCTGCAATGAACATTGGGGTGCATGTATCCTTTTGGATTATGGTTTTCTCCAGATATATCTCTTGGAGTGGGATTGCTGGATCATATGGTAGCTCTGTTTTTAGTTTTTTAAGGAACCTCTGTACTCTTCTCCATAGTGGCTGTACCCATTTACATTCCCATCAACAGTGTAGGAGGGTTCCCTTTTCTCTAAACAACACACTTCTAAGTAACACATGGATCAATGAAGAAATCTCAAGAGAAATTAAAAATATTTGAACTAAATGAAAATAAAACAGAAATTATCAAAGTTTGTGGGATGCAGCAAAAGCAGTCCTTAGAGGGAAATTTATAGAATTGAGTGCACATATTAGAAAAGAAGAGAAATTTAAAATAAATAATCTAAGTTTCCGCCCTAGCAAACTAGGGAAAAAAAGAGAAAATTAAACTCAAGGTAAGCAGAAGTAAAGAAATAATAAGAATTAGAGCAAAAAAATCAATGAAATTGAAAACAGAATGTGAATATAGAAAGACAATGAAACCAAGAGTGGGTTCTTTAGAAATATCAATAAAATTGATAAGCCTCTGGCCCGGCTAACTAAGAAAAAAAGAGAGAAGACACAAATTACTAATATCAGGAATGAAGCAGGGGATATCACTACAAATTCCATGGACATCAAAAGGATGATACAGGAATATTATGAACAACTCTATGATAACAAATTTGATTACCTAAGTGAGATGGGCCAAGTCCTTGAAAGATACAATCTTCCAAAACTCACAAATGAAGAATGACTGGATGGGAAGGTAGGATTTGGCAAAAAGTATTCTGTTGGGCGAGGGAAGGTGTTTTCAGGGAGAGCAACATGAGAATCTTCGCTTCATTCTCGACCCAGATGTGTTTATCTCACAATCACATGGTAGCCGGCTCTATCTTTAAGCCCTCACATTACCACTAGAGTGCACCAGTTCACAAGTGGAACTGAGGTCAGCCAGGGAAAGTCCTTGCTGGAACAGAGAAAAAGAAGGCTGAAGGCAGCATTGTCAGAAAATCAGCCTGCTGATTTCATTTACTCCTAGGTAGTAATTTGAAACACAAAATCATCAAGAAGTGTGCCTTAACCCACTGACTCCCTCGCATCTATTAATTGATCTAATTCTTTTCTTGAGGCATGCAAAAACAATCTAGTTATGTTTGTTTAATATTGAATAATCATCTATACTGATCTGGTCATTGAGCTCAGTCCTGTTACATACTATCTATTAATATCTGCCTTCATTCTCCAAGTCTATTAGGCAGGGACAGTGGATCATTCTTTTAAATTTTAGTTTTTAGGACTAGCTTCCCTAGCAAAAAATTAAAATTATTAAAATAAAATGAACTAAAGTAACTTAGATTTAGAATTTTTCTCTATTAATTAATACAACATGAGTTAACTGAATATGCATTTCAAGTTTATGGCTGAAAATAATCAATATCTATGCTATTGATTTAGTAATTCCATTGTACTAAAGTCAGCTTCCCTGAAATCACTAGTCAAATCAGTTTCTTTTTTTCAGTTTTATTGTTTGAAAAATATATATGCCACAAATAAACAAATTTATTGCTTTATAAACATGTTTCCTCTTCAGAATGCTACTTACAAAAATAAACTTACCAAAAAACTTAAAAAAAAATAACTTACAAAAGCTTAAATTGAAATATTCTCAGTGCCAATATGTTTTGGAGACCCTATGCCAAATACCCTTCAACAGGCCTGAAGACTCTAACATTATTGTAAAATTAATAAATTTTCTTTCTCTCTTTAAGGAGTAAAAAATGGAATTAATGAATTGTGTGGTAGGTATTGAGTCAAAGCAGGTCACAGTAAGATCTATGTAAACCTTTGCTAAAAAGTCACATTTCAAAAATTGTGACAAATGAAAATATGTGATTTTTTTCTGAGAAGTCATTGTCCTAAATGATGCTGACTCCCTGTTTCATGTTCTACCGAGAAAACAAAGTGGAACATGTTCCAGCCCAAATAATATCTGAATGTTTAATATTCTTTTGAATTGAAATCAAAACAGTGAAAAAAGAAAACAAATCTATGTCTAATTCTAATTTATTCAGCATCTTAGAATTTGAAATTTTTATCTCATTTTTCATTTAAAAAGAAATAAAAATTAGGACTATCCCAGTAAATGGAGAAATGGAGACATAATTCGTGCAATGGAGATATATATATATAATATATATATATACACACACACGTATATATATATATATATAGACACACATACATATATATATATATATATATATATATATATATACTTATGGGAGAAAATTAACAAAAATCTCACCAATGAGTATGAAATTTCAATGCAGACTCATGAAAATAACATTCTACATAAATCCTCCACTGTCATTTCAGATCACATAGCAGGCTACATATTACAGTTACAAATATGACTAATTTAAATATAATAATAAATAAATAAAGCATCCAAGAAAGTTAATATGGGACAAAGAATAACCTTTATGCATATTTCACATGAGAAAAATGATAGTGGTGGAGTCAAGGGAGTGCTAGAGGTAGTGAAGATGGGAATCTTGATATTAATGATATTATTAGTCCTACTTCTCTAGCAAACAAAGAAAGTTTATAAAGGAAAGGATAAGATCATTATATCAAATTTTTCTGAGAAGCCCATTAAGAAGAAAACTGAGTACCGAATATAGAATATAGAAATAGGTCAATAATGACCATGGCAATATTGGGAAAATGACTTTAAGATTTATCCAGAAGAAGACAGCAGAAAAGCCAAGATTACTTTCCCCCTGAAGAAATAACATGGTAGTATCTTCAACTATCAGCTATTAAATGATAATAATAACAACACCGATAACAACAGCAATAATGTTAATATCTTCCCGAACTAAAAACCGATCACCCTATAGGTCTCAGCTCAATTTTAAATTTTTGAATAGTCAGACTGGTTGTGAAGACTAGATGTCAATCAAGTAGATCTGCCAAAATCTCATGCAAAGGCCAACCCGTTCATCACACAGTATGTCAGCAGTCTACATACCACTGCTCCTTGAATTTCTATCATTCTCCTATGAAAAAGATATGAAAAGTCTTGAGGATGAAACTTAAATTACAAGAAATGTTTGGTGGTTAACTGACACAAGAAGAGAAATCAGTGCAATACAAACCGTATGAAAAACTTTGATTACTCAAACTAGATCCCCTGCAAATCCACCAGTATCATCTGCCCAGAAAAAAAAAAAAAAGAGTAGGAGATTTTTTCCACAGGCTCAAGCTGGGTATATAACGAAGCATTGGTAATGAGGTTGTTTGGGAGCTACAGAGTTGTGGCATCTTTCAAAGCAGGGTAGAAATGAAAAAGTACGTGGCACCCCAAAGTTAAAAGGCTCCTGTGTCTTATTCTTGGACTTGGTATCTCACATTGTTTCTCCAGTGTCTGATTCTTTCCTGGGCACTACTGTAGCCACAAATCTGAAGCCTAGAAGAAATCTGAATGATTCAGAGAAGTCAGCTTTTCTAATATGACCACCCTCAATCTACTCACTTTGTTGCTATCATATGCACACATTGATTTATTAATTAATTCAAAAAATAATTAGTGAACTAATGTTCTAGGTACCGGGGATAGAGCATTGAATACAACAAAAGTGATGATCTCCTGCTGCTTACACGCATATGGAGGGAAATAAGCAATAAACCAACCAACCAACCAAACAAACAAAAAACTATATAATTCAGTTGGTGAGGAAATGCCTTGAAGGAAAATAAAGCACGGTCCCAGCGTAAAAAAGGGCAGTTGGTTTGCAATTTCTGCAAGGGCAGAAGTTGAAAGATCACAATTAAAAACCTGTTACAATGACAGGCAAGAGTTGGTTGAAATACAGTGGTAATCCTGGAGCTGGAGACTCTGTGTGTATAAAGGAAGAACTCACAGGTGGGTTAGATGTAGTATTGAAGACAAAGAGAGGAGACATTGATGCTTCAGGATTTTTTGGCCTGAGTTACTGGGATGAAAATACCATTAATTGAGATGTCAATAACTGGAAAATACCCCTGTATGAAAGGCAAAATGTGAAGATTCGTTTTGAACATTTTAAGTACAAGATGCCTATTTGACTTTGAAGTAGAGAGGTTGGGCGAGCAGGTGATGGAGAGGTATGGAATGAGAATGTAGATAGCATTTAGGCCGAATGGGCTCATCTAAGAAGCTGATGAGTATTAAAAGAAAACAAAAGAGGAAAGAAAGGATTTTAAGTACCCAGTAACTTAGAAGGAGAGAGAGCTTCATGCAAGTCAAATAGAGAGAGTGAGAGAGAGCAAGGGAGAGAGAAGGAGGGATGGAGAGAGAGAGAAAGAAATCTAGAGTTGTATATACTTCTAAAAAGAGACATTCCAATGTGGTTTTGTGTTATTCCCCAGCTAGATAGATCTATTCAGGCACAGGTAAAATGTAGGCACAAAAGTGGATTAAATTACAGAGGAATAACCAAATTATATTGGTTAAGTCACCTAGCTGTGACAAGAGACATGCAAAGGTGATTCTGTAGTTACTAAAAGAAATGTACAATCCCAGTTTGTGCTCATACAGATACAAACATTTAAGAAAAAAGTTTTTTTTTTTTTGCTTCGCTGGATTTTAAGGTGCATTGGGTTCTATATTTATACTCCTTATGATCATTCTCATTTTATTATCCTTTCAATTAATTCAGTTATTTGCTATTTTGACCTATGTTTTGCATTAGGGTTTTATTATAATAGTGTTACAAACTGTAACTTATTATAATAAGTTATAATTAGAGTTACAAACTATGACCTTAGTTACTTCTTTATCTTGAGATTTGAATGAAATTGTAAACTTCCAGTACCCCTAAAAAAATACCCTTTAAATGTGTAACTTCCTGTTTCTAAGAAAAGAAGTTCAATTAACTTCCTATAAATTACAGTAGCTTTTGTGGTGAAATCAAGAGAAACCTGTAAAGGAAACGGAAGTGTAGGAGTTACATCCTTATTGGAGTGCAAATAAATTCTGAGACTTTAATGAAAAATGAAAGGTGAGTTTTCCTAAAACCTGGCAACTTGAAAAGTTGTTCCAACATTGAAAGCAAGATTGCTACCTATATTGTCTACAACTGGTTTATTATACAGCCCCTTAGCAAGGCTTATTATTAAACCTCTCTTTTTTACCAACGTAGGTAATTTTGCTGTTTTAGAATTATACTTTTGCAGGTAAAATGATTTATTTATAAGGGTTATATCTTAAATTGGACTATAGATGTCCAGGGCAGGGACCATGGCATTCATCTACTTCTCATGGTTCTTATTTTTCTGATATTTTTTGAGAAGCAGGGGACACTAGTGCTTTACAGTTGAAAATCTGGATAAATAAAGATATTTCCTATTTTATTCATCAATTTAATATTGGATATGTTCTGTCGTATTTTTGGATATTAGATGCTTATTGACTTTACCATTCAATCATATTCAATTCAGTACACCTATCATTCAAACCAATTAGTCACTTGGTCAATGAAAAAAATTTATATAGATATGTAGCCTCAGTTATGATAATTATAAATATAAATTTTGTTTTCCCAGCATTTTTCTTCCTATTTCTTTGGGAAAATCATCTGCACGCATAATATGGCCTTGGGAGGTTGTCAGCCAGACTATACCATACTCCTGGTTCAAGTGATTTCTTAAAAAAGGACAGATGACCAGTGGGTACATGAAAAGATGCTCAACATCACTAATCATCAGGGAAATGTAAATCAAAACCACAATGAGATATCACCTCACACCTGTCAGAATAGCTATCAAAAAGACAACAAATAACAAGTGTAGTGAGGATATGGAAAAAAGAGAACCCTGGTGCACTGTTGGTGGGAATGTAAATTGGTGCAGCCATTGTGGAAAACAGTATGGAGAGTCCTCCAAAAATTAAAAATAGAGCCATATGATCCAGCAATTCCATTTTATCTGAAGCAAATGAAGAACTTAATTTGAAAAGATGTATGCACCCCTATGTTCACAACAGCGTTGTTTACAATAGCCAAGTTATGGAAGCAACCTAAATGCCCATAGATAGACGGATGGATAAAGAAGATGGAACAGAATATTAGTCAGCCACAAAAAGAATGAAATCTTGCCATCTGCAACTAGATGGATGGACCTGGAGGGTGTTATGCTAAGTGAAATAAATCACACAAATACTGTATCATTTCACTTACACATGGAATCTAAAAGAATAATGAACAAACATAACTAAACAGAAACAGAGTTATAGATACAGAGAACAAACGGTTACCAGAGGGGAGGGGAGTGGGCGGAGGAGTGAAATTGGTAAGGAAGATTAAAAGATACAAACTTTCCTCACTTTGGTGTACAGCAGAAAGTAACACAGCATTGTAAATAAACTGTACTCCAATAAAAAAATTAATTTAAAAAAACACAAACTTTCAGTTGCAAAATAAATGAGTCACAGTTACGAAATGCACAGTGTGGAGAATATAGTCAATAATTATGTAATATCTTTGTACGGTGACAGATGAAAACTAGATTTATCGTGGGGACCATTTTGAAATTTATAGGAATATTGAATCACCATGTTGTGTACCAGAAATTACCGTAGGGTTGTAGGTCAACCATACTTCAAAAACAAACAAACTCATAGAAAAAAAGATCAGAATAGTGGCTACCAGAGTTGGGGGGCGGGGGGAAAGGAAATTGTATGAAGGCATTCAAAAGTTACCAACCTCCAGTTATTAGATAAATAAGTACTAAGAATGTAGTGTACTACATGATAAAGATAATTAACACTGCTGTACATTACATGTGAAAGTTGTTAAGAAAGTAAATCCTAAGAGATCTCATCGCAATAAAAAAATATTCTTTTTCTATTTCTTTTATGTTGTATCTATATGAGATGATCAATGTTCAGTCAACCCATTGTTGGAATCATTTCATGATGTATATAGGTCAAATCATTGTATTGTATACCTTAAACTTACACAGTGTTTTATGTCAATTATATCGCAACAGAAAAGGATGGATGAAGCTGCTGATAAGAAAAAATATGGATCTATATATTCTGACCTCAGTAAATAGAACCATGTTTGCTTTTCTTCTGTATGAGTCATTTTTACGTTTTCTACAAATGTGGGGTGTTTCATGCAAAAAATGTGCATTTCCATGTGTTTATTGGAGAGTCAAAACATTCATTGTAAGCGTCCTCCAAAATGTCAGATGCAAGAGAGTTGGAGAAGCAGCTATTGTCAAGATACAGGCTGCAGAAAAATTCTACATTTTCTCATTCCTTTGTACTATTGCTCCCAAGAAGAAAAGATTGCATGAATCATCCAAAAAATAAATAAACCAAAGATGAGGGCTTCCCTGGTGGCGCGGTGGTTGAGAGTCCGCCTGCCGATGCAGGGGACGCGGGCTCGTGCCCCGGTCCGGGGGGATCCCACGTGCCGCGGAGCGGCTGGGCCCGTGAGCCATGGCCGCTGCGCCTGCGCGTTCGGAGCCTGTGCTCCGCAACGGGAGAGGCCGCAACAGTGGGAGGCCCGCGTACCGCAAAAAAAAAAGATGAAACTCCACTTTTTTTGCTAAGCTTTGCCCCCAGTATTTCTTCAGACTGTGCTGCAGGTCAGCTTCCTCAGGAAACGGACTCTCAGATGGAGGTTTGCATACAGGATGTTAATTCGGGAGGTACCTCAAAATCAACACCTGTGTGTGAGAAAGAGAAACTTCTGTTTGGGTAGAGGGAAACGTTGAACTGTGATTCAGTGCCAACTAAAGCTTTAGTTGCCACTGTAGGGAGCTCTGAAACTGAGTGGTCCTTTTAATTTGTCCTGATATAAGGCGAGAGGTCTAGGTGTTTATAGTCTCACGTGAAATAGTCATTCGATGCAGTTGTTCCTGAGGGGGGAGTGTGACTTTGAGAAGGTGCCACTGCGCCACCAGGGAAGCCCCAGAGAAGGTGGTATCTTTTGGCAAAAAGCCAAACCATAGAGATTCAGCTGAAGACTGAGATGCCAACTCCTATCAACTGAGGGAGTGAATTCTTCAGTCGAGAATGGGGCCATGACACCGCATCCACTGCAGATAGAAAATTACTTTATAAATCAAAAGATAGAAAAGTCGGAACATACATACATACATATATATGTGTATATATATATATACACACACACATATATATATATAATTTTCTTGATTAGGGCTTAGGGCTAGAACCATATATCTAAATGTCTATTAAAAATACCCAGGTGAATCCCCCGGAGTCCAGAAACTGACCTTATCATTTTGATTCTCCCCTGAGTCCAATCTTTATTCTCTATATTATTTAAGGAATACTGCCCACATTGTCTGTATCAAAACACGAGGACCATATCTGACCTTCTATTTCTGCATCTCCTCTCCTTGAATTCCCTTATCCAGTTAATCATAGACTGTTTTCCTAATCGTGTCTTTAATGCGACAACTTTCCTTCATCTCTACTGCCACACACTTATCTTGAATACAATCACCTTTTTGTGGCAGCAGTTTATTCCAGTACATCCTATATTACTCAGCCTGAGTGATCCCTCTAAAAACGAATATCTGATCCCGATTTAGAACACTTCAGAGACTTACCACTGTACTTAGAATAATTCTAAACCATTTAACAGCATTTATTTTGGTTCTTTGTAATTTAACTCTGTCCTCTGCTTCACTCTCTAGTCTCACTTCATTCCTGCTGGTTGGATTTCTGTCAGTCCCTCTAACTGGCTATTCCTCCTCCCATATTTGAGATTTGTACTATTTGTCCCTGTCTAAAATCTCTTCTTCTGTCTTATTTACCTGGAAAATCTATGTTCAAATTTACTCCTCATATTAAATACTACTTTTTACATAAAACTATCCTCATACTTGAGAAATTCCCCAATATGTTTCTATAGCTCTCTTTATTTTTATTATCAAAATAATAAACATACTTCATCATAATTACATGTAAAATTTTCTAGCCAAACATCAGCGGGAATGGAATTATGACCTACGAAAAGCTATCCCTTTATAAAGTCAATAAGAACATTGACAAAAAATGTCAAAATCAACTTTAGCAGAATGCTGGAAATTCACCAAAGACTTGCAAAAATATACTATAAGTTATTCAAGAAAACAGCTGCATCTCATTAAGAACAGCGACTGTTGTGGAGTTTTCACTTGCTCTGTTCCCATGCCCTTCTTCTCAGCTTCATAGTAGCCTTGAAAACCAACAGTCTTGCAACTACAGTAGCTGTGAAAACCAGCAGCAGAAGAGGAACTGGAGGGGACAGAAAGAATTTGGAAGTCCTCAAAAAATGATTCTCAGAGTAGTCATTATTTGAACTAGCTGGCATTCCCTGGAAATTTCCATCTGTAGGGCATGTTTTTTCTTGACCTGAGAGAGTCAAACAGAACTTGCTCAGTGCAAACAGCCTTTTCCCCAGGGGCATTTGTCAAAAACAATCTGTACCAATTGCTGAACATTATAGCTTCCTGAGGTAGCAATAAGTGTTGGGGCAAAGAAAAGGCTGATAAAAATACTTAAGAGGGCTTCCCTGGTCGCGCAGTGGTTGAGAGTCCGCCTGCCGATGCAGGGGACGCGGGTTCGTGCCCCGGTCCGGGAAGATCCCACGTGCCGCGGAGCGGCTGGGCCCGTGAGCCATGGCCGCTGAGCCTGTGCGTCCGGAGCGTGCGCTCCGCAACGGGAGAGGCCACGACAGTGAGAGGCCCGCGTACCGCAAAAAAAAAAAAAAAAGTCAGGCTGTTCAGTAAAACGTACTTCTAATGAGCAAGTTATTTATTTATTTGAGGTAAAAAAAAAAAAAAACCTGTTGCATTTGTTTCTGTGCAGTGCTTACAATATAAATAGAGCTGGCTGAATGAATTCTGAAATATTGAATTAAATGTGATTGTTTAACAGTAGCTTGTGTTTTTTTTAATATTTCTCATATTTTCCCTTTCATTGTTCTTTGTCCCCTTACAGTTACTTCTTTATTATAGAAACTATTCTTCGATATAGATTTATGTCATATAATTGAAATATTTCTCTAGCAATAGAAACTGTGAGATGTTTAGAAGAAAAGTTATTATGCAAAAGAATTAGGAAGATTAAACCATTCATAGGAGTGAGGAAGATGGATTTGTTATGAAAAACCATAGGAGATAGAAGAAGAAGATAAAATCAGCAGTTAAGCAGTAGCGTCAGTAGACAAGAAATAAAAATTATGGGCTTGGCAATAAAGGACAATTAGTTCTGAGGTGGCTTTTAGAAAGCAGCCAAATAAAGTTCAAACTGAATATAGTGAGAAACGCTATGTCCATGAATTATAGTTGCCAGATATATTCACTTTCAAAATGATTTTGTATGTGTGTAATTGTGTGTTTTGTATAGAAAAATATTGTAGGAGAAACGGGAGAGGTTGATTATTCTCACAGCAGGGACTTTTAGCTTGTGCTTCTGTAAATATATCATATTGAACTATAACATCCTTCTTTTATCATAAATACAAAGTTAGGCTGGATAAATATTACAATAATACTAAATCTTTGTCAGTTTGCTTTTCATATTTAGGTCTACAATCCATGAGGAATTAATTTGTGTGTGTGTCATAGGGATCAAGTTAGTTTTGTCTCACATGGACATCCAATGTCCCAGCACATTGATTGGAAAGGGCATCACCTAGTCAATACCTCGCCACATCACTTGTATCATAAAATAGTCTTTGCGTACGAATGGGTATCTCTGCTCTGCTCTGTGTATCAACTTCTCTATCTGTACCATGACACACACTCTCTAAATTACTGTAGGTTTAGAACTATTGATGACTCGTAAAGCAAGTCTTGCAATCTTGTTCTTTGTTAGGAGTGCCTGCATCACTTACAGACTTTTGAAAAATTAACTAAACTTAGTACCAGTTTGTCAACTTTCATTTTAAAATTTGTTAAGATTTTTGAGTGCGATTACAATGAATTTAAAAATCAATTTGAGAAGAATGGTCAAGCTTACAATATTAAGTTCTCTAATCCTTAAACAGGATATGTCTATTATTTGTGTCAATATTTCATAGTTTTGTTAAATGTCTTTTGCTAGACTTATTCTTTAATATTTGATTTTTTGACACAGTTGAGAATGTCTCTTTTAAAAAATTTATCTTATATTTCTTATTGGTTTATATAAATTCAATTATATATACATTTATTCCTCTACTATCAAGAAAATTAGGTAAACTGTCTTAAATATTCGAATAGTTTATTTAACAGTTTATAGATTCATTGGGGTTTCTTATGTACTCAATAATATCAACTGTGAAAACTAAAATTTATGAATCTACTTCTGAGAAGATGTGAAGTATTTTCCCTATTCTCCCCACTAAGTACAACAAAATCCCTGGATATTACATATGAAATAACCATAAGGAGAATGAAAGATGGTGAGGATAAGGCTGACTGGAGAATTCAGGACTAGAAAAATGGCGCGGTGGTGAGTGCCATAGGTTTTCTTTTTGTCTCATTTATCC
Source organism: Physeter macrocephalus (assembly GCF_002837175.3). Lineage (NCBI taxonomy): Eukaryota > Metazoa > Chordata > Mammalia > Artiodactyla > Physeteridae > Physeter > Physeter macrocephalus. The sequence continues at coordinate 59,867,151 of NC_041219.1, read as the reverse complement.
CTGACACGGAGCTGAAGAAGCCAGCAAGCCAGAAATGCCAACCAGTGAAAACAGAAAAACACCCACACCACAAAACCCTGCTCTCCAGCAAAAATCCAGGAAAAGGGCAGCCTAGCAAAACAGAAAACTTTTAGCTAATAGCTACTCTACTCCAGCCAAGCACCACAGGAAAAAAACATGGTCCCACTGTCATGCACAGCAGCAAACTCCAAGGTGCAAACCTGAATTTCCACACTTGCCTATCTGTAACAAGACACTCTAGCTGCCCCCACTCCTAATGGGACGGTGTTAGAGGTAGCCACCTAAGGACCCAAGACATTCATTCTCACTGGGCAGTAATGAATGCTCTCCTTCCCCAGGGAGTCACTGGCAACTCTGTGCAAAAACTAGACTTCTCCCCTACCCAGCAGTTGGTGTCAGAGGAGGACTTTTACCAATGCCCAGTGGTGTTAGGTTGTACAAATATTTGCAAATGAAACAACACACTTCTAAATCATTCATGGATCAAATGGGAAATCTGAAGAAAAATTAAAAGGACATTGAACTGAATGCAGTGTTTTTCTGACTTGGTCTTTTTATATTCTCTAGAAGAATCTGAAATTTCTTATTTCTTCCTTAAATGTTTGGTAGGTGGGAACATAAAACTATCTGGGCATGGTGTTTTCTACTTATGTTTTCATGTTTTATTTATTTCCCAAGGAGGATGTATTTAATTATGGGTTCAATTTATTTAAAAATTTATAAAACAATTAAGATTTTTAAAAATTCTTCTTGTTTCAGTTTTGTAAGAGGTGTTTATCTAGGATGTGTCCATTTTACTTAAATTGTCGAGTATGTTAGCTTAAAATTATACATAATACGCTATTATGACTTTTCATGTCTGCCTTGACTTCTCCTACTTTCTGGCAAATTCCCTTCCGTGGGTTTCATTTTCCTTCCTAATATCTTGCCTCAGTAAAGGCCAATTCAATCCATCAAGAAATATTGTAATACATACATTCAAACTTCAAATTTATTGGGCAAAAGTGTGGTAATAATCCCTGAATGTCTTCTACCTGGAGATTTTTCTCTATGTAAGTAGGTACAAACATATCCACAGGAGGTGGGAGAAGCAGCTCTGTTCAAATTCATTGTGCATCTATCAAGATTCAGATACAAATGGATATATATTTTTCATCACTTAGTGACGCAGGCCCGTACCTACCTAAAATTTCTACGTGTTATATTTGCCATTTCAACACTATTGTCTTTGAGAATATTCCCCCCAAATATTTTCTACATGTAAGAAGCCTGGAATTAAGTTACATAAAGATATATCTCATCTTTGGTATAGTTCTTTTATGCCTTTTACTTTGAAAAATAGTCAGATTTTTCAGAGTCCAAGTTTATGTATTCATGAACATTGTATTTTACCTTCACTATGTCAAGTTAAGAAGAAGAAACATACCAGCTCATACTTTCCAAACCAACTCATTTCTATATTTTAGGAGATGTTCCACCAAAGAGGAAAATTAGAAAGTTCAAAGGGTGAACTCAGAGAGGAGAGAAGGTTGGAAAGTGGTTAGAAGTGGAAATTCCCCACTTACGTACTCATGGTTCTCTCTTCTGACCCTTTACGATAACCAGTGGGAGAACGCACACACATCTGTGATTTAAAAATAAATTTTACCAATTTACATAATTTGTATAACTCAACAGGTGAGACATTAGAAATGTCAGCTTTGATTCCCAAGGAGATTAAAAGCCATTCAGAAACCTAATTCACCCACTGAAAGAAAAAAAGAAATTAAAAAAAAGATGAAGAGGTTGCCTCTGGAAATTCTATCAGGTCTGAAGTTTGCGGTTTCTGTGAACGTGGGCCACCAGAGCATCCTGCTGAGCTGCTGCCTGATAAGGACTGTATATCCTGTCTTCTTTGTATCACTTTGCATGCAGCTCACATTACTTCATTTCCTTTCTGGAACCTTTCCCCGGATTCTTCATATAAGGTCAAACATGAAAGAGACCTGCGTTGAGTTCTGGTGTCCTGAGTGACTTCTTCCAAATTTGTCCAGGCACTAATTTCTCTCTAAATCTCAGCTTTCTCAACTAAACTATGAGATCTGAATGATCATCTTTGCCCTGTGGATATCCTTTCATGTTTTTTTTTTTTTTTGCGGTACTCGGGCCTCTCACTGCTGTGGCCTCTCCCGTTGCGGAGCACAGGCTCCGGACGCGCAGGCTCAGCGGCCACGGCTCACGGGCCCAGCCGCTCCGCGGCATGTGGGACCTTCCCGGACCGGGGCACGAACCCGCGTCCCCTGCATCGGCAGGCGGACTCTCAACCACTGGGCCACCAGGGAAGCCCGCCCTTAATGTTTTGATGTATTCTTTATGAAATAAAGCATAGAAAATGTCTCTGAAAAATTTGAAAGTTATATATTAAGACCACGTGTGTTTTGTAAGGAGATTTTAGAGTTTATTTGCACAAGTTTTCCTTCTTTAGGTTTCTTGATGTGTTTCTTTGCTTTAGAGAACTGAAGCCACCAGGGCTGACCACACAGGAAGTTGGCTTTCACATTTAGATAAATAAGGAGCAACCGAAAAACCTTCTGACCCCAAAATCTCTACCACACTGCATCCTGACCCTCTACACTTTGCTTTGTCCTATTTAGTGTAATTTCACAGGTGAGATACCTTCCTTTGATTTAACAAATACTGATTAGTAATATAAACATGTAATTCATTATATATACATAGGAAGACACTCTTGCAAGTGAAATAACATGCTTTTAATAATCAGGACAACATGTATCAACCAGGACTGTGCTGGGCAACCCCTAGTCATTGTTCTTGCCTCTGCATGGATTTAAGTTGACTGCTTTCTCAGATCTCAGGCAGATTTCTTACACTTAAAAAATTGATTGTGAAAGGGGATGGAGGAGTAATAAGAAAATAATTAATTTTGCAATAAAGTTCAAGTTATTGTGGAGGACTTGAATAGCATGAGGGCCAGTGGATACCTACAAAGCCCACTGATAGCATATGTTCTTGGTAATTTGGCTGGTTTTTATGTTTTCAATGTCTGCTTACTGCCACCTGTATAAGTGCGGATTTCAACAAAATACCTTGGTTGCTCTCCTAAAAACAAGTAGAGGAAAATGATTTCAGAACAAAAGTAATAGATTTTGATCAATGTTATAATGGTTAAAAATATTTATTTTCATAAAGTAAGATCTCTAGGCATCACTTCCCTGTGTCCAATGACATATAAAACAAATATTACATATATTATACATATATATGTTATATATAACATCAATTACATATATTACACAATGGCATATATAACATAGATTGCATATATTATACATTTATTATTACATATATTATACATTAATATATAAATATATATGCATGTGTATGTATATATAGACAAATGTAAATATATAAATATAATATCCATTCACCTGATTATGGCTGTGGAAGCAAGAAAACTTGAACACATAAAAAAGTGTTTTAGTGTCACGAAAGCTGTTAGAGTTGGTTGTAGGAGACTGCAGCTTCCTCTGTCTGTCTGTACCCTAGACAGACAAGAGTCACATTACATCATATCAGCAATTATGCTGAGACTGCTCAGTTATTATCTGTTAACGTCTTACAGGAAATGAGGAACTTTTCTTTCTCATGACCTGAATCAAACTGTTATTCCTTTACTTATCGTTAAATACCTAATCTACACAAACACTGTGGTAGAAAATTAATTTTCTCATTTATGATGTTTTCTTCACAAAAACTTTATAAGTTGGATGCTGGTACTTTCATTGTACACATAACAAAGCCAAAATCCAGTGGAGCTGTATAACTTTCCCAAATCTGCATAGCTAACAAATGCTTGAGTTGATATTCACATACATGATTTCATGTATATATCCAACAAATATTCGTTGAACTCCTTCCATGTTCTAAGCCTTATTATAGGTACAAGTTATTCATTGTTGTATAAGACAGCCATGTCCCTGCTCTTAAAGACCTTACTTTCCAGTAAGGGAAGTAAATATTAATAATTATTATCTTAAAAACTATATATATATTTATATACAAATGAACTACAAAGTCTCAGATGATATTATGTCCTATAAAATAAAAGAGTGAGGTAATAAGTCATGACTAATGGGAGGTAATTTGTGCAGGTGGTCATGGAAGGTCTTATTGAGTAGGTAACATGTAAGGTAAATATAAATGAGAAGAAAGACTTAGCCATGAAAAATCTGAGATCAGGGGGGATAAGAGCAAGAGCACAGCCTATGAAATGAAAATAAGTTCAGCCTTTTCGAGGAACAGAGTGAAAGTCAACATAGCTGGCCTGTAAGGAGTAAGAGGGAACATTGTGGGAGATAACTGTGTGTAAAAACTGCACTATTTCACGTGCCTGTTAGCTTGCTAATTGTTCTGAAACATTCAAACTTCGCAGGTAGTAGGTGTCCAGCTAAGAAAATTAGAGTTTCACACTTATATGGGAATCATCAGAGGGGAAAATGTACATTGGAAAATGGTATAACTGGACCATGGCTTTTGTGTCAGTCCAATAAGCGGTTGAAACACCCTGCTTTGCACTGGAAGAGACACATAGCAAAGGTTATCAGTGTGTGTAAGTATGTATTCTTTCCTTCTCTTTATATCCCATGGACTTGGAAGATTGCAGATTTATATATATATATATATATTATCTCATGCATTCTTCACAACATGCTGTGTGTAATTAGTGTGAAAGTGCGGACATTAACCCATATTCCCAAATCTAGGAGATGAAATAAACATTTAAAAGATCGAAGTTTCTTTAACCCAAAGAAATTAGTAAAAACATCAGTTATTCCCTTAAGTACCAAACTTCACTTCCCCTTTGTCATTCATCAGCAGTACTCAAGTATGCCCTTGCTACCCATTGGCAGTGTAAAGGCATTCATTTCTCAACCCTACTATCCCACTAACCTCCCTGAGCAGCACTCTATAGTTTGGAACTTTTATGTTTTTTATACATACTCTTTCATTAACTCATAGTTATTTATTCACTCATTCAACAAGTATGTACTAAGTACATACTAAGTTCCAGTTACTATGTCAGATGTTAAAGTCACAGAAGGGACAAGTCAGAAAAAGTCTTTACCCCCAAGCAGCTTAGAGTCTGGTAAAGAAAGTAGGTGATAAACAATAATGTAATGTCAGATCTTGACAAGTGACATAAAGAAAGATAAAGTCATGTGGAGTCACAGAGTAGGAGGTTCTATTTTACATAGAGAAGGCAAGTGAAGACCTCTCTTGGTAAATGATAGTTGAACAGTGAGTGAACTGAATTAAAGGGAGGCCAAAACATGCAACTAGATGGAGGAAGAAACTTTTAGAGAAAATGCATGACCCTGTAGTGGGAGGATGCTTGACATTTTTGTGGAACAGCAAAGCCCTGACTATTGGAGAGGGCAGTGGCTTTGGTAGGAGAGGTTGCCAGGGTCCGGATCATGGATAAGGCAAAGTCTTCTCAAATATACAAGAAGGTCTTTGGATTGTACGGTAATTTTGATAAGAAGCCGTGTCGAGTGGGAGAAGTGAAGAAGTGAACTTCTCACCAAAATGATATTACTTAATTATAAAACAACCCCTCTAGCTGCTATGTGGAAAACATACTAGGAACTGAGTGAAAAATAAAGAAGAACAAAGAGAGTTTTAGGACCAACATGTACCTCGTCATGTCTTAGGTAAACAAATAAAGATGATGGTCTAACTAGCCTACAGTAGATGGTAATTTTCTACCCACTTAACCATAACATTTTCACAAAGGCTTTATTCTGAAAACAGAATATCTGTACTCTAAAGTCATATTAATGATAAAAATTTGAGGGCACTAAGATTATTAACCAGAATGATATTTTTATCCCCTCCTTAAATCACTAGACACAGATATTCTTCATTCATTTTGTGTTGACCTTAATAACTTATCTGGATGACATTGATACTATGGCAATATATTTTTATAATAATCATTCTCAGATGTCCAAAGTGTCAGAGGTATATGAAAATAATAATCTAGCAGACTGGAGATAAATAGAATAAGATATTACTGAGGGGAAATAGGGCAGTCTAAATGACAGTAAAATATGACATGAAAATTAACAGGAGATAAATGAAACAGATCATTTAAGATAAACAATTTTAGAACATAGAAAGGAAGTTCCAGCCACAAGGTTTCTATTTCCTCCATTAAACCAGCTACTTACTAAATGATACCTTGAAAAACTAGTCCCCAGGGAAGAATAGAATGACACATTTCTGAAAGCCAGTTTATAGCTTGCTAAGTTAAACTCTTCCAGACTGGAGAAAGATCCATGAGAATAGAGATGGTAACTTTCTTATTCAACAATAAATCCTCTAACCCCAAACAGTGTCAGGTTCACAGTAGATGTTCAATAAAATAACAGTTGTTAAGTATATGATTATATGAATGAATGGGATTCCAGGGAAGTATTACTCCCCACATTATTTCCATCTCAAAGATAGGAATCCCTAACTTTTAATTCTTTGCTAGATATTCTGTTTCCTAAATTATTTGTTTTCTACAAATTTAAGGAAGGATATCTCAGATTCTGGGAAAATCTCGCTTGTCTCTTCACGCTGCACCTACAGTTGTGAGAAAGCACATTTCAGACAGCAGGGAAAACCCGTAGCTCACCACAACACCACACTGTAAACTGTTTGGGCCACTAGAGCATGAATTAAAGAGGACAGGAGTAGCTGAACGATCGGAGGTGAGAGAAAGTGGGTGGAGACAACGTAAGTGAATATAAATGCTGAGATATCTCAGAGACTCAGAGACCGAACAAGAGCTCCAGCAAAGACTTTCACTGCAGACTGGCTTGACCTGGGATTAACCAAGGGATCGTGACGAGGATAAAGATGAATTCTGAAGATTGTTCTGCAACAGAGACCAGCTCCTTGCATCTGAAAAGAGGACAACAAAGTAAGTCAGGTCTTACTCCTTATATACTGGTAGCATCTATCAATATATCTATATTTATATCTATCTTCCTACCTATCTATCTATCTATGATATACAACGGTAGTTAGGGGAAAAATGAAGCTTGTCTTTTGAAGAACTTGGTTACATTCTATTTCAGTTGGGATAAAGGAGAAAATGGGGAAGAAGTAAATATTTCTTTTTCTATGAGAAGAGAAAATAGAAACTTGAGAGGAAATCACAAGGGTGAATTTCAGAAGCTCTCTAAAGGTTTGTTTCTTTGTTTTAGTTTATATCATCTCAATTTTTCAGATTTAATTAGAAATCTCACTGCCCTAGCCCAGTGAACTGTCCATCATTTTCCTATATCCATCCTGTAGGAAGCACTGCCTCTCTTTACGGAAAACTCTGTTTTCCACATAAACAATTACATTCTTGATTGCCTTTACCTTGTACCATTTTGTGCTTTCTGTGTGTGCCTTATCCTGTGTTCTCAAGACAGCATCCTCCAGTTGCTGGGAACAAAGGTTTCTGATTTTTGAGAGAATATCCATATAAACATCTGAACATTTACAGTGTCCAATGGTAACCTATTAGGAGAAAGTCATGAAAGAATTCTTGAAAATGAAATCTTCTATATTCTTTATGGGACTCTTTTCCTCCATTTCGCTCTTCTATTTCACCCTTCTAATCGTGGGCTTCAAATTCTACATGAATCAGATGTTTTTCTTCCTTTCTTTTATTTTTCATCTAAATATGATCATCTTTGCTATATACTTTTTCTTCTTTTCTATTTGTCTATTCTGTCCTCAGACCTTTCTATTTTCTATTACCAGGATTTTCCCATTGTTTTACAATAATTTGTTTTGGTGAGGCTTTCTTGATTTGTTTCATTTATCTCTCTCTTCCTCTCTAATTAATGAGGTGCCCCAAGCACTAGCATGTAGGAACTAGAGTTTACTTGTAAGCAAATCTAACCAGTAACAAAGAATGTGTTATGAACAGCAGAGCTAAAAAAATCTAGAGGAAGCGATTGTTTTCTGAGTATGGGTCTACTAGAGTGGTTTGCTTTAGAAAAGCATTCATTACCTCTGATAAACCCATCTTTCACTTAAGAACACAAAATCAAGTGTGAATAACAAGTACAAGCCACACAAATTTTTTGGTAACCAGATAGCCATAACTTGGTGGCTCAGCTGAGCTGCCCCAAAGAAAAAATATATTTAAGAATAAAACCACTCAATAAACAGCATAGTTGAAAGAAGGAGCTATTGTAGTAATTCTTAACTTTTCCTGAGTTCATTCCAATTTTCTGTTGAATATTTAATTTATGAATGTTTAGTCTACTTGCTTCATTAGTATAAACAATCACTGAGCACCACCCCTGGTGATTCAATATGTACTAGTGGATTTGTTTTCAATTTCTCCATTAATGGACAGGGCTTGTAATCAGAGCGGAAGTATGCTCTGAGGGGAGTGTTTTGTTACCTAGGTGCTAAGTCAAACTGTGAGTAACAATAGCCCTCACTAATGGATATAAAGTACCGTCTGAGAATCATCTCCATAGCTTACCCACTGGATAAGCCAGTAGAGTGAGTCCAGTGGATAAGCCAATGGGCTCTGGCGTCCATGAGTTACTTGGATGTGTTGGTACTTGCTGAGGAGCCAGAGCTGTCCCTGCATTGAGTTTGAACCCCATGATTGAGTCTCACATGGTAAGAAGTGAAACTAGACAGAGAGCTCTGAACTTGCTACCCTAGCTATGAAAGGCTGCTTCCGGTGACAGTTGTATGCTGGTGAAAAAAGGAAGGTTTGCTTTAAGAAGCTGAGAGAAATAGAACCAGATAGGAGTGAAGTAAAGCCTTCTCTTGCAAAACCTGAATGCAGATCTATGCTGGGAAAAACAATCCTCAGAAGAAGCAACAGTTGGTGCTGACATCCATTACACAGCAAAAAGCAGCATCTCTTTGCCTAGTTTAACCTTAAAGAAATGCTTTAAGAAAAAAAATACATCAATTTCAAGTTGCGTCTGTGTAGACATCTTTTTAATTATGAAAGCCACCCATACTGAAAAATAGGATATTTTTGCATATTGAGACTATTTTTCATGGTAAGTTTTAATATCATTCGAGTAGTTATTTTATATTTCAGTTTTTGAGAGCATAATAGAGATCTATATATTTCCTGTGAGGCCGAATTTTAAAAATCCTGATAGCTCATCCTAGCAAAAATCAAATTCAAACTCTGAGTCACAAAATTCCCCTCTCTCCTTTCTCAATTATTTATTTCTAATCTAGAACAGATATCCTTCTAGCTTTGTTGTTGGTGGTGGTGGGTTTTTTTTGGTTACTAAGAATCATGATTCACATCATATTCGTATTCTAAATCCTTCCACAAAAGTATTTCTCATTGATGAAATAAAACTTCTACATGGTTTTAGCATTAGACAAAGGATAAATGAAAAAACTGATTTCCACCCAATATTTAGTCTATAGGACTGTTAAATTTCCTCTATTATTTTAACTGCTCTTGGAAAATTCAAACATCTTATTTTTCACTCACCTATTATTTTTAATTTTTTTTTTTTTTTTTTGCGGTACGCGGGCCTCTCACTGCTGTGGCCTCCCCCGTTGCGGAGCGCAGGCTCCGGACGCGCAGGCTCAGCGGCCATGGCTCACGGGCCTAGACGCTTCGCGGCACCTGGGATCTTCCCGGACCGGGGCACGAACCCGTGTCCCCTGCATCGGCAGGCGGACTCTCAACCACTGCGCCACCAGGGAAGCCCTGAACATTCTTATATAAAACATTGTGAAGACGTATTTTCATTTCTCTTGAGAAAATAATAGGAGTAGAGTTTCTGGATCATAGGATAAGTGTATATTTAATTATGTAAGAAATAGTTTTCCAAAGTATTTTTTTCCATTCTACTCTCCCATTCAGTAATATATGGAAATTTCAATGCTTCTCATCTACCAAATTCACAAAAAAATACCATCCATCTTTTTAAAAAATTTTTAGTCATTCCAGTTGTATATATTTTTATATCAATTCAACATTTTTTATTATATCACCCACATTTATACCCATTTATACCATCTCCCTTAAACAGTAACTACAGAGAAGTTAAGGGATTGTACATAGGATGTTCTTTTTATACGTCTTCTAGGGTAATCAGGTATTTACTAAATGTTCTTATTGTGATTAAAACAATACAATTATGATATATTTAGAATTTTCATAGCTACTGAGTACATATTTGGAGGAGATATTTTATGATATCATTATTGTGACTGGATTGTTTTATTTCTAGCCAAAAATAAACTATCCAAATTCACTCAACACTTGAGGGAAATTAACTTATAAATTTCATATAAGAAGATGGGGAGACACATAGCTATTTTTTTATTTTAAATGCCTCAAGAGAAAATCAAATGTCTCTTTCTTACTTCTATCGCCTGCTTGAATTCATCATCTACTTTCTCTCTTCAGATAATGCCACCAGGCTTCATTTTGCGACATATCATGAAGGGTCCATTCAAGTTCCCATCCCATGTGCTGTAGTGAATGTGGTCTTCATCACCATTCTAATCATAGCTCTCGTTGCTTTATCAGGTGGGTCTGCACTTCATGAATTCATCAAAAGTTCTGATTAATTTAAGACAAATCTCATTTTTCATACATGGCCAATTTCCTAGGAAATGCTAAATATGATTCCACATTCCTTGAATAATTGATGCAATACTTTTTTTAGTTTTCTAGTGCTTTAGAAATATTAAAAGTGCTTATGATTTATACAATACTGTGGGAGAAAATTACATGTGAGCAGATGTTTAAATCTGGAATAAAAGGGGCCGATTTAGAGTCTAAATATATAGACGTTTAACTGGAAAAATGTGGGCTGCACATTCATTGTTGATGAAAAAAATAATATCTAAGCCATAAATTAAACAGGAATTGGTCAGTCTCTTATCTCAAAAGCCACAGAATATATATATATATAGATAGATAGATATAGACTATATCTAGAAGCTCCCAGAGTCAGTTGTGTTATGGTATTCGAAACATACAGCTATACCAAGATACATTTGTGTCTTATACAAACACAAAATTTTACAGTTTTATGATACATCCCCAGCCATAAAATTTTGTGTATTCTGAATTGCTCCTCTGCAAAGTATTCTCTCCTCTACCTTCCAAGATAGGTCTGTATATACTACATCTTCAAATTCTTCCCCATCTGCATTCAGATGCAAAACCTTACTTGGAATTTTAATGTATTTTAGCCTTTCTAGTCCAAAGACTATTTTCAAGATTTTAAAATTTACCCTCCACTTTCTGACCAAAGTGACTCCCTCTTATTCCTTATACTTAGTACAATGATGATTAGGCTCAATGAGAGATCAGATAAAGTGAGAAACTGCCTTCTTCTCACTCTTTCCAGAATTCACCTTCCTTTTTTATAATTTTAAATGGAGTATAAGCTATAAAAATTTTGACTCACCATGTTGTACGCCTGAAACTAACATAACGTCGTAAATCAACTATACTTCAATAAAATTTAAAAAAAAAAAGAATTCACCTTCTTTCCTCTCTTCGTTTATCACCTAGCACAGCACAACATCCCCTGAACTAGTTTTGCACACTGTGGGTATTTGGTTTCTTGTGTTACTAAAACAAACCCTTTTCCTGTTCACAGTGGGCCAGTACAACTGTCCAGGCCAATATATGTCCTCGGTGCCACCAAACTCCCATGTTTCTTCATGCTCAGATGATTGGATAGTATACCAGGGGAAATGCTATCTTATTTCCAAGAAAACAAGGAACTGGACCTTGGCCCAAAACTTTTGCTCCAAACACGGTGCCACTCTTGCTGTCATTGATTCTGAAGAGGACATGGTAAGATAGTATTCAAAAACAATTCCATAAGATATTGCTATTCTATTTTATATAGCTAATCTGTGGTTTCCTTTTGTTTCCTTCTAAGGGAAGACATCGTATCTGTCTCCCACCCAGGAAAATTTAGTCACAGAAAGCCACATGATCAGTCTGAGGTCAAAGTGAGGGTTCAATTTAGTCTTTAAATGTGATTTGTTTAGCCTCAAAGGCCAGAAATCCACATGAGCTGAACCTACTTAGAACTACTAAATAATCAGCTTAGCTATCATGCCTACGAGTTGCAGATTTAAGAAACAAGATTTATTACACACTTATCAGGAGGGGTGGTTTAACATACAGTTCCTTTGTGCTTTCTTCAAGATCTTTTTGAAACAACATGTGGGTAGAACTGAACACTGGATTGGGCTGAAAAATGAAGCTGACCAGATGTGGAAATGGTCAAATGGCAAAAAATTTAATAACTGGTGAGTTTCAAGATATCTCTTTATCCTCCCCAGGATGGCAGCTCAAGGGAACCACTTTCCTTTTTTCCTTTAGAAGTATTGTTCTGTATGAAAGTTGAGCTCTTTATAAGCAGAACTTTAACAATCTCTTTTGTATGTTATACTCCATGGACTTTTTAAAAGAAGGGCTTTAATATTATCATTTTTTTCTTTTTATCTGCTTGGAATTCATGCGATAAATGCTTCTGGTAATTTGATCTGAGCAAATTCGAGTGGAATAAGACTCAGAAATATTCCAGGTATAAATATGATGATGGGAAAAAAATTCCAACATTTCCAATCTCATATTTATATTTTACTGACAAGCTAGCAATTCCCTTTTTGCTTTCCCAGTTCTCATCTCCACAGGGATAAAGAACAATATTTTCAATACCTAATTAGAAGCGTCTATGGATCTGGGAGAAAACCTGCCCCAGAATTAAAGATGCTGACTTTATTTCCATTACCTGTACATTTTAAAGTTTGAAGGACATTGTATAAGTTTAGTGTTAATCTTTGTCATCTGAAAACTCAGACTTGAAAGAATTTCTAGCTCCCTCAACAGTTTTATGAAAATTAAAGATACAGAAAATTAGTTTAAATCTCTAGAAAAGGAATCCTTGGTATGTATCACACCCACAAATGGGCACCAGGGACTGTTACCCTCTAAAACTGGATGCGCTAGTATACATGATTGTTGAATGTTTATTCTTTCTGGGAATGGTTTGTGAACTCAAAAATGAACGAGTCACTCCTGTGGTGATACAACAACCAAACAAATGGAGCCCTCTCTCTTAATTTGGTATCTTCTCTCCACATGCTATTCTGTTGTACCTTTGTCTACTGTCTCTGCAGATTACTCTGTGATCATTTGATTGGCGCACTTGCCTCATGCATTCCTACTAAGAAAAAACAAAAAAGCAGAAACCACCACCTCCACCACCACAAAGTTGATTCTCATGTAACTGAACGGAAATGATAAACTGAAAATCATCCTGGTTTCTTTATTGTTGACAGGTTCAACCTTACAGGATCTGAGAACTGTGCCTTTCTGAACAGCACAGAGGTCAGCAGCACAGAATGTGAAAAGAATTTACACTGGATATGTAGCAAACCCTCCAAATAAAGAGGAATCATATTTGCTTATATACTATTCTGTCATGGAACTCAAGGAAATGTGTGTTGACGAATGGTGCTCTAGGGTCAGAAGTTTCCCATAAAGACGTTGAGAAAAAAACTTTTTACTGTTTTGGAAACTTTCTTCCAAACAAGACTGTGGCAAAAAGGGAGAAAAATTCCAGGAATATCTGCACTGTGGAATACTTCTGCCATGAGCTGAAAATGTTACAGGTTGACTGATAATTTTGTCCAAGAATGAGAAAAATGACTTCAAAGCTTTTTGAATGCACTTTATAATAAGGTAACTAAGTTTAGAGTTATTATTTATTGTTGAATGACTGTGAACAACGTGTGCCCTTCATGCATTTGCACTGTATGAAGGGAATTAAATAGTAGTATTAGAAACCGAATGTAAGCAAAGGAAATTTTAACTGGCAACAGAGATATTTAGTCTAAATGCATTTCTTTTGAACTCAGAGGACATTTATAAATGGGCAAATGCTTATGAAATGAAGCTTTGTAATGCTTCTCTCTTTTTAAAGAAGTTTAAAGAAGTTTGTCAAGTTACTTTGTCATTTGCCCCCCAAAGAATGGGGTGATCATAGATTTACGCTGGTCTTTTTTTTTTCACTTCTTCAGCGTAGACTTGTCTTTTTCAATGGTACATAATTTATTGCCTTATACACAGTGTTTTACAGAGATAAGGACAGAAACAAAGAATATGAGGAATATCTGTAAAACAGATAAAAGTGTTGGAAAATGTGCAATATGTGATGCGGCAAATCTCTATCAGGAAAAAGTCTGTATTGTTCAAATCTGGAATACTAGTCCTATCTGATTATAAACTTGTGCCTTTCCTGATCTATTCTCCTTTCCTGATCTATTCTATCATGTGGAATACTTCATGTGAAGTATTTTCTAAGTGCAATAACGTGTGTTTATTTGTTTGTCTTTTGTATCCAGGGCAATTATAACCTGCTTTTATGTATGTTAAAATGAAAGTAGAATAAACAAAATGGCTTCTAAAAAGTGGCCATTTCTTCAAAATATATTAAAACATATCTCATGCTAGAAAGGAAGAAACAGAATACTGTAACTTTTTTCAAAGATATTTCTATTGTAAAACCTTAGATTTATAATATGGTTTGTACTTTGTAAGTTGTTTTCAGGTGTGTTTTCAAAGGGCTGTATCTACTTTTCTGTAAACAGCAAAAGTTCAGTAAATATTCTAATTGACTTTAGAGGAATTTATGTCATTTATAAATTTTTGACTCTATCACTTTCTTTCTTTCTTTTATTGTTTATCACCCTGAAGAGGCACAGAGAAATTTGGAGACGGCTAAAGTCACTTTGCAAGAATTTATTTATAAGCTCATCCTCTCTCCAAAAGAGAGGATAATTCATCCTCATAACTGATGTTCTGAAAGCATCTTTTTCATTTCTGAAATGCTACACTCGTAGTTATTTACATAAAATAATTCATTCGATAGAAATAAAGCACTACATAATCTTCATGAGATATTTCAATTAGGAAAAATAATACTACCTTCAAAATTGTTTTATGAATGTATTTCACAATATTCTCCTTCTCTGAAAGTTGGAAAAGCTATATGTAGTATCTTTAAACTATTGTCACTAGTATGGCATATTGAAAATAAATCTGGATTCCAGACACTGCTTAGCGATAAATAATATAGAGTTTCTTAATCTCAGTGTCCTTCAGTTCCTACAGGCTCCAAACTCTGATATCCTATCATTAATAACAACAATCTACTCCTGGGTCGTGTTAGAAAGCAACGTCTTGGATCCATGCACTATGAAATGTGTAAGGGAAAGTGTAGATGTTGAGAGCTGGAGTGAAAGAGAAATAAGGTCCAAGTTTCATTTCTGCCTCTCTCTAGTTGACCAGCTGTTTTAGTTAGAATTAGGTAGAAATTTCGTTAAACTTAGCTAGAAATTAAGATAGTTAATACATGAAAATGGACTTAGAAGATCACCTGGCTCACAGTGAACCCCAAAGATGTATTAAATTTTAGTGGTGATCATTATAAATGGGGACACCAGGCCCTCAAAGTAAGTATTAGCAAAAAGCAGCATTTCTACATGATGTGTCTATTTCTACATAGCATTTTTTGAGGGTTTTTAAAAAAAATTTATTCAGTGAATGATTATTAAGCAACACTGTGGTGGACAGTAAAGTTAAAACACTAAGCAAATTTGGCATGAAAACTAGTCTTGGGGAATTTATGGTCTATTTGTAAAACAAACAGTAAAGTAAAGGGTTATATTATGGTGGTGATGGAGCCTTATAGCAGGGAATATGTAGGATGCCGTGGAAATATATCACAGTTATCCTACTTTATTTGGTCCTGTATTCAAACTTTTAACTATCACTTTTCTGTGTTTCATTTGGTCTTTCCAACATAATTTCAATTTCTTCCTCTGGAAAGGGGAATAATAGTTTACCTGCTTATCTCAGATGATTACAGGGATTCAATAAGTTTAAAAGTATTTTTAAAAGGATAAAAGCCATTGAAATGTCAGATCCTACAGTCAGTATTCCATTGATTCAAAGTTTTTATAATACTAATAGAGACATGATCTTTCTAAGCTTGTTTTCAATTTTCAAAATTTTGACTAGATTTTCACACAGAAAATCTATCATAAATGATATTAAAATGCTAATAAAATTTCTAGAGAAAATATTGGAAAATAGATGACCAAAAAGACTGCTAGTGATCATATAAATTGGTTTAGTTCAACCTTTGGAAAACAGTTGAAACTACTTATAAAAAGCCTTAAAAATATTTATGTCTTTCCTTTGATGTGAACATTTTTTTTGGGGGGGTGGAACTTTAAAGAAATAATCTTGGCTGTTCAAGACATAACCACAGATATGTTTATCAAAGGGCTATTTTTAGTAATGATAAATCAGAAGCCACTTAATGGTCCCAAACTGAGAATTAAATTACATTAATTTACTGCACTATGAAATAATATGCTACCTTTGAAAAATAATAACTAAGAAGAATGTTTATGGATGTGAGAAAATATACAAAGTATTATTGCTAAGTCAGTTAAAATACTTAATATATCCAATAAGATTTCATCCTGTTAAATACTGAATATTTATGTTTCATGTTTCTCTATGCTGAAAGAGAGAAAAACTACAAAGGTAAGCACAATGGTTTTCCCCTGTGTAGTAGGAGTATGGATAATATTTACTTTCTTCTCCATGTTTCTCTATAGTTTCAAAATATTCGATAATGAATAGCTATTTTACTCCTAAGTTAAAAAAAACCTTTTATTTTAAATAAGCCTAAATATTGTACCATTAAGGAAATAATTTCATTATTTAAACTACAACTCTCCTTTCTGGTAACCCGTTAAAACAGAGTTCCCCTGCTGAGGTTATGATTAACCTCTCTGTCCCAAACTTTGGTCCTGTTCTTGTCACTGTCCCTACTCCCCTCAGGATTGAGGAGTACCAGAGAAAAGGGGGCACTGAAAGCAAGCAGGATCCCATGGGGTCCTCCCAGGTACAAAATTCCCTCCATGTCCCCCATTTGTTGTTTGCAGAAAAAATGGCTTTAGTCTCCAAGGCCTTCCCCAAGTTCCAAAGAGCAGACTCAAGCAGTTAACGATTAGGGCAATAGAGTCACAGGACCCCTAGTTTCTCCTGAAGGGATATAGATAACCTGATGCATGTCTTTGAGTTGTTCTGCAGAAGCTAAGACCTCCACCCAGGTTGAGGATGGTGACCACATGCTGACCACAAGCACATAGACCCCAGACTGGTGGGAACCAGAAGGCTGAGATTCCAGAAACATTACCCTGTTACCTCACCACCAACCAGTCAGAAGAAAGTCCATGAGCTGATCACACATCCCAAACCCTCTTCCCTAACACTGTTTTCAAAAACCCTTGCCTGAAAGCATAAGGAACGTCGGGTGTTCTGCCTATTCTCTTTACTTGGTGCCCTGCAAATAAACCTTTACTTTGCTGTAAACACCCGCTGTCAGAGTTCGGCTTTCTGTGCCTGTCATTGGCACACAAGCTCTTGCTCTGTAACACAATTACAAATATTAAAGGTAAGTTTGCTTCCAGAATCTCCCCTATGCTAAACTGTCTTGCTCCCCAAACACGCTGTGGGCATGTAAAAGCTGCAGTGTCATCTAGTGGCTGGATAAAATCACTGCAGTTTTGGTTTGGTTTTGTCTGTTTCGTTGTTTCTTGGTCTAGAAGATATATTTAACCTGGGGACAATTGTAGCTCTTTTTTTTTTTTTTTCTTTTAAAACACAGTTTAAAGTTTATGAGTAATATAATCAGGTTTCTGTGTTTCATTATAGAGACATTGCATCTAGTTTTTGCCCAACACACAGACTGAGGAAATAAATGATTTGCACCACAGATAGTAATTCCTAACATGTATTTTTGTTCTGCTTTGGTTTGTTTTCCAGCTTTACTAAGGTATAATTTTTATACAAAGAAAAACTGCACCTAATTAATGTATACAGTTTGGTGGGTTTGGTCACACGTATACACTCGTGTTACCATCACCACAATCCGGATAATAAGCATACCTGTCACCTCCAAAATTCCCTTGGGTTTTGGGAGGTTTTTTTTGTTTGTTTGTGTTGTGTTTCAAGAACACAACATGTTAAAAAAGAACACACATGAAATCTAACCTCAATGAATTCAGTAAAGTTTCAGGATACAGAATCAACATACAAAAATCAGTTATAGTTCTATACACCAACAGACTATCCAAAAGGGAAATTAAGGAAACAAACCCATTTACAACAGCACCAAAAAGAATAAAATACTTCATATACATATATATGTGTTATATATATATATATATAATTGCCACCAACATATACAGGAATGCACAAAATATAAATGTAGGGTCATTTTTACAAAGCAAACATCTATGAAACCTTTACCCAAAGAAGAAGCAGAAAGTTGCTAGCACCAAAGAAGATACCCTCCTGTCCTTTCTCAATCTCTACCCTTTTCATCTCCCCCAGAAATACAGAGATTCTTATTTTCCTGATTTCTAAAATTGACGTCTGAGGTTTGCTCTTGAGCTCTCTGTGAGTGGAATCATGTTGTATGCACTCCTCTGTGCCTAGTTTCCTTCAACATAATATCTTAAATTCAAACTCCAGATCAACATTATGTGGGTGACTTTCATATGTGTAGCTGTAGTGAGTTACATTTCATGACTATATAGTATTTTCTTGTGTGAATAGGGCATATTGATAGATATTGGGTTGGTCCTGTTTGACTATTTCAAATAACACTACTATTGACATTCTTGTACTTTTTCTTTAGATATATGTAAGTACTCATTTCTGTTGACTGTATATCTGCATCATTTAGTGTGGGCATGTTCAATTATAATAGATAATTCTAAATAGATTTCCAAAGGAGTTTTATCAATTTGCATTCCCGTTGATGGTATATCATTTCCTGCAGCTCCATACACCTTGCCAAAATGTGGTAGTACAGTCTTTCACTTTTTAGCTATTTTAGTGTGTGGATAAAGGTATCTAATTGTATTAAATAGCTTAAACCATTTGCATTTCCTTTACCTTTGCATTTCCTTTGAACATTTTTCACAGGTGTATTATTCATATTATATTTTGTGTTGTGCCTTTTCAAATCTCTTCAATATTTTTCTTTCAGGCTTATTATTACTGACTTTATTATTTTTATTATTATTGACATTATTATTGAGGAGATTTTCAGATAGATAGATATAGATGATAGATAGATGGATAGACAGATAGAGACAAATAGATCCCTTTATCAATTACATGTGTTACAATGTCTTCCACTCTATGACTTGCCGAGTCATTCTGTTAACAGTTTCTTTTGAGGAACACAAGCCTCTGATTGTAAGGAAATGCAGTTTATGCATTTTTGTGTATTTTTGTACTTTTATCTTTTTAAAGAAATGTTTTCCTACCCTGAGGTTATGAGTTTTCCTGTTATCTTCTAGAAGCCTTATTGTTTCAGGACTAATTCACATTTGCATGTATAATCCATCTGGAATTGCTTTTGTGTGTGTGGTGTGAGGTATAAGTCAAGTTCTACTTTTCCTCAAATGAATATCTAGTTGTGCCAGTATAATTTGACACATTGTCCTTTCTCCAGTGCTCTAGAGCCACTCTAGTCAAAAATCAAGTTTTTCTGTGTGCGTGGTTGTTTTCTATCCTGTTTCATTGATGTATTTGTCTATTCTGCCAAACCACATTTTCTTTTTTTTTTTTTTTTTTTGTGGTAGGTGGCCTCTCCCGTTGCGGAGCACAGGCTCCGGATGCTCAGGCTCAGCGGCCGTGGCTCACGGGCCCAGCCGCTCCGCGGCATGTGAGATCCTCCCGGACCGGGGCGCGAACCCGGTTCCCCTGCATCGGCAGGCGGACGCGCAACCAC
>NC_041219.1:59801801-59847205 GCF_002837175.3 Physeter macrocephalus | reverse complement strand
GGGCCTCTCACTGCCGTGGCCTCTCCCGTTGCGGAGCACAGGCTCCGGATGCTCAGGCTCAGCGGCCGTGGCTCACGGGCCCAGCCGCTCCGCGGCATGTGGGATCCTCCCAGACCGGGGCGCGAACCCGGTTCCCCTGCATCGGCAGGCGGACGCGCAACCACTGCGCCACCAGGGAAGCCCCCACATTTTCTTAATTACCATCACTTTACAATGAACCTTGATAGTTAGCGGAGCCACTTTTCCCACGTTGTTGTCCTTTATGGGTGTCTTGATTATTCTTGATTCTTTGTTTTTCCATATAAAGTTTAAACTTGTCTTCACAATTTTCACAACAAACCTATTGAGAGTTTAAGCGAGATTCAATGAATTGATAAACAAAGTTGGCAAAAATTGACATCTTTATTAAGTCTTTTACTCCATGCCAAGATTTAATTCTCCATTAAATTCTTTAATTTTAGTCTTCTTTAATTTCTATCTTTAATTTCTTTCTATACGTTATAGATTTTTATATAGAACTCCTATATATCTCTTTTAATTTATCCCTAGGTATATTACATATGTATATATACACATGTATATATTACATGTGTATATTACCACTGCAAATGGTATCTGGTAGGTGAAGAGGAGCAGGATTTGTCACCTCAAAATATGTCTCTTTGGCTTAAGGATCAGGTTACAATGATTATTTAAAAAAAAATAAAAAGCAGCATTCACGGGTGAAGCTCTGAAAACTGAATAGAAGTTACCCTTTTGTAAGAGACATTTACATTTATAAGGGAAATCTCCATTTGTAAGGGCGTCTCCCTTTCTGTCCAGGAAGAGAAGGGACTCTAAATGTCTAGAAAATCTTAGTGGAGAAGGCAACAACTTGAATCTGTGTAACAACCTTACCCTTGTTTACTGTGCTTTTCCTGGTGGCCTCCATACCTGGCCGCCCTCTCCCTCCCCAACATCTTCCTTTGCCTTTACCTGGAAATATTATTTAAGGTTATGGTTTGGATCACTTTGAGGAGTTAACTTGGTTTTCCTGGTTCTCTTCCACATACACAGGAGGTATGCATGTTATTAAACTTCTGCTTGCTTTTCTCCCGTTAATCTGCCTTTGATTACGGGAGGTGTCTCAACCAAGAACCTAGAAGGGTAGAGGGAAAATTATTTTCCCTCCCCCACGTAGACAAGATAGTCGCCCCCAAAGATTCACGACTTGGAAAATGTGAATATGTAACCTTACATGGAAGGAAATTCAGATGGAATTAATGTTACCGACTTTCAGATAGATTCTCCTGAACTGTCCAGGTAGTCCCAAACTAATTACAAACATACCTTGGAGTTTTACTGTGCTTTGCTTTATTGCATTTTTCACAAATTGAGGGTTTGTGGCAACCCTGCATCAAACAAACCTATCGGTGCCATTTTTCCAACAGCATTTTCTTGCTTCACATCTTTGTTATCACTTTTTGGTAATTCTCGAAATATTTTGTTATATTATGGTGACCTGGGATCAGTGATCTCTGGTGTTACTACTGCAAAAAGATTATGACTCACTGATGGCTCAGATTGTTCCCGGTGAATTTAAGATTCTTGCCTTGTCACGAAAGAATCCGGAGACAAAGTGGGGAGGTTAAGAAAGTCAAGTGATTATTTACTTACGCAAGAAGACGTTCTCACAGGGAGAGGGAGTAGACAGGTGAGGAACTGCTAGCCAGGGCTTCTTTGGCAGGCCAGTTATGAGGGGCTTACAAAGGAAGGAGAGGAATATTCACTGGGGAAGGAGGAGTTTGGGGGTCGTAGTCCCTGATTTTCATCCCAGCTCCTCTTCCTAAGGGGAGAAGGGATTTTTGTCCCTATTTAGCTTAGACCAGAAGTGTCATGGCGTCAGTGCATGACGGGTACTTCTAATCTGCAAGGCTAATTCTATTGCAATGAGAGCAAAATGAACAACAGGTTACATTGGGATGCAGGAGATTCCCACTTTCCTCACCTTTCTTTGTCTGCTTCCAGGACACTTACCACCCAAAATGTCTGGCTTCCTTTCAGTCTGGAGGTTCTTGCTTTTCTTTGTCTACCCATGGACCCCCGCTGTTTACAAGATGTGTGATTTCCTGCCCCCTGCCCCCACTTCTCAGCTCACATCTAGATACCTGCCTGCTGCAACAAGATGATGGTTAGCATTTTTTAGCAGTATAATATTTTTAAATTAAGGTATGTTTGTTGATTTCTTAGACATAATTGCTATTGCTCACTTAATAGACTACAGTATAGTCTAAACGTACCTTTTCGATGCACTAGGAAACAGAAAAATCTGTGTGACTCACTTTATTGTGATATTCCCTTTATTGTGGTGATCTGGAACCAAACTGAGGCAGGAGATAGATGGGCCCCAGGCTGAACAGCCTGAGTCTGTTCCCTGTCGACAGATAACTCAAAAACAGCAGGAGAGAGGAGGCTGGGCTCTGCCCAGATAAGAGATAAAAGGCCACATATTCCTCATTCTCGAAGTCAAGGAGACCTTCCCGACTACATATGCGCAGAAAGGCCCCTTGAAGATCAAAAAGGGAGGGGGCGCCACCTCATAGTAAGTGTTGCCAACTACCCATAGGCCTCTTTACTAGAATCCATCTTGGCTAAGAGATGTGTGCACACATAGGGGAGGACCCTGAGATAAACCAAATACGGACCCAGAACCAGGTGAAGCAAGATGATGGGCCAAGGGAAACCCAGAAGAAATGTCCCCTAAAAGCGATTCAAACCACCACGAGGGTGCGAATCTCTGAGGCCACCCGTGTGTCTATCCACATGTACTCTTTTTCTTCCTAATAAACACTTCACTCGTTTCACTACTTTGCATCTCTATGTGGAAATTCATTTCTACACAGCAGACAGTAGAGGGCCTTGGCATTGGCCACTGGTCCCTGGTGGTCTCGTGGCTAGGGTTCAGCACTCTCGCTGCTGAGGACTGGCTTCAATCTCTGGCTGGGAACAGAAACCCTGCTTCAAGCCGCTGCAGGCCGGGGCCACCGGGATAAGAAGCTGCAATATCTCTGAGGTTTGCCTATATATGAGCCTTTAAAAGCAGAGAAATTTCTCTAGCTAGAGGTCAAAGAAATTAGAAGCATTTTTGCTGGCTTGAAGACGGAGCAGGCGGCAGGATAAAGAAGGCTGTTGGCCTTAAGAAGATGAGAGAGACTGACAGTCAGCCAGTAAGTGAGGACTCAAACGCTTCAGCCAAAGAAACTGGCATTTCCAAAGACTTGCACAAGCTTCGAAGTGATTCTTTCCGAGGTCCTCCACAAGGAAAGGAGGCCCTGCTAAAACCTTGATTTTGCCCCCTAAGCAGAGAACTAACCGAGTCACACTGAGCCTGAACTTCTGAGCTGCAGAAGCAGCAAGAAAAGAAATACGAGCTGTTTTAAGATGACGGATTTGTAGTAATTTGTTATGGCACCAAGAGAAAACTAATACGAAGTATTTTTAAATTTTCATTTTCAGCTAGTTTCTGCTGAATAAAAATACAATTGATTTTTTATATTGATCTTGCATCCAGGGACCTTCTCAACTCACTTATTAATTCTAATAATTTATCAGTAGACTCCCTTGGATTTTCTATAAGCAGAATTGTGTCTATGACTGATGTGTGCTATGATTTTTCCTTTCAAATCTTTATAATTTTGTATTTGTTAAGGGCACCAGTAATGATGTTAAATAGACGTGATGATCATGAACATTTTGTCTGGTTCTCGATCTCAGAGGGAAAGTTTTCAACATTTAACTTTTAACATGATGTTTACTATAGTTTTCTTTGCTTGTTTTGTTCTTTGTTCTTTTTTTTTTTTGGTGGTGGTGGGGATACATATTATCATATTAAGAAAAATCTCTTCTATTTCTTCTGAGATCTTAATTGTTATAGTCTTTAGTTCTAGAATTTCCATTTTCATCTTTTTTTAATAATTTCCAAGTTTCAGCCTAAATTCTAATATACGTATTTTGTTTCCTTGAGCTCGTTTTAAATAAGTTATTATTTCAAAATATTTATATTTACTTTTAAAATATAAAATATGTATATTTTAGAAATTATATATATGTAAATCTAATTTTCTTTAAATTATATTTGAACATTCTTATGTCAAAGTCTGTGTCTCACTTTGTACTTTCTGGAGCCCTTGAAGGTCTTTAACAGCTGTCTATTATTTCTATTTGTTATTTTTCATGTTGCCTATTTACTCAAATACCCATTTTTTGGTCGTTGTTGAGGGCTAGATCTTGTCTGTGAAGCATGGTAATAACTGTCTGAGAACTGAAATAAGGTTATATTACTTGACCAAGTTGGACTTAATGTTCTTCTCACTGTAGCTAAATCTTAGGTTTCTTCCTGACCACAGGCTCCTGACCTCCCTTTTCTTAGAGCACTTACTTGAAAAAACTTGTAATTGAAAATTCTTTCCCTGTCCCTTTGAGATGTAAATCTTCTTCCAGCCTCTTGCCAGTTTGACAGCCCAGAAATGTTTTTCTCAAGGACCTGTGAGCCATCCCTTCGAAATGTGGCCACCAAGGAGAGAGCACCCCTACCTCCCAGTCTCTGCAGGAGGGTAGGGACCTAAACTAGGAGCAAAATACCAATGAGCACATGAGCACCAATTAGCAAATACCAATGGCCTAAGCACATTGACCAGCTCCCCTAACATCCTCCAGCACCTTCTGACCCCAGCACTTGAAAATCTTTTTGCCGTTTGTTTCAGCAGAATTGACCTCAATTTCTTCACTTATTGCAATAGTCTTGAATAAAGTCTTCCTCTCCTGTTCAACTTATTCAGTATAATTTTTCTTTGACATCTTGCAGAGGTTAAATTTGCTTCCAGCAAATCATCAGGGTCACTAACAATCTGGGATCACTTCCTTTAACTCTTTAGAGACTGAAGGAATTTGAAGTTGAGCTCCGCCTCCTTCAAAGACCACTCTACTCTCAAATCAACCTTACTCCTAGGGTGGTGTTTTTCAGCCTGGGAGGATTTTGTCCCTCAAAGGATATTGAGCAACGTCTAGAGATATTTTTGGTTCTTCAACATGGTATGGAGTAAAGGTGGAGGGAAGCTTGCTACTGGCATCTAGAAGGGAGAAGTAAGGGATGAAGGGATGCTTCTAAACATCATACAACACACAGGACACTCCCCAAAAGCAAAGAATAATCTGACTCAAATTGTCAATAGTTCCAAGGTTGGTAAATCTTGTCCTTGGGTATAGATTTTGGTGAACCAACCCAGTGAGATATACTGATTTTTCAGTCCCTTACCCCTGCTTGAAGACCAGAGTTACCCTCGCTTCTAAGACACCAAAGCCCTGTTCAGGAACTCAGCTTCTTTGTCTGTCTTTGAAAATCTTCTATAGGAAAAGCAGCTCTTCTTTTCAGGTTTCAACTTTCTCTTGGACTTGCATTATGTTATTCTTCACTACTTTCTATCTCACTGATACCTTTAATATGGTTTAAAATATTTTACCTACTTTACAGGTTGCTCTAAGTGGGGACAGGGTTGGTATCACCTAGTGAATGATTATCCATGCTTTTTATGAATAGCCAAATAAGACTACTTGAAGTCTCCTGATGCCTTTAAGAAATCTCCTCTTCTGAATAATTCCCAACGTTCTTGGGGAGTGCTTAAAAACTTGTTTGTTGCTTAATATCTCTCACTCTTAACTGTTGTTCCAGGCTTTCCATTAGTTACATTTTGCTGAATTATACCTGATTCCATGTGGTGCAGTCTTCAACTCACACTACTTTGCTAAGTTTGAGGACGTTTGCTCCCTGTGTTATCCAAAGCGCCAAAAATATAAAAGTAACAAAAGTTTGCATTGAATGATGATATTGTTCCAATAAACATAATAAAAATAGAGCTATGGTTATAACCAACGTTATTTGGTGCTTCTTCTATATGTCAGGGACTAAATAGTTTACATATGATCAATTTACTTAATCCTCACAACAACTCTAGGATTTAGGTGTTAACTGAGATCTCATTTTACATGCAAGGAAACCAAGTCATAAGGAAACAAAGTATTTTGCCCAAAGCCTTTACATTTCAGATCTAGGACTCATACCCAGACAATTTGACACTGAGAAAATATGGCTTATATAGGCACATAAAAATATAGAATATTTAAAACTGAATATATCAGATTTCATTGCTGTTACTGTTTATGGCAACCACAATCACACAGCGCCCCCTACCGACATGACATTTTTTTCCTTCAGCTTCCACCCTGTTGCTAAAGCTTGCCTGTTCATCTTCAGATGAGATGCTTTTAAAACCAACTACTCTTTCCCTAATTCCTATAAGCGTTTGTCAAAAACATCAGTGACTATTGCTTCACTTTCTAAAGCCGCAATAGTAACAGTAGACACACAAAGCTGACCAAAATTTAAAAGGAAAAACTTTGCTCATCAGTAGATTTCTGATACTTATTTGTGTTGTTGCATGTGGATTTTGAAAAGTGGGCTTTGAACCTATTCCTGGGAATCTGGAATGTCAGACACATGTAACGTGTGCATGTCCAGGAATGATTTGAAAAGGTCCAAAGGTCTCACCTCTGACTGACCTTGAGACTGTAGCAATAGGAAGTGAAGACTAAGGAAAAGTTTTAACTGCGTGCCTGAGCGCTGAAGCTGTGTCTCAATAGCCACCCAGGTTCCCTTAGCAAAGACTGTGAGATTTATACCTTAAAAAACTGAGACATCAATAAGAAAAAGACAGACAACACAAATTTTTAAAGGGGCAAAAACCTTGCAAGGGCATTGCATAAAAAAGGACATCAGGGCTTCCCTGGTGGCGCAGTGGTTGAGAGCCCACCTGCCGATGCAGGGGACGTGGGTTCGCGCCCCGGTCCGGGAGGATCCCACATGCCGCGGAGCGGCTGGGCCCGTGAGCCACGGCCGCTGAGCCTGCGCGTCCGGAGCCTGCGCTCCGCAACGGGAGAGGCCACGGCACTGAGAGGCCCGCGTACCGCAAAAAAAAAAAAAAAAAAAAAAAAGGGACATCAAAATGGCACATCAGCTTTTCAAAACCCTCAAATTTGTCATCAGAGGAATGGAAATCAAAGCTAAAAGGAGTGGCTGCACACCTACTACAACATCAGATTTTTTTTATAAAAAGAAATGAACAAAAACAAAAACTAAGAATACTAAATGCCAGTGAGAATTTACATCAGTTGGAAACAAAAAAACTTCTGGAGGGAGTGTAAATTGATGACTACTTCCTTGGTTTGGTAGTCTCTACTAAAATTGAATATACAGATGCCTCATCCAGAAATTCCACTTATTTGCTAACAAAAAAAAATGTGATATGCGTCCAAAGAAAGGTGCAAACAATTCACAGCAGTTTTATTCATCACAGCCCCCAACTGGAAACAACGCAGATGTCCATTCACCGTAAAACAGCTAAATCGTGGTGCAGCTGCCCTGTGAAGCTCTGAACTCATTACACCTGTGACAGCACAAATAAGTATCGAAAATCTGATGAGCGGAGAAGCTAGACATACAAGATTACAAACTGTACAATTCTATTTTTTTGAAACTTTTTGAAAGCTTGGAACGACAAGGGAAACCAGCCTAACACAAATTGTCGCATATCCTGAAAGCACTTCTTTATTGCACATTTCCATGCGGTTAGTCCACTTATTCATCAGATTTATTTCTTAATAAAACTAAGTGCTCTTTTTTCTTCAATGTTTACATCTCATTTCAAGTTTCATTTTCTCTCTGACTCACTTCCAGGCTGCAATAGAACCTCGTGCATGCTCTGTCGGATAATTTTTTGTTTCATATATTAAATGTTAGTAAATGGTGTGTCTAACTCACTAAAAACTCAGCTCCCTGGGGGGAGGACACTGTTTTGAATCTCAGCTTCCTGTTCTAGGAGAAGCCCGTGAGTTTAGTCATTGAGTTTACATGCATTGGTGTCAAATAATGTTTCAAATTTCTGCTCAGCTCCTATCCTTCTGTGTGACATTAGGTAAGTTACTTTGCTTTCTCGTCGATAAATAGGGATAATAAAATCACCTAGCTTTTACATTTGTTGTAAATCTATGAGGTTTAAATGAGCTAATGTCTGAAACACAAAATGATCTTAATAAATGTTAGCTTTTAGCTAATACAATTACCAGAATATATTTACAGATTTAATGTAAATGGAGGTTACTGTATTTATGTAAATATCTTTACATTTCTTAAAATTTTAAAAACTTTATATAACATTTCATGAAAATTAATCTACTAATAGAAATACACCCAGTGTTTCCCTGAGCAGAAAATATTTGGAGATATCTATCTATCTATCTATCTGCAAATAGATATGTACCTTACAACATACATATAAATCCAGGAATAGGATCAGAAATTGGAAAGATATTGTACTTTTTAATAACAATATGTCATCTGACAGAAAGTGCCACTAAAATTCAGAGGAAATGTGATACCAATCTAATTATATTCAGTCAAACTATATTCCAAGTTCCCATGTGTAAAAACACATTCAGACAAATTACTGAAAACTGTAATTTCTCTCTCTCTGATACGTATGTTGTCTTTGTTGACAAAAATCTCTTGAACTTATTTTGATCAAATTTCTGCACTGATAACTAAATAAATGTCTCAGGTATTTTTGACATTACTTACTAGTTGAGACTACTGGTTGCCCCTCCACTTTTGCTTAAAACTCAGTCTCTCTGTGTGTACTTGAAACTGATGATTCAATGGTTTCTTTTAAGGTAAAATTTTGCTCTTTATTTTAGAACATATTTCTTCTTTTTGTGACTGTCTGACATTCTTGATTTGCACAACTTCCTTTTCTTAGATACTTCCCGAAATGTGGTTAATTACTTAACACGCTATATTATCTGTTCTGTGTCTTTGATATTTACCATTATTGACATTCATCTTTTACTGTGCTGTTGTATCCTATTTTTCTTCATTGTACTTTAATAACTGGTAGAAAAAGGGACTTTTCCAAATTCTTAAAAATGCATACAAGTTATTATTAAATAACCATTCTTCCTTAAGCATTATTATTTTTAGTCTCGTTTTCTAAACACAAAAATGCCTATTTTAGAACACCAGATTAATGGAAGGGGAAAAATAAAATAAAGCACCATAAAAGAGTAAGGAAGAAGTTAGAGAAATAGTAGGGTAAATGTCAAAGGAAGCCAGTGGTGTATAAGAGAAAAATAGCAATATTTATATAGTTTATTACATGTTATAATGTTCTATATCATACAATAGTACTTTCATATTATTATATCTGTTGTAGATTAAAACTTCGGCATTAAAGAGATTAATTTGTCCAAAGTTGTTTAGCTACTACATTTTGAAGTCAAGACTCAGGCCCAGGCTTTTAAAATTCCAAATCCAGCACGCTTGCAATGGACTGTGATGGACTTGTAACCAAACAATATAGAAAAAAGGAAACCGAAACAATTTAGCCATATAATATACACTTTTAAAAAACACTTGTTTATAGAATGTAATATGAAAGAAAATGTGTTTAAAATGTATAGCACCATCAGCCACAATGGATTAACAAGAAGCAGACTTATAACCAATTAGAAAATTTAGCAAATACATGCAAAAATGCTCTCAGACATTATACAACAGAGAGGTCGGGACTGTGTTCCTTCAGAAAAGGGAAACAAAAAAGATGAGCACTAAGAAGACCTCAGATTTCACTGGGGGTAATTTTCCATAATATGGAAGCAGAAAGGACCATCCAAAGAGAGCTAGGAGCCTCAATGAAAGAGGAGGCAAAGATAAGGGCTTTGGGAGCCTGAGGCAGCTGTAAGTTGTTGGGAGACTTCCCCGCTCTCCCCCCCCACCTCCCCCCACCCCCCCAAAAAAATCCTTCCTGATTCTGCTGAATACTACTATGCTTATACATAGAATGAAAATGCACAAAGCTGGATAAATAACAAAGAGTTAGTTATCGGCAGACCAATTCTCAGAGCTCAAACGGGATGGGGAGACATTCGTGAGCTTAACAGCCAAAATGGAGAGTCATCAGTGATCATCAGGGCTATTCGATACAGAAGCATCAGACCTTAGTAATAGGAATAAACTATCCCTGAAGAGATGGCTACATTAGCCAGTACCTAGCAAAAATTAAAACCAGGTTTCAAAATTGTTAAACTTATCTGCAGGTAATTCAACTGCCTGACATTCTTCAAATGAAGACAACAAAACTGACATTCTTTAAGTGAAGAGCACAAAATCAGGTAACTCTAAACATAAAATCACAATATCCAGCATCTAATCAGAGATTATCTAACATGCCAAAAAGCAGGAAATGCGAACAATGCGAAGTAACTGTGTAAATGAAAATAGTCCCTGAAATTATAGAAATGATGCAGCTAGCATATAAAGATGTTAAATGTTTGGGCCATATGAGCACATTCTCTTTTTCATACTAACTATAAAAACCTTCCCTTCCAAAAACTTAACTACACAAACCATAACTGAAAATGTATACATCATAAAGCATGCAGCCCCCCTCGCCTGATTAAGGGAAATATAGTTCCGCACAGTTGTTGTATTTATCTTTACCTCCAGGATCTCAGAAGTGTGTACATGTCTCTAAGTCAGATTTATGGCCCATCAAGTATGTTTAAATGATAACTTAAGCACCTCTAACCCAGAGAAGAAATAAGATAACCTTGGCAAAAACTCTTATCTAAATGAACTATGTAAACAAACTTTAGTGGTTTCCAATCCAGAGACTAAGTCTCTATGTTATATGTAACAAGAACTCCTTGCCCCAATGCTGGAAAGCAAATCCTTAATAATAATTCATCCTGGTTTCTATTCAATATTGTGCAGGGGGTTCTTGCCAGGGCAATGATCGCTCACCACCCTGTTTGGTTTAATATGTGTGTGGATGTGATAGCCCTGGGATGGAAAGCTTGCCAGGGCAATGATGCAAAAAAAAAAAAAAAAAAGAAAAGAAAAAAGAAAAAAGAAAAAGAAAAGAAAAGAAAAGATAAAAAAGGAAAAAAGAAAGAAAAGAAAAAATATATACCCAGCTAAAAGTAAAATGATTTCTATTTGCAGTTGAGATTATCTTGTATAAAGAAAATCCTATGGAATCCACAAAAACACAACAATGGTTAGAGTTGATAAGTTCAGCAAAATTACAGGATACAAAATCAATATACAAAAATCAATTCTATTTCTATACGCTAGCAATGAATGATCCAGAATTAAATTTTAAAATTTTTTATTTACAATAGCATCAGAAGAATAAATTTAATAGAAGTTCAAGAGTTTTACCCTGGACAATGCAAAACATGGTTGAAATAAATTAAAGAAGTTCTAAATAAAGGAAAGACTCTGTGTAGGTGTATTGGAAAACTTAATATTATTAAGATTGCAATAACTCCCCATTGTATCTGCAGATACAATGTCATCCCTATCAAAACCTCTGTTTTCTTTTTGCAGAAATTAGCATGCTTATCCTTATTTTATAAGATAGCATTAAAGGACTCTATTAAGAAAATGAAAATTAAAAACGGAAGAAATTAAAGAAACTATATGCAAATCATTCATCTGAATTGAATACACAAAGAACTCTTACAATTTGAAAACAAAAAGACAAATAACCCCATTAAAAAGTAGACAAAAATTTGAAAAGACATATCTCTCAAGAAGATATACATACAAAGGGCCAATAAGTACCTGAAAAGATGCTCCAAAGGATTAGGGGAATGTAAATCAAAACCACTTCACACCCAGAAGGACAGCTATAATTGAAAAGGTGAGGGCTTCCCTGGTGGCGCAGTGGTTGCGCGTCCGCCTGCCGATGCAGGGGAGCCGGGTTCACGCCCCGGTCTGGGAGGATCCCCCGTGCCGCGGAGCGGCTGGGCCCGTGGGCCGTGGGCGCTGGGCTTGCGCGTCCGGAGCCTGTGCTCCGCAACGGGAGAGGCCGCGGCAGGGGGAGGCCAGCATACCACAAAAAAAAAAAAAAAAAAAAGAAAAGGTGAAAAATAACAAGTGTTGATGAGGATGTGAAGGAAATGAAATACTCATACATTGATGATGACAATGTATAATGGTGCAGCCTCAGGAGAAAACTATTTGGCAATTTTTCAAAAGTTTAAACATAGAGTTAACAAATGACCCAACAATTCCACTTCTATGTATATATCTAAAAGAATTGAAGACATGTTCACACAAAAACTCATAGCAGCATTATTAATGAAAGCCAAAAGTGGAAATAAATCAGGTGTCTATCAACTGATGAATGTATAAACAAAATGTGGTATATCCATACGATGGAATAGTATTCTGCTATAAAAAGGAATGAAGTACTGATACATATTACAATCTGGATGAACCTTGAAAACATTAAATGGAACAGCCAGACACAAAAGGCTACATATTATATGACTCCATTTATATGAAATGTCCAGCATACACACATCATGCGAATTATATCAGTATGAAAATGTTACATAAATATAATGCAACCGGCTGTACCATTATTTTTCCTCTCCGAAGAACTTCTTTGTTCACTGTTCTAAGTCACCATTGGTAAATATTTCCTGTCCGGAGTTAGTAGCCACATCTCTTTCGTGGCTTCTGTTTCTTCTTTTCTTTCAAGGATTCTAACTTAGATTTCAGCACCTCCATTATTTTAGGGATATAGTGAACTCCTCCAGAAGTAAGCAACACACTAAAACATCTTGATTTTTTCTTTAAAAGTCCCTAAGGAAACATTAAGTAAACAGATCCTTAAGGCCCATCTAAGTTAACATATAGTCAGTTACTTCCGAAAATATCGCTGTGCCACAGCAGAGCACAAATTGGTGGTTGAAATAAGAAAATACTGACTATCCTGTACTCTTACGAAATTTAGAATCTGCAGATTTAGGACCTGTAACATGCAACATCATGCTTCTCAAATTAATTAATGTGCTGTAATAACCAATGAAAATTCTCAAACATCTATCTACTTTTCCTCCAGTATAAGGTAAGTGTTATTTCTATACACACTGCCTCTGTTGTTTTATTTCTGTAGATTGAATTTCCAAGACACACTCTCTAGGTCATGGAGACACCTGGGCACCCATGGGCCAAAACCAATCCGTGGATGAATTTCCTTTAGTTCGCATTGAGCTGTGGATCCTGTTTTGAAAAAGAAATCAAGGCCAGCTTTTGAGTCATGTTTTTCCCTCACATCTGGCCTCTACTACTAGGAAGTTCCCCTGGTGTGGGAAAAATGATGGACCTTGTCATTGTTGTTGGTTTGGCATATAGGAAATGTGGTCTCTTATTCATCAGTGCTGCTGCTATTTATGCTTCTGTTACATCTGCTGAGTTTTTCTTCTCCTTATTGCTGAACCTGTACATCACTCTAAACTCATGTGTGGTAGCTCGACAGTTCTCAACTCTGGCTGTATATAGAATCACATATAGGAGAGATTTTAAAAATTCTGATGCAGACAAATGAAAAATTTTTTTAAAGTCTCATGTGAAGTCCAGATATCTGTATTTAAAAAAAAAAAACAACTCTCCAGGAAATTTCAATGTGCAGTCAAGGTTGAGAACCACTAGCCTAGAATATTTGACAGTGTTGTAGATTACTGAAAAAGGCAAAAGGTATGTCATTTCTATATAAAATTAAATCTTTTCATGCGTGCATACAAGCATATGCTTTTAAAAAACATATATCGTATACTGTTGACCTTAAAAATGTATACACATACATACACACGAATACAAATATAGCATAGGACACATGATTCTTTTCCTGTCTCCGTATTGCAAAGTAGATATTTATCTGCAAAATAAAATTTTCTCTCCCCTCAGAAGTATTCAGAGAAAACACTTTCTTTCTTCCACTCTTGCCAGCAAGCATAGGAGGAATTACTTTTCTGATTGGTAAACTGTCAATCATTCACTAAGTTCTCCCTGATTCCAGATGGCATTATCTTCTCTGAGCATGTTCGTTGTCACAAGTTCATCTAAGTTGAAAAAGACTCCTTCAACTCAAATGAATGACTTATTATATGCCACCCTCCATCACTCACCCACACGTAACTTCGAAAAGTGAAAGAAACGGGAATCAAAGGAAAGATATTAAGCTCGCGTTTCTCCAAAGGAAGGGAGCCCACAAAAGAAAGAGGTGACACAGTGGAAGGAGCAGTAAAGTCTGGGTTACTTTTGATTGTTTCGAGTTTGACATACCGAAAAGCAGTTGGAAATGAGGACTTGTACTCCAGGAGATAGGCTAGGATTGAGAATTCGATTTGGAATCCATGCACAGAAAAGTGATTGACAAAATTATTATTAATGTTAGGGCAGTGATAAAGCTTATTTCAAGTACACATTACTCCATTATTTAGAAGTAGCATCTATCAATAATGATAACACCACATATTTAAATCACTAATGCTTAAACTTGACATTGAAAAAAGTTATACCCATAAAAGTTGTGTCACCAAATTTGAGAACATCACTGTGGACACATAACGCCTAAAATACAGCAGCTTAACTAAATATCTGTTACCCTTTCACATCTTTGCTGATGAGCATTTGATGAGTTTAGACTGTTTAACTAAACAGCTTTATTTTGTTTCCAGACGTGTTTTATTTGGCTTACTTAATAACATGCTTTCCAAGGCACTGCTACTTTTAACATTCCATTACGTAATTCATCCACAAGTTGACTTTATATAAACGGTCTTTCTGGCTAAGCGAGCCCTACCTGTAGGGATTATGACACTCAATTAAAAGCCATATCTCATCACATTTATAGATTACTACATAATGCATACCCTTTGGTACTTGGGGGCAGAGAGAGGAGACAGGGATCATTAATATTAAATTTGTAAATTCCAAGGATTTATTATATAACTTATAATAGGTTCTCCACATGCTAGTGTTTGTTTTAGTTGTACATGGCTAGATCATCAATTCTACTTTTCATAAGATTAGAAGTCGACTTTTTAGTCAAAGGTAATTGCTCTCATTATGGAATGTTATAGGCCAGTAATAAAATTCAGTCTAGCATTAACTGATCTGGTAATCCAACACATCATTACTAAGTGTCTATTATGTTTCAAGCATAGATTGAATGATGGAAATAACAAGAATAATAAAACATGATTCTTACCCTCAAAATCTAGAAAGCATTATTGTATTATGTCCTGGGCTTTGGATTCAGTTTGTGATGAGTTCAAATCCTCACTTTGAAAATGGTTACGCAAACCATCTGCATGTAACTTCTCAAAGTCGGTTTTTCATATATAAAATGCAGAACAACATATAAAGTGTTATAACAGCCCAGAAAGGAGGGAGTGTCAAAGTGGTGTTAGGAGACAGAGGTTGGTGTTCAAGGCTGACCTTCAAGGTCAGAAGCCTTGTGGGGTTAATCTTTATACTGAGAGACCCCCTACATGTCAAGAAGCCAAGATATGTTCTCTAGCTATTTGATTAATGTAGGTTAAATTACTTGGACTGGGGTCTGGGAGAGGTGACTACAGTTTAAATAATTGTATGCAATGCATTTGGGTGGATCTTGAGGAAATCAACCCTACTGGCTATCAGCTAATGTCTCTTGTCATTTTTCATACCTGCCATTTCTGAGCTCTGAGTGTTATGAGGGTTTCATGGGTAGCTGGGCTATCTCCTCAGTTATTTACCTCTGAATATTCTAGGCTTCACTTTCTTTTGTTTTGTTCCATCAATTGTCACATCTCCATCTACTCTCCATTTTCCAGGAATTCGCTGAATTTTTTCATCTGTTAGAACCCATTCATTTTTTTAAATTGTTTTGAACTTCTACATTTTTATTCCTTTAATATAATTTTAGTGGAGATTTAGAAGAAATGGGAGATAAAAATCTATGCTTAATACATTACATTCAATGGTAAATTTCTGTGAACCTCATTTAAAAACGAGATTCATTTTCTTTTATGACAGAACCTTGAATTATTTTGACATAGAGTTATTTCTATCTCATATAGATCATTTTTCAGTTTGGAAATCCACTGCATAATCTATGCCTCAACTTACTTTGATGTTAATATTATAAAGCATAGAAGAGAAGAAATCGCTTTAAGGGTATTTTTAAAGTATTACCTAGGTAATTACAGTGCATTTCAAGATGAGGAGTCTATCAATTCTTTCTATTACATTCATATTAAAAATCCTCTTTTTTTCTTGTCCTCCCTTCTAAATTGCTATTCCACGTTGGAGAAAATGCTAGAAGGTCAAAGAGCTTCTGCCAGAGAATATTTCTTAGCTAAAAGAGGAAGTGGTTTATAGAGGAAAGTATGCAATATCTTCTGTAGCATTACTAAAAGTTAAAATTATTCCAAATGTAGGCAGAAAACTAACTGAAGAGCAAGAAAATACTGCATGGATAGTAGTTTTCTTCCATATCATGCAAGTGTTCAAAAATCTATTGCCTTGATTGATAAGGCTGAACACATTGCTCTTATCTTTTATTCACTGAGGAAACCCACCAAACTTGGGAGAGGGGAAGGAAATCATCCATCTCAGTTTATCTCACTTACAGGAAGTTTGCAAAAATATAGGACCCCTTCAGCAGACTACTACTTGTGACTTTTCCCTCTTTTTAATCTATGCAATGGCTGGAGATATAGTCTATGCTGATATCAAACATTCATCTTCAGAACATTCATCTTCACGTCAGAGATCTGGTAAGTTGGATTTAGAACTCTTATTAAAATTAAAGTTTTGTTTTTAATCTCCCTTATTTCTGTCCTGTGTCTGTATTTGTCTTACTGGAAATAGGAGACTGGATTCAAAGCAAAACTTACTGAATGCAAGAATAAGAGTGAATGTTTTTAATGACACCAAGTGTTATAAAGTTAATTGTAACTTTAGTCTTAATATGTAGAACTCTGCTTTTGGTTTTCATAGACCCTCTATTCCTTATATTCCTTGTGGTGAACATTTATTTTACTCTCATGGTGACATCAATACTCATAATCCCTTTCTGCTCTACAGCTTTACTCATCGCCAATCAAATCTGCCCTTTTAAAATAATATGATCAACTCATTTACACTGAGAAAAATATCCCTGGCAATTATTCACATTGTTATTTAGCCTTTTGGAATTTGCATATTGGTAGGATAAAAATGTTAAGCTAAACTGAAGAGACATAAGATGTTACTATTTCATTTCCTGAAGTTTAGAATTAACGACTATCTGAGTACTAGAGTATGTTTGGAACATGAGTAGATAGGCACACAGCTAAAGGTAAGACCGTAACCTTAAACACAAACCACCTCAGAAATACTAGATTTTCAAATCCAGTGTATTTATACATGAAGCATTAGGGAAATGTCCATGTTGCATTTATATTCTCTTCTCTAGGGTAAGAATTTTTATATTGTAAAGTTTATAAAAATGTTTAAATAACTTAAAGTCTCCTCATGGTGCTTTGTCCTTGTGGAGTGAATCTGATGTATTGCTTTTCTATTATTTCCCAAGAATGTATTTTTTCTTTTATATTTATGCATTTGCAGTCTTCGAGTGGATCTGGTGAGTTGCTTTCTCCAGCTGCAAGAGTCTGTTATTTCCTGTGTTTAAATATTATCTCTCTAACTTGCGGAATAGAGGCTTTTCTGCTTTCTTTTCTCAATAGACTGGGAGCTTTCATTTTATAGGAGTTAATGGAACTTCGTTTGAAAAATAACATGGACTAGACCTGTACTCTTATTCCCCCATTCCCCCCCAAATCTCATATAATTGGTCCATTTTTCTAGAGGTTATTTTAACTCAGTTCAAGCAACAAAACCAGTATTTTTGATTCTACATTCCAGGATTTAATTTCTTCTGTTTATGGAAAGAACATTACCCTTTTCCTGGTTTAAAGATTTTGGGACAACATCTTTAATGCTGTCCAGTCCAATATTCTAATCTTAAAAATGAAGAAAAATGAATATATAAAAATTAAATTATCTACCTGCAGTTATGCTTATGACCAGAAGTCAAATATCATATTACTCTTTCACTGCGTGTCTCTGTTGTGGATAAACGCAACTTCTGTTCTCATGTGTCATATCATTGAAGAGGGAAAGAACTATTTGATACATTGGATTGTAATGTCCTACAGAGTCCTACACAATTATCCCCAGCCTTTCTCTTCTAACTTGGTAACTTTCACTTATTTTGCTCTGGTTGTTGACTTTCTCTTGCTCTTTAAAATTACCATATTCCTTCCCATTTCAGAGCCTCATATGTGTTGAAACCCTCTCCCTAATCTCTTAATCTTTGTATACCCAGCACCTCACACAGTACTAAGTACATAGCAGGCAATCGATAGATGCTTGGTAGGCGGATGAATAAATGGATAACTAAATAAATGGGTCTCATTTATACTAAACACTTTAAATATTGTAGGTTCATCAGTTCTCCAAGATATAAAACAAAGAGGGCTATCACCATGACACTGAGTGAAATCTCAGTAACAAAGTATGATTCCACTGAGAATATCCCAGGCTAAGATTCAGAAATGCATGCTTTTATAGCCTTCACTTCAGGGGCCTAAGAGAATGACCTAGTACCCCTTATATTAGTCCTTTCATGAACTCTGATGCTTTATTCTCCAGCTTTTTAGGTCTGTAATCCCAGTTCTCCACACTAGAAATGTGTGTTGGGATATTATCACATTCTTCTGGTGATGGCCTTGACTGGTATACTTTGCGTTGTTTTGCCTAATAAAACAAAATACATGGACTTCTTTTAGTGTTTTGAGAATTAATAAATTCTCACTAGAGATGTTTTACTTAATAGCAATAATAATAAAGTGGACAAAACATTCTATAATAGGATTCCACTAAATAAACACTCAGGTTAATGTCTCGACACTTGGTTTTGTAATTGGTTATATTTCAACATCAGTTATAGTAGTACACTCTCAGTATATTGTATGTGTGTGTGTGTATATATCACATATCTAGTGGAATTGATATACTGTAACTATTTGGGATAAGAGCCTATTGGTTTTAACTATCAACCCAAAGCTAAAAATGCCAGTTTCTTTTGATGATTTATTTATCTTTCGAGTACAAGAGATAGAGTAGATAGTGAACACAGTACTAATTTTGGTAGTCAAGAGACCCAAGGTACAGTCTCAGCTCTGCTATCAAGTAACTGTGCGATTGTGGACTTGAAATCCCCATTTTTAACATGCGAATGTTGGACAAGATCATCCCTAAAATTACTTTTATTTTAAAATGTATGATTTCATGAAATTACCATTACATGTCACAGGAAATAGGTGTATTGTATAAAGGAGGAGGCATGAAAGAACGGATCAATCCAAATAAGTGAGTGTGGTCAGTAAGCTTATTAGAGACTGGAGAATTTCACAGTCTTATATAAAAACTTAGGGATACAGAGAGTAAATCATAGTTAAGATTAATACTGAGGAATATGTATGGTAAATCAACAAGGAAAAATTTACATCTATTCACAGTTTTCTAGGTCCCCCTTTTCACAAACCAGGGGACCAAATATGCTGTGTGTGTGTGTGTGTGTGTGTGTGTGTGTGTGTGTGTGTAAAAGGGAGCTGGATCTACATATTTCAAAGGAAAGTAACTCAAGGGCATAACTGACAAAGTTTATTCAGCCCTTCCCTACCTCTTACTACCTAAGGAATTATTTACTGGGCTTATTAGTGAAATCTATCCAATTTTATAGATCCTCACCACCATGGAATTTTCCTGAAAGTTGGATGTGCCATGATTATCATCCTTCTTGTAATAGTAATTGTGCTGAGCATTTTTGGTAAGTAATTATCAATACCATTTATTTATCCCAAAGTATTATTTTAGCACCACCTATTGTAATTGTGTTTGCTGTTCAAGTGGTTCCTATACGTTATAACTTCACAAAAAGCATGAAATTTGATACACAATTAAAATTAGAGGTTTTCCGTAGAACTTCAGCTTGTGATATAATACATATTATGGATTCATTTCATTGATAAAGAGATTAGATTTATAGTTTATGACCAAAATCATAAAGTGCATTTTATGCACAATGCATTTCCCAGTGCAGTTGATCGTGAGTTATACACCAACTTCTCTGAAACTGTGGCCAGTGAAAGCAAATTAAATAATGAAGCGTATTTCTGTTTAAGCTTATTCATATTAGTTACTCCTGGACATCATCATCAATCTTGTGTTCATGGATGGGAAGTTTGTCTAAAATCAATCAATTCAATCAAGTATTTTAAAATTATACTCATATACTGTGGATATAGCTAAACATAGCCCAATTTCATGTGACAATTATTTTAATATTTTATTGAATAAATGCTTGGAGAAAAACTCCCAGATGATATATATATATTCTAAGGAATTCAGGTTTCCAGATTAAACCAAACTCTAGAACAGACAAAGGCTGTGTCTGCCTATGTTGCCCTTGTGAATGATATTAGTAATTATGAATGTCATTAGTAATTCGAGGCAGAGTCATAGAATTCTAGAACTGAATGGGACTCTAGAAATCAGCAAGGTCAAACCTCCAGCTGAGGTGAACAATCCAAAGCCCAGAGTGATAAGTGGTTTGACTAGTTTAATGTAACTAGTCAATGGCTGAATTGGGGCTTTAACTTTGAGGGGAGGAAGCAAAAATACTTAGCATTAAACATCTCTGCTGGGACCTCCCTGGTGGTCCAGTGGTTAAGACTCCACACTTCCACTGCAGAGGGCACGGGTTCGATCCCTGGTCAGGGAACTAAGATCCCACCATGCCAGGCAGCGGGGCCAAAACAAAAAACAAGAAACCATCTCTGCTATGTTTCTTTTTGTTATAAGATAATAGATTTGTTTGTTATCAAAGCAGTTTTTTGTTAGTAAAACAGATTTGTTTGTTACTACAATAGATTTTAAAGATGTAATTGCCTAATACACACTATTGTGAGATTATAAATTACCAAAAGTAATTTCAGTTAAGTGGCCATCAGAAAGACAGCTGTCTTCTTCATGGTCGAAAAATACTCTGGGCTCACCCTACCCTTCTATGTGTAGGATTTACATGAGCAATCTCAAAAGGAACAGAATCATGAACTGAAATCGAAACACATAAAACCCTTTCCATGAATCAGGTGATACCTGATACAGTTAATAAGAACTCACAAAACACAAACTCTCCAAATGAGGCTTATATCCAGAGCCGGTTATTTTGTGTTTATTAAAATAAATATGAAAACTCCAGAAAAAAAACAGGTGAGTATCCTTCTGGTCCCAGGTCATATTTTTCCAATTCCCCTAAAGTTAACATTAATAAGATTAACAAGAATGCTTGCAAGGGAACGTCCAAATCTTGGAAAAAGTAATGTTGTTTTTCCCTCTAAATTTTTAATCATTTAAATTACTATGGAGTTTCCACATTAATGAACTTCAGAGTCTCTAGAACCCAATGCTTTTCTGCTTTGTATTTAACACGGAAAATATGTTTCTTCTTTTATTAGTTATCCAGTTCAAATCTGCAAGACATACTAAATTAAATAATGAATCCAAAGAGAAATACTGTACTGGGCAAAATAAATCTGAAACAAGCACCTTAATAGGTAATGTTATTTTATATTGCCTAATTCCTGAGTAAACAAGTATGGACAGTAGTGTGGGTTTTACTTGGGTATATCTGAATAAAGAGGAGATTCCTCTACCCCTACAGAGGGATGGTTTAGATCATTGTCTTTCAGGGACCTATTACAGTCCTTGACAAAAATATTTTAAGATCCAAGACAAATGAGAAAAATAAGCTTATATAATGAGTTGTAAATGAATTTAGAGGTATTATATTGGAATAATTGCATTTTCTTTTTTTAACTTCTTTTGGGACATGTGCAGGTGCAGAATGTAATCAAAATATTTTCATTCTTAAAATTCATGATCATATCAGGTAGCTTTTTGTCAATTTTTAATGTTATTACATGTAAAAAACTGTAAATGGTAATCTTTATCTTGCTTTCTCATCTGAATGTATTTACCTACTTTTTAAAGTCAAGAGGACACTCATTTATCCTTTCTGTTTTCTTTTTCTTTCCAGCTGTTTTCTTTATTATTTTTAATCGTTAATTTAATTCTATACTGAAAAACGATATACCTTTCTTTTTTTGAACATCCATATATAATTCTATTAGAAACACTTACCAGTCCATGTTATAGGGTACGTTCAAATTCTAGGAATTCATTAAAACTTTAAAATAGATTTTGATGTTCCCAAGCCCCCTTGACCACATTCTAAAATCTTTAATTTTTTTTAACTAGTGAGACTATGAGGGCAAATTCTGTGGGACATTATCGCCAGAACAAAAGCATATTACTGTACTCCTATACCCTTGATACAGGTAGTAACAGTGGTATTTAATAAACCTCTAGCTTTAAATTCTGTCTAACTTGTTTTCTAATCCTTCTATTGTTACAGATAATCCTATCTATAACAGGTCCTAGAATCCTAGTTTCAATCCATCAGGAAAGGATACCAACTCTAAATTTGTTTCATCTTAATAAAATATTTTATTGATTTGAGTTTTCTCCCTCTTTTTCTTGATGAGTCTGGCTAAT
The DNA here is from genome assembly GCF_002837175.3 of Physeter macrocephalus. Taxonomy (NCBI): domain Eukaryota; kingdom Metazoa; phylum Chordata; class Mammalia; order Artiodactyla; family Physeteridae; genus Physeter; species Physeter macrocephalus. Next base: position 59,824,614 of record NC_041219.1, on the reverse strand, counting down.
GGTTTATCAATTTTGTTTATCTTCTCAAAGAACCAGCTTTTAGTTTTACTGATCTTCACTATTGTTTTCTTTGTTTCTATTTCATTTATTCCTGCTCTGATCTTTATGATTTCTTTCATACTACTAACTTTGGTTTTGTTTGTTCTTCTTTCTCTAGTTCCTTTATGTGTAAGTTTAGATTGTTTATTTGAGATTTTTCTTCTTTCTTGAGGTAGGCTTGTGTTGACCTATGGTCAACTAATCTATGACTGAGGAGGCAAGGATATACAATGGAGAAAAGACAGCCTCTTCAATAAGTGGTGCTGGGAAATCTTAGAGGAAAACATAGGAAGAACACTCTTTGACATAAATCACAGCAAGATCTTTCTTGATCCACCTCCTAGAGTAATGGAAATAAAAACAAAAATTTAAAAATGGGACCTAATGAAACTTCAACGCTTTTGCAAAGCAAAGGGAACTAAAAACAAGACGAAAAGACAACACTCAGAATGGGAGAAAATATTTGCAAATGAATCAACAGACAAAGCTCAACATCACTAATTATTAGAGAAATGCAAATCAAAACTACAATGAGGTATCACCTCACACCAGTTAGAATGGGCATCATCAGAAAATCTACAAACAACAAATGCTGGAGAGGGTGTGGAGAAAGGGAACCTTCTTGCACTGTTGGTGGGAATGTAAATTGATACAGCCACTATGGAGAACAGTATGGAGGTTCCTTAAAAAACTAAAAATAGAATTACCATATGACCCAGAAAACCCACTATTGGCCATATACCCTGAGAAAACCACAGTTCAAAAAGACACATGCACCCTGATGTTCATTGCAGCACTATTTACAATAGCCAGGTCGTGGAAGCAACCTAAATGCCCATTGACACATGAATGGATAAAGAAGATGTGGCACATATATACAATGGAATATTACTCAGCCATAAAAAGAAATGAAATTGGGCCATTTGTAGAGACGTGGATGGATCTAGAGACTGTCATACAGAGTGAAATAAGAAAGAGAAAAACAAATATAGTATATTAATGCATATATGTGGAACCTAGAAAAATGGTACAGATGAACCGGTTTGCAGGGCAGAAATAGACACAGAGATGTAGAGAACAAACGTATGGACACCAAGCGGGGAAAGTGGCCGGGGGGTGGTGGTGGGATGAACTGGGAGATTAGGATTGACATATATACACTAATATGTATAAAATGCTTAACTAATAAGAACCTGCTGTATAAAAAAATAAATAAAATAAAATTCAAAAAATAAAAAATAAATAAAATAATAGAATAAACTTAAAATATGTAAAGTAAAAATAGAACTAGTCAGCCATCATTCCTAATTCTTTGTCTACCTTCTCCGTATTTTATTTCTAGGACTTAAATTAGATGTTCGATAGGCCTTTGCTTTCTATCTTCCATTTCATTTAACCTCCCATTTTTGTCCTCATGATTGTCAATTTGTGCTGAATTCTTGGCAATGTTTTCAGATATACCTTGTGGTTCACAAATTCTCTCTGTTCCTGTTTCTAAGCTGTAGGCTCATTCACTGAGTCTAATTTCAGTGATTATAGTTTTCAAACCTAAGGACTTAGTTTCAAACCCTCCAGTTAGCTTGTGATAGTCTCCTGTTACCTGATCATTTTTTAATTTATTCTTTTATTTCTTAAAATAATGTAAACATCATTATTTATGATACATATAATTATTTAAATATCTAAAGTCCTCAGTGACCAAATCTCTTGTTTGTATTTCCTGCTAAAAAATGTTGGCTTGTCTTTTAAAGTATTTGATTTTTTAAAATTTGACTGATTCTGATACATTTCTCCAAAAAGTGTTGATTTTTCTTGGTATGGTTTGATTCATTTAAATTTCTATTTTGGAGGCAGCAGTTTAAATCTCAAGTTAGTTCTTTTTTCTTTTCTTTTCTTTTTTTTTTTTTTTTTTTAATCTTTAGCTGTAATCTAGCTTCCACATTCATCAGCCAGGGACTTAGAAAATTTTTACACACAGCAGTTGATGCACACCTTTTGTTTTTTTCTTTTATGGAATTTACTCTTTATTTTCAACATCTGTAGTTGCCCAAATTCTGTTCTTTGGTTATTCAGACTAGAGAGACTTCAAATTGTCTACCAAAATTTTGCTCATTCTACGTGGCACCAACATTGGTCTGTCTTAGGCTAAAAGTTGTAAAAATGGGAAATTTCTAAATTGTCATACCTTATTTCAAGTGTCAGCTACTCTCCAAAATCTGCCTGCTTTTTTTGCTCTTCAATGGCTTCAAGTCATTGTGTGTATGTATATGTGTGTTTTTAAAGAATATTTATTTCAGGGGACAATAAATTATTGCTATGTATAGGATACCTATGTGTCACCATCTAAATCTACCGGTAAATATTATAAATTAGATCTCTCTGTTACCAGCACATTTTTGGATGCCAAGATCCATTTGTACATGGGTAGATCAATCTGTCTGAGTTTTGGAGGACATCTATTACACAAATTTTGCCCAAGAAAAATTCTTCCAGTGTGATATATAATTCTCAAAAGGTCTGGTTCATTGGCAGACCACTAATTAAATTCTCTAATTTCTACTTTTCCCCCAAATGTTTATCTCCCTGAGGCTTGGATGTCCATTGCTTTATCCTAGTGTCTGTGCATTGCCTAGCTGATAGAAAGCATAATATATTTTTAAGAGAATTAAACTAAATGGAGAAAGAAAAAAGAAACAAGAAAGAAACAATATACACATATTGCAATTCTGTTAATCTTTATTTTTTTTTCAAAATCCACCTGGAGAAAAGCACTTACTTTTGTCAAAGAAAGCTTAGGCCATAATTTAACACATTTTGAGAAGCTTTAATTAGTATACACACAGTATTAGGGATACAGTCGCAAGTTCCTTTTAATTACTTATCCTTTTTCCTTCCAGTTTCTTTCAACTCTTCTACTGCTAGTAAATCATGCCCCTCTGAAGACTGGAAGCTACATGGGGGGAAATGTTACTGGGTTGCTGAAAGTGAGAAACCTTGGAATGAAAGTAAAAATGACTGTGTCAGGAAAAATTCACATCTCATGGTGATCAGAGACTTCATTGATATGGTGAGATATAAAATTTGGAGATTATAGCATCCTTCACAACTGCAATACCTTCTTTGTGTTAAAAATTTGAAAATTTCTGTGAAATAAATTTTTTAAACTTCATTGCTATTAACTACACAATTATTGGTTGAATGAATCATTGAACTGTATTATCATCTTAGGCTTTTTTTGTTTGTTTTGGCTAGGTATAAGAGGAATTCATTTGGTGTTATATATCTAAGTTCTTCTCTACAAGGGATCCCCACTGTTTACCAGATTTCATTTTAAATGTATGACATAAAATATCTATCTCATCTCCCATGTTTAATCCATTGCTCACAAAGGTTGTAATCAGATTGCATGGCAGCTGAAATTAAAGATGATGTTGGGGGAAAGGAAATACAGCATAGTCCTTCTCATTAGGTTTTGCTCTTTATTGAAGAAAACTAGTATTTTTCTAGCTCTGGCTTAATTTAGATCGAAATTTTGCTACAAGAAGGTTGGACACTAAACCTTCTAAATAAGGCCAGTATTGATTTTATTTTTATAAATTTATTTTTTATTTTCTGGCTCCGTCGGGTCTTCGCTGCTGCACGCGGGCTTTCTCTAGTTGCAGTGAGCAGGGGCTGCTCTTCCTTGCGACGCACGGGCCTCTCATTGCGGTGGCTTCTCTTGCTGCGGAGCACGGGCTCTACACACATGAGCTTCAGTAGCTGCGGCACGAGGGCTCAGCAGCTGTGGCTCGCGGGCTCTAGAGAGCAGGCCCAGTTACTGTGGCACACGGGCCCAGCCGCCCCACGGCATGTGGGATCCTCCCGGACCAGGACTCGAACCCATGTCTCCCGCACCGGCAGGTGGACTCTCAACCACTGCGCCACCAGGACTGGCAAACATCAAATAAGGGTTCAGCATGAGAATTAGTATGTTGGAATCACAAACTGTGTCAAAGGCTCAGTTTCAGAAAACTCAGTGACTGGCAGTGCTTTACGATCCCGGTTGAACAACAGCCATCTGGAGTTATTTACAACAGGGCAGCTGTTGAAACTTTTGAGGGGGAAGAAAAAAATCCTGATTTTCACAGAAATCCACGACAAGAAAAACAAAAAGAGAAGTAAACTATCTTCAGTGTAACCAGTGTAACCCCAAATATCAAACTGTAAAACTCTTTGTCACATGCAGTCCAAATTGGTTCAGTTATGAACCAAATCCAAAAATAGATTAAGAACTAAGAAGAGACTTTTTTCTCCTCTTAGAGGTCAATTTTAAAAAAGGGGAAGCAGGTATCAACTGGAAAACATCTGATAAGAATGCCCTGAGGGAGGGTGGGAGGGAGGGAGACGCAAGAGGGAAGAGATATGGGAACATATGTATATGTATAGCTGATTCACTTTGTTATAAAGCAGAAACTAACACACCATTGTAAAGCAATTATACTCCAATGAAGATGTTAAAAAAAAAAAAAAAAAAAAGAATGCCCTGAAAGGAATAGGCAATAAATCACTGCATGGAGAAACAGTACGATGAAAGATTTCATAAAAAGCTCATCTATTTCCTGCTCACCATCAAAGGGAAAAATGCTGAAATGCAGGAAAACATGTCTCCTGGATAATCAAGAAACCAGATTTTGGAAAAAAGTGGGACTGAGACAACATAGTTTAATGGGAATTTTCCTCCAATTTAGGTTACACCTCTTCAAATTCTTAAGCAAATGAATGGGCCAAACACAATTGTTCCCTTTCAAAGACAAATACAAACCCGAAAGGAATCAGCATAGTATTACTGCATAAGTATCTCCATTTGAAACTTCTCCAAAGTCCAAAGTCAGGTAAAATATCTATTACAGAAGAATCTTTACTCTATGAAACAGAAAATAATTTTCTAGAAAATACTTCTCCAGCTCCCAAATAAGTTAAAGATAAGGTGACCAAAAAAATTATTAGTCCATCTAGAATACACATGCATCTTCACATGGCAAAAAAAAAAAAAAAAAAAGAAAAGAAAAAGAAAGGAGAGGAGGAGGACGGGAGAGAGTTAGAACAAGAGGAGGTGAAAAAATGTATTTAAAAAAGCAAGGGAGATTTACGGCTTTCACTCCATGTGCAAAGATCTGGAAGTAATTTTGCTCCCTCTTTTACAATGAATAAAAGCTAAGTTGACTCTAAATTGACAGCTTTTTTTCAAATCCATTGGAGAGTTGATGTGGCAGAGCCAAAATCTAGGGTGAAGCAGGCACCTGTGGGAGAGAAGAAACACATCCTCACTTACTTGCGATTGACAAAATCAGACACCAGACATGGGAAAGAAGAGTTCAGCCAAAATAATTGAAAAAAATGAGTTAAGGAGGAGTATCAGGTGGCAGGACAGTGTGACGCTCCTAAGGTCTGCAGAAACTGAGGAATTCTACAATCTCTTGAAGGCTATTTCTCTACAGACCCCAACGGCTCTCAAAGAAAGACTGGAAAGAACCATAAGAAAGTGTTCATTGTGGTGCAGATCTGGTAGAAGAAAACAGCAGTAATACCGCAGTAGCAAGAAATTCCACCAAGACCCTTCTCCCTGTCTGCTATCTGCACTATGAACAAAAGCTTACTTTAATGCGTGTGTGGGGAGAGAAGGGCAACAAACACTGCTGTCCTTAGGGAACTGATGAAATGTCATTGTAGGTGAGAAAGAGGATAAGGGGAAAAAATACTCCTGTGGGAGGGGCAAGAATACACACTGGGTCAACAACTACAGCCAGAGTAGGGACAGCAGAACTGGAAAGGCCACACATTGAAGACACAGAGATTCGGTGCCTGCCTAAAACCGAGGCATAATTGGAACAAGAAAGACCATTCCCTTCACCACATTTTACTACCAAGCCAACAACTTTCAAATAAGAAGTCAAGGAGAATACTGCTGGGAAAAAGACAAGAGAGAAATAAGAATGTGCAGAGATCCTCTCTGAGACACAGTAGAAAAATTAGAATAGACCCGCAGAGGGAAAAATTAAATGGTCAAGGTTAAGGAGACGTTGCTCTATGGGGGGAAGTCAGGGGCTGGGAACCAGCTAAACACCAGATATCATTACAGGATTTTTGAAACCTGTGGAACAGTGAGGATAACCATAGCAACAACAAATAGGAAATCTAGCCCATCACTTAATGATTAACTGAAACTCCACATTAAAGAGCTAGGAGGTTGGGCTTCCCTGGTGGCGTAGTGGTTGAGAATCCGCCTGCCGATGCAGGGGACGCGGGTTCGCGCCCCGGTCCGGGAAGATCCCACATGCCGCGGAGCGGCTGGCCGCTGAGCCTGCGCGTCCGGAGCCTGTGCTCCGCAACGGGAGAGGCCACGGCAGTGAGAGGCCCGCGTACCGCAAAAAAAAAAAAAATAATAATAATAATAATAAAGACCTAGGAGGAGGAACTGCGTGTTCATTTCCAAGCACAAAACTATGTAACTCCGTCTCTACTGTTCTAGACCAGATGTCCAATTTTCAACAATTTCTATGAGATATATAAAAATATAAGAAAAAACAAGACACTCCCAAGAACAAAAAGGAGTATTACATAATAATAAAGGGATTGTATGAGTTTGTTAGAGTTAACATAACAAAGTACCACAGACTTTATGGCTTAAGCAGCAGAAATTTATTTCTCAGTTCTGAAGGCTAGAAGTACAAGATCAAGGTGTTGGCACGTTTGGTTCCTTACGAGGTCTCTATCCTTGGCTTGTAGATGGCCACCTTCTTGCTGTGTGCTCACATGGTTTTTCCTCTGTATGCATGCATCTGTGTCTCTCTGTGTGTCCAAATTTCTTCTTCTTATAAGGATGCCAATCAGATGGGATTAAGAGCTACCTTAACAGCCACATTTTAGGTTCATCACCTCTCTAAAGGCTGTGTCTCCCAATGCAGTCACATGAAGTACTGGGGGTGAGAGCTTCAATGAATGAATTTTGAAGAGACACAATTTAGCCTATAATATTCTACCCTCTAGCCCTTAAAGCCCGTTATAGTGATCAATTATACATGTGAATGCAACAAGGCAAACACTGATAGAACTGAAAGGGGAAATGGATAAATCCCCAGTTATAGCTGGAGATGTCAACACTCTTCTCTGAGTAACTGACAAAACAAGTAGATAATAAATAAATCAATCAATCTGAACAACACTATCAACCAGTTACACCTAACTGATATTACAGAATACTATCCAACAACAGCAGAATACACATTTTTTTCCAAGGAACTTTCATGCAGACAGATCATATTTTGGGACCTAAAAATTTACAAATACAGATATCACACAGAGTATGTCTCAGACCGTAACAAAATTAAACTGCAAATTAGAAACAGAAAGATGTTTGGAAATACCCCACACATTTGAGAGTTAAACATCACACTTCTAAATAATGTATGGGTCAAAGAGGAAGCATCAGGGCAAATTTTTTTAAAACATATTTTGAGTTGAATGAAAATAACAATATAATGTCAAAATTCATGAGTTTCAATTTAAGCAGTTTAGAGGGAAATTTATAGCATCAAATGCTTATATTTGAAAAGAAGATAATGTAGAATCATTACTCTAAGCTTCTACTTAAAAAAAAAAAAAAAAAAACTTACGAAAAGAGCAAACTAACCCAAAGAAAGCAGGAGAATGGAAGACTTACACTACTCAATTTCAAGTCTTACTATAAAGCTAAATTAATAAATATGGTATAGTATTGGCAAAGAAGACATTTATAGATCAACAAAACTGAATAGAGAGGCCAGAAACAGACCCACACAAATATAGTCAACTGATTTCTTTTGACCATAGTGCAAAGATAATTCAGTGGAGAAACACCATTCTGTCTTTTATATGCCTAATGACTATTTTCCAACAAACAGCTTTGTCTTTAGCATATGAGTTAAGCTGCATGTGACAGAGTTCCAGAATTGCTGTAGCTGAAACAAATGGATGTTTACTTTATTCATTGAATCTAAGACACTTTCAATTATAAGATGTATCATTAGTACCCTTAAAAGAAATAGTGCAATTAAAAAGCAAAAACTAAGCTGCCAATTAAACTACCATAAGCCATAGATTGTTCAATGTTTCCAAAGTCAAAGTGTTAAAATAGGGGAAAGATCTATCATAGAATTATATGTAATAAGTTATGTCACTCACATTGTAGTCTAAACTGCTATGAGATTTCTGCTCCCATTAGTAGGGTGCTGTGTCTACTTGTTTCTGGTTGGTTCACCACTAGAACCAATTACAGTTCACAGTCTAGCCATCAGGCGAGAAGAAAATGATGAATAGAAGGATATGAACTTACTCTTTAAATGCTTAATTAGAATTTCAGTATTTGTTCATTCTATCCCATTAGTCAGAAATTAGGTCAGTCACATTGTCACACTTAGCCAAAAGGGAGGCTGGGAAATGTCACCTTTATAATGGCTGGCCATATACTTTGGCTCAGGGGTTATGTCACTGTACAAAAAGAGACATTAAAAACCTATGAACAGGGCCTTCCCTGGCGGTCCAGTGGTTTAGACTTCGCCTTCCAATGCAGGGGGTGTGGGTTCGATCCCTGGTCAGGAGCTAAGATCCTACATGCCTCGTGGCCAAAAAACCAAAGCAAGAAACAGAAGCAATATTGTAACAAATTCAATAAATACTTTAAAATGGTCCACACCGGGCTTCCCTGGTGGCGCAGTGGTTGAGAGTCCGCCTGCCGATGCAGGGGATACGGGTTCGTGCCCCGGTCCGGGAAGATCCCACATGCCGCGGAGCGGCTGGGCCCGTGAGCCATGGCCGCTGAGCCTGCGCGTCCAGAGCCTGTGCTCCGCGACGGGAGAGGCCACAACAGCGAGAGGCCCGCATACCGCCAAAAAAAAAAAAATAAATTAAAAAAAAATAAAATGGTCCACACCAAAAAAATCTTTAAAAAAACCCAAAACAAACAAAAAAACCTATGAACAGTATGTGTCCCATCAGCTCAGAGATTGCTTTCTTTCTGTAACTTTCCCTGTGTATTCTCTTGCTTCTAGATATTATTTCATACTTATATTTAGTAGTAATCATTAACATTTATACAAGGAACATTTATTATGTGCCAGACAGTGTTTAATAATATTATAATTTATTAACAAAACAATAATAGCTCTTTGAGATAGTACTATTATAATCTGAATTTTAGTGATTGGAAAAATACAGAAGTAAAAAGATTGAATAACTGTGCAAAGATGTGTAGTAGTAAATAGTAGTGCTAGGACTGAAATCAGGGAGCTGGACTCTGGTTAGCTTTGGTATCTACTAACATTGTACGTAATTGTTGTTTAGCGGTTATCCCATCGAGTTGCAGTAGTTTTTCCCTCCACTGTGATCTATTTGAAAGCATGGAGCATGTCTAACCTATTCATTCCCAGCTTCTAGTGCAGTGCCAAGCACGTAGAAGGTGCACTTGCGATATTTTTCTTGCATGTGTCAGAATCACTCTGTTTCATGTAACATTTCCTATTCTCTTTAGAGTTTCCTATGGCAGAACCTACATGTTTCAGCCTATTATTGGGTTGGTTTGAGGCTCCCTCCTGGAGAGGAATTATGGACCTGGCTGGACAATAGCACTTTTGACCCCCAGCTGTAAGTTTGTTGCATTTTTTGTGGTTTTAATCCCATATTGTATGTGACAAGATAGAGACGTTTGACATTGTTGGCCCTGAACTGATAGAACAGGTACAAATTTCCTGACTCTTACAGTCTGATAAATATTTCTATAAAATGGTTCAAACAGAAAGTTGAGAAAGAAAAGAAATCTCCCTGCAGCCACTCAGAAGATTTATGTGAGAAACAGGATTTGCCCCGCTGCCTGATTTTGTCTTTTTATCTAAAAGGTAAATTAGCAAGTATAAACTCTTTTATGAGTGCACAGGTTTAGTTTACAAAACATAACTTTCTGCTTATTTCTTACAGTGATCAATTTTTAAATGATAAAAAAGTCAGAGGTAATATTTTAGCTATCTCTAATGAACTATTAACTTCTCTGGAGAGAGGTTTTGAGAAATAAAGCTAAAAGTGGGAAGAATTGCTTTACCCATCATACTGTTGTGTATTTAAATGGTTTAAATGATTATATTTTCATCAAAAAATTAAAAAATATTTCCTTTTAAGTCTCTTGACATATGCATATATTCATGGCTGTCGTAAAGGTAACCATTTGCTTTCTTTCTATAGGTTTTCAAAGAAAGAAAATAAGCCACGGACCAGGAGTATGAAATGTGGCCTGGTGTCTTATACTGAGATAGCTGAAGAAAGTTGTGAGAAACATCATCGGTGGATTTGTCAGCTGTAATCCACTCGGCAGAAAATTGGTCTCTATTTGTCTGACTGAGAGACACCACGTGAAGCTTGAGCTCAGATCATAAGAAAGTTCAGAGGGTAGCATGTGTCCTAGAGGGCTGTGTGTGTGTGTCCATTTATGATTCATGTGGGTATAGTACTATTTCTCAGAAGTGTGAAAAGGGCAATAGAGAAAATAAAGTGTTTTAGAAAATGAGTAGAAATGATGAATAGATTTTTACATGTGAATGATCAATGTAGTTATTCAATCATCTGTCTCGTTTTGCCAGTATTTTTGGAACTTCAGTCTGGGAACTTCAATTGGCTAGTCTGGGAACCCACACTAACATAACCCAATTTCTTACAAGAGCAGTCAGTGTTATATATAACAATGCATTTTGGTTAATTCCATTAAGAAGAGTTCTTTGATTGTGCTCATGTACTTTCTATTTTTTTAACAAAAACTCCTTTTGACTTCTCAATACTCATTTTTAAGAAAGCAACTGCTAAGAGATTTACACCCAAATATAAAAGTAATTATGTTGAATGTAAGTCAACAAATCCTACAAATAAACAAGATTGTCAGGGTATATTTAAAAACAAGGAAAACAAAAACTAGTCTCTCAAAAAATGGCTAAGACAAACAAAAAATTTAAAAGTATGTGAAAGATTTGAAAAAAAATTAACAAATCTAACAGAAATGACCTATCAAGAGCAGTACATGAAACAACTGCAGTTTTCTTTTCAATTATACAAAGGACATTTATAGAATGGACTTTCAGCTGGGCTATTAAAAAAAAGAAAAGAGCTCTACAAATTACAAAGGATTGAAATCATAAAATATATATCTTAGCAATATCACTAAGCAATATTAAGAAAGGAAAAAATAACAAAAATATAATATGAAAAAATTTATTTCTTTGAAAATAGTCTGGATCATATTAAAAGATCACAATAATAATTACAAAATAATTTTAACTGAGTGATAATGTATATCAAAACTTGGAGGTCATATCTAAAGTTGTGCTTATAGGAAAATATATATCAGAAATGCATATGATCCAGCAATCCCACTACTGGGCATATACCCAGAGAAAACCATAATTCAAAAAAACACATGCACCCCAATGTTCATTGCAGCACTATTTACAATAGCCAGGTCATGGAAGCAACCTAAATGTATGCATATAAGTGGAACCTAGAAAAATGGTACAGATGAACCGGTTTGCAGAGCAGAAATTGAGACACAGATGTACAGAACAAACGTATGGACACCAAGCAGGGAAAGCGGCGGGCTGGTGCGGGTGGTGGTGTGATGAATTGGGCGATTGGGATTGACATGTATACACTGATGTATAAAATGGATAACTAATAAGAACCTGCTGTATAAAAAAAAAATAAAATAAAATTTAAAAATTTTAAAAAAGAAATGCATATTCTGAAAATGCCGAATATCAATGATCTGAACATTTGTACAAAAATATAAAAAGCAGCAAATTATATCCAAGATAAAGGAGAAAGAAATTACCAAATTAAGAGCAAAAATAATAAATTGAACATGAAATAGAGATATGAAATACAGTTGCATTTTTTAAAGCCAATTAAATTGTTAAAGCTACTTTTAGATTGATAAAGATAAAAAGATGGAAACACATATAAGCAATCTCAAAAATAAAAAGGGTACATTTCAGCAGATTTTGTCCATGTTAAAAAGATAAAAGGATAATATAAACAATGTTATGACAACAGACTTGAAAATTTAGATGGAACATTTTCTAGACAAATAAACACAACTTACAAAACTTCTTACAAGAAGAAACTTAAATTTTTTTTTCTTAACTATGATAAAATTGAATCTATAAATTGTAACGTTCTACAAAATTCCAGGCTCTGGAAAAAAAAAAAAGCAAAGCAAATCTTCCACAATCTCTTTCAGAGATAATTTGCGAAGCAAAATATCCCAAATTGTTTTATATATCAAAACAATTGTGATGCTCAACTCAAAAGGATATAAATAAAGAAAAGAAATAAAGGTCAACCTCAGTCATAGATAAAAAATCCCAACTAATTTATTAATATATAAAAAGATTACTATAAACAATCAAATTTGATTTATTCAAAGACCCTATGTCACCCTCTAGTGGCAGCCTGAAAGGATACATGGGGCCCCATGGCCAGGACCTCATGATTCATGGGGCCTGATTGCTATGAGGTATGGACTTTACTTGTTCCCAATTGGTGGCCCTGTGTAAACAACAGAAGGGATCCATGAGCCACTCATTAGACAGGAGACATTCCTCTTGTGGTGAAGAAGGGTCACCAGAATTCTCAATGAAGAGAGTTGAATTAGCCACCGTACCACCAGAAGAACAAAACTAGTAGGATAGATATAGATAGGTGATAGATAGATAGCTATACAGAAACAGAGAAATTTATTGCAAGAAATTTGCTTATGCACTGTGGGAGCTAAAAATAGACAGATGATAGATAATTTAAGATATAGATAGATGACAGATGATAGATAGATAGATAGATAGATAGATAGATTGCAAAGTATTAGGTTACACAATTATGGGGGCTGGCTAGGCAAATCTAAAATTTATAACCAGACGATTGGAAGGACAGGCTGAAAACTCTCCAGTGGGAGTTGATGCTTCAGTCCACAGAAGGAATTTCTTCTTCCTCAGGAAACTTCAGTTTTGTTTTTAAGGCCTTTCAACTGATTGGCTCAGGCCCACCCAGGTTACCTCTGGATAATATTCTTAGCTTAAAGCCTATTTATTATAGATGATAATGAGATATACAAAACACCTTCACAGCAGCACCAGGATTAGTGTTTGTTGAATAACGGAGTGCTATACCTTAGCCATAGCCAAGTTGACACATAAAACTTACCATCACATCCCATGCTTTGTCAATTTGACACCCATATTTAATCTTCTTAAACCATACTTAATCTCCAAATCAAGACAATAACAAAGTTATGCTTCTGCCTAATATGATACAACTATCTTGCATACAACTAAAAACATGTTCAACTTTCCACAGAAGAGGATGCAAAGCCCTTGGGCAATGTTCAGTCTTCTCCTTGATAATCATGTAATTTAAATACTGAGATTAAAGTTAACTACTATAAATACCTCTTATTTAACATATGACATGAAGATAAAGGAGGAAAACAACAAATATTATGTGTAAATATATATACATTCACATATTCATAGCAAAATAATGCAGAAATACTTATAAAAATTACAGTCTTCATTTTGCAACTGGTCACATGATCATAGTTGGTATTTACAACTACCTTCTTCCACTATGCATTCCATATTCCCTTGGCCCTCAGCAAGCACCCCAGCTGGTTGTAATTCTTTGCCTGGTAGAGTGATTGAAACATTCATTCCACAAATTCTCCTTGAATTGAGCAGTTGTAATTTTCCTTGACTTTAATCACAGGATATGGTAGTACTAAGAGATGTCCTAGGGAATTTCCTGTATCCCAGACATACTTTTCCTTTCCTCTAATGTGTTGTAGCAGTCCAATTTTTCCTTAGAATCTGAATCAATTAACCCAGTCAGTATGGTAACTCCCTTTTCCACCCATTGATTCAGAGGCATGAGAAACCCAAACTGCCTGGGTAGCAGTATTCACTTCCAGTTTAATGGAATCACTGCTGTGGTCCTGATGGAAACAGTCCTCCTTTTGGAACTAAGACCTATAGACCAGTAAAGCATACTAAGGTCACAGGGATAGGAAGCAAAAGTTTTTCCAGTGAATCGATAGAGGTAATAGTGTGGTGCCACTCTCATTTCCACTCCTTGATTCCTGGGTTCTTGAATCCTGGTTATGGGAAAAACAGAATGATATCGTGTATTCTGATTTAGAACATATACTGCCTCCAAAACTGGTTGTAGGAGGGTCAAGATGCATCGACTTCTTCTTCACCTTAGAAGAGTTAACTTGACATGCCCTTCACTACTAGACTCCTGGAAATTTCACTAAGGTCAAAGGCCCCTGAATTTTTGTTGGATTTATTTCCCACCCTCTGACATGCAAACTACCAATATGTCTAGATTAGCTGAGACTTCTTGCTCACTAGGTCCAATAAGCAAAACATCATCATTGAAATGGACTGGTGTGATATCTTGTGGAACAGAAAGGTGATCAAGATTTCTGCAGACTAAATTATAAGTCTGGAGAGGCGATATATCCCTGAGGTAGGACAGTGAAGATGTATTGCTGGCCTTGCCGGCTGAAAGCATACTTTTGTTTTTATTGTTTTTATTGGAACTCATCTGAACATCAGATATACCTGGTGTTGGTTAGCAAAAACCATTTGTGCAATTGATATTGATGGTGCCAAAACCGAAACAGTGACTGGACATGATGGGGAAAGACGTTGGGAACAAAAACCTGATTTTGGAGAGGAAAATAAAAGCCAGTCAGATTCAGTGAGGATGCAAAACCTGATACAACAAAATCCTTGTACAAAATACAAATTTATTATGAATACCTAGAAGGATAATCTGAGAAAGGAAAAGTTAAAAGGAGGCCAACGCGAAGGAGGCAGGAGGAGGGGTAGAGGAAAAAAGAGAAGACAAAGGTGAAATGAGAGGAAGAAGAAAATACAGCTGAGCACAACAGAGGTGCAGAAGCTTACCTGCCCAAAGGCATTAAAGTCTTGCTATGTAATCTCAACTTCTGGTAGTCTTTACTAACAGGTATTGAGAAAAAAGCATTTACCAGGTCAATAGGTGCATATCAGTTACCAGGGGATGCGTTAATTTCCTCAAGCAATGAAATCACATCTGGAATAGCAGCTGCAATAAGAGTCACCACCTGGTTAAGTTTACAATAATTGACTGTCATTCTTCAAGATTGACTTTTTCTGCACAGGACAAATAGGTGCGTTGAACGAGGGTTTGTTGGAAATCGCCACCCCTGTTTCTTTCAGTCCTTTATGGTGACAGTAGTCTCTGTGTTCCCTCCAGTAATGTGGTTGACTATTTTCCTTGAAAGAGGCAGTTCTAAGTGGCTTCCACTTGGTTTTTCCTACCATAACAACTCTTACTCCACAGGTCATTGAATCAATGTGGGGATTCTGCCAGTTGTCCAGTAGGTCTATTCCAATTTTACATTCCAGAACTGGGAGAAAAACCACATGATGGGTTCTGGGACCCACTGGACTCACTGTGAGGCAGATCTAAGACAAAACTTCATTGATCATCTGATCTTCTTATATCGACCTACTCTGACTAGTGTAATACAGTGATGTCTTTGGTCTCCTGAAATTAGTGTCAGGTCAGAGTCAGTGCCCATAACTCCCCCAAAGTCTGATTCTTTTCGCAATGCACAGTCACCCAGGTAACTTGTCATAGATCTCTTTGGGGAAATGTGGGGAAAAGATTAACTATAAAAAGTTTGCCAGTTTAGCAGGGCCCTTCCTCGAGGGACTTGCCCCCCGACTCTTAAAGAGGTTCTGGCTCTGTAAACTGACTCATGTCTAGGAATTGATTGAGGGGGCAGTGGTCTGTTGATTCAAGTTAGCCCCCTGTTCACTCACCTCAGGACTCTTCTGCTTAAGGGAGGCCATTACAGTTTCTTCAAGCAAAACAAAGTTAACCTCCTCACACCGGGGTCACAGGGATACTTCTAATGGCAAAAAGGACTCGATAGAATTTAGAGTTTCATATCCCTAGTTTGATTGGAATCTTCCCCTACGTCCCCATTCTAGTTTTCAAGATCTCGTTCTTTCCCAATCAGTGCCCTCATTTTAACAGAAGATGTCTGCAATGTTGAAAGAGCAGAACAACCCTGTCTCCAGCCCCTTCACAGTGCAGCTAGCAGTGGTTTCAGGAAATTTCATTTCCTGGAAAATTCCAGATATTTCTAGGAACTTGGCTAGCTTGTCCCCGCACAAGTTGTAGCTGATAACAAGAAGCAGTGCAGACTCTCTCCAGCAGAGGGAGCCATTAAACAAGGGCATTCTTAGAAAGCATCATTAGAAAAATTTTCTGTTTCTCTATAGTCTTCAAGACATTGAGAGCAACTCAACATAAGTAATTGATAAATTAGGCAAGAAAGAAAAGACATCCAAACTGGAAAGGAAGAAGTAAAACTGACACTATTGCAGATGACGTGATATTATATACAGAAAACCCTAAAGATTCTACCAACTGTTAGGACTAATAAATGAATTCAGTAAAGTTGCAGGACACAAAATCAATATACAGAAATCTGTTGCATTTCTATACACTATTAACAAACTATCAGAAAGAGAAAGTAAGAAAACAATTGCATTTACAATTGTATCATAAAGAATAAAATACCTAGGAATAAATTTAACCAAGGAGCTGAATATACACTGAAAATTATAAGACATTGATGAAAGAAATTAAAGAACACAAATAAATGGAAAGATAGTCCATGCTTATGGATTGGAAGAATAAATACTGTTAAAATGTCCCTACTACCAAAGCAATGTGCAGATTCAATGCAATCTCTGTCAAAGTTACAATGTCATTTTTCAGAAACAGAACAAACAATCCTAAAATTTGTATGGAACCACAAAAGACCTTGAGTAGACAAAGCAATCTTGATAAAGAAGAACAGAGCTGGAAACATCATACTCTCTGATTTCAAATTTTATTACAAAGTTATAGTAATCAAAACAGGATGATATTGGCATAAAAACGGACATACAGATCAATGGAACATAATAGAGAACCCAGAAATAAAGCCACACATGTATGGTCAATTAATTCATGACAAAGGAGCCAGGAATATACAATGAGGAAAGGACAATCTCTTCAGTGAACGGTGTTGGGAAAACTGGACAGCCACATAAAAAGTAATGAAACCGAACCACTATATTACCTCATACACAAAGTTAACTCAAAGTGAATTAAAGACTTGAATGTAAGACCTGAAACCAAAAATCTCTTAGAGTTAAAAATAGGCAATAAGCTCCTTAACATTAGTCTTGGTGATGATATTTTGGATTTGACACCAAAAGCAAAGGAAATAAAAAAAAAACAAGTGGGACTACATCAAACTAAAAAGCCTCTGAACAGCAAAGGAAACCATCAACAAAATTAAAAGGCGACCTACTGAATGGGAGAAAACATTTTCAAATTATATACCTGATATGAGGTTAATATGCAAAATATATAAAGAACTCATACAGCTCAACAGCAAAAAAAAAAAAAAAAAAAAATCCAATCTGATTTATAAATGGGCAGAGAATCTAAATAGACATTTTCCAAAGAAGATATAAAGATGGCCAATGGATACAATAAAAGATGTTTAACATCACTAATCATCAGGGAAAAGGCAAATCAAAACCACAAGGATTATCACCTCACACCTGTTAGAATGGCTATTATCAAAAAGACAAGAAATAACAAGTGCAGGAAAGGATGTAGAGGAAATAGAATCCTTGTGCACTGTTGATGGGAATGTAAATCAGTGCAGTCACCATGGAAAACAACACGGAAGTTCCTCAAAAAATTAAAAATAGAACTACTATACAATCTGGCAATCCCACTTCTAGATGTTTTTCCAAAGAAAATGAAAACACTAACTTGAGGGACTTCCCTGGTGGTCCAGTAGTTAGGACCCCGCACTTTCACTGCCAAGGGCCTGGGTTCGATCCCTGGTTGGGGAACTAAGATCCCACAAGCCATGTAGCACGGCCAAAAGAAAAAAGAAAAAAAACCCACTAACTTGAATATGCACCCCCATATTCACTGCAGCATTATTTACAATAGCCAAGATATGGAAACAACCTAAGTGTCCGCTGATGGCTGAACGGATAAAGACAGTGTGGTATATACACAATAGAATATAATTCAGCCATAAAACGAATGAAACTTTGCCATTTGTGACAACACGGATGGACCTTGAGAGTATTATGCTAAGTGAAATAAATCAGACAGAGCAGACAGAGAGAGACAAATACCATATGATCTCACTTATATGTGGAATCTTAAAAAAAAAAAAAAAAAAGCTCCTGGATACAGATACAAAGATCACATTGGTGGTTACCACAGGCAGGGATGGAAGGTGAGCAAAATGGGTAAAAGAAGTCAGAGGTACAAACTTCCAGTAATAAAACAAATAAATCCTGTGAACGTAATGTACAGCATAGTGGCTATAGTTAATAACACTGTATTACATACTTGAAAGTTGTGAGGTGAGTAGATCTTAAAATTTCTCATCACAAGGTAAAATATTTTATAGCTGTGTGATGACAGATGTGAACTAGACATTATTATTTTGCAGTGTACACAAATAACAAATCATTATGTTGTACACTTACAACTAACATAATGTTGTATGTCAGTTACCCATCAATCATAGAAAAGACGCGTGAGGTATTCACCTATTCAGAAATAGAAAAATAAATATTCTCATGATTTTTATTATTTATTTAAATAATATTATTATTTTAAAAATCGTAGTGCATGCTTGCAATATTACAGAGATACAGTATCTTCTTCAATCATTCAAACCACTCTCTGAGGGTTGCTATCCCCATTTAATAGATGAGGAAACCAAGCGAGAACAAGTCATTTAATGAAGTGCTGGAACTAGAATTTGGATCCATGTTGTCTGATGCAGAGCCTGGACTCTTCGACATGTGGATACATCATTTCTTGAAAAAAAAAGTTTTCCCAAAGATACTTATTCTATACCACCTAAGTGTCTTTATTTAATTTTCCTTTATCCTGTGAGAAACTTTACCAGTGAATATTAATGTGTGAATAATCATCTTTTTAAATCACCTACTGTGAATTTGGTTCAACCAAGAATAATATCCTCCTAATTACTTGTTACTGAGGAAGCAACATTTTGATGGGTAAAACAATCAAAATAAGCATTAGGAAATTTAGGGTCTCCAAGACCAAGAGAGTAGAGCAAAGTGGTCTTTGTACAGCCATAGAACAACTTAGTCATCTAGAGACTGGACCAAAACATTCAAAAAGAGAAATAAATTATATAGAGAATAATTTTCTATAACCGTCACAAAAAGACAGGAACAATAAAGAAAGAAATGGATGGATTTATTGACAATCATATGTAAAATATGTTTACACCATAACAAAAATTTAAAGACAAATAACATGGAAACCATTTGCAATGTATATGTAAAACAAGGAGTTATAGTCTTGATATATAATGGGCTCTTTCTTTTCAGCTTATAAAAAACAGCAGTAGAAAAGTGGAAGAAAACATGAAGTAACAATATGTGAAAGAAGAAAATACGCTGTCAATAACATTTGAAAATATTCTTATTTGTATAAATAAATAGCCCATCTGAGAGCATCGACTGTCTCTCCATTTGTTTATGAGAAGAGGCACAGTTGATACAAAGGCACAGAATAAAACATAAAAACATAAACAAAAACCCACCAAAGTATGTATCTAACCACATCAAATTATTTCAGCAATTTCCAAATCTTATTTTATTTTTTCCTAAATAAGTCACCTTAATATGTACTAGAAGTCCTCATTGTATAATTGATATTAGATAAAGTCCACTTGTACAAACTAATGTAAAAGAAAGACCAACATTTCGTAATAAATGGTGGGGCAGGGGAGTTCAGTAAGCTTTATCTTGAAAAATTAAAAAAAAATTTTTGAAAATAAGTTTATCTTATACTTCCAAGATTTAAGGGGCTTCCCTGGTGGCGCAGTGGTTAAGAATCCACCTGCCAGTGCAGAGGACATGGGTTCGAGCCCTGGTCCAGGAAGATCCCACGTGCCACGGAGCAACTAAGCCCGTGCGCCGCAACTACTGAGCCTGCGCTCTAGAGCCCGCGAGCCACTACTACTGAGCCCGCGTGCCTAGAGCCCGTGCTCCGCAACAAGAGAAACCACGGCAATGAGAAGCCGGTGCACCACAACAAAGAGTAGCCCCCGCTAGCCCCGCACGCAGCGATGAAGACCCAACGCAGCGAAAAATAAATAAATAAGATTTAAGCTACAATTGTGTATGTGCAGTAATTATTAGACTGGGAAAAAATCAAGCGTTGAGAGGGCCATTATTTCTCAACCTAATTTTGTAATAGCAGGGTAGCACGACTCTAACTCTTGTTTGACTTCTGTAACATGTATAATGTGTCATTTTTGCCAAAAAAATAGAATACTTTTGGATTTTATTTTTACCAAGAGAATCTCTTAATACTTTGTGCTTCAATTCACTCTCCTTTGAAGCACCTGCCAATCTTCTTAGTGTCCCTGTTGATTTTCTATATTTAAATGATTAACTTGTTTAATTCTGATGTTCTCCCATTTGTCAATAACTTTGCCTTTGATTTAGACAAATCTCTACTACTACTTTCATGGCTTTCGTAAAATCTGAATTACTTTGAAAGTAAATGCAATTGCCGTAGTACACACTGTGTTCACTATTATCAAGTGCTAGCATCTGACAGCTGGTGAAAGGCAGTCCACAATGTCTTTGATGTCGTGACACAGATGAAGGAAGGCTAATGCCAAGTAGGAAGGGTGAGTGAGTGGCAGGCAATTTGCAAGTGTCAGCTCATCAGTAAATAACTTTGCTTCTATTGCTTTTAACATTTATTGCTTTCTTATACAACCTCATAACTGCAATGATTCTGTGAATGAAAGTTTGGAGAATGGGGACTTCCTGTATAATATGGTAAAATCAAAGATGCTTTAACACATTCTTAAGTGATTCTCTTAGCTCTAATGTGATGTAGTCAAGACAGACGTCATTACTTCCACTTTATACTTGACTTAGAGAGCTTACACAATTTGCCTGAGTTCACAGAATCATTGAATAATGAAGCTGAGATTTGTACCCAAATCTGTTTCTGTACTAAAATCCTGTTTAATCTAATGTATTATACTGCCTCCCAGTGGTATGAACTTACAGTCACAGATATCTGTAATAAATAGTTACGTTATTTCCATTCTTCTGGATTTGGGAAGGCTGAAGATTTAATTGTCTATTAGCAAAGTAATTTTTCCCTGCATACCAAGGGCGCTCTTTTTAAATATTCACATCTTTCTGAATTTGTACAATTGTATGCTTCAGACATGCAAGGCGAACTTAATTATATGAAAAGTTAACATGTATAGTGTTTATTTTATCCAAGGCATTGTATCCTAAAAGGTATGAAACTATTATCATTATTCCTACTTTAAGGGTAAAATGAGTGAATCTTGTAGTCTATGTAACTTGCCTATATTACACAGCTAACAGGGGCCAAGCTAAGGCTCCCACTCTCCTGTTCGTCTCTAAATCCAAACCATAGCTTTAGAGCTGCTTTCCAGTAGAGTCGCCCTTAATCACATTGGAGTATTTAAATTTAAATCAATTATAATTAAATAAAATTTTAAAAATCTGGCCACATTTCAAGTGCTCATTAGCCCCACTGTGGCTAGTGGCTATAGTTTCGATTGCACTGATGTGGACTATTTCCACCATTGCAGAAAGCTGATTCAACAGTGTTAGTCTAGAATAAAGATAATAGTTTTCTTCCAGATGTTGAACAAATGGAACTCCAGCTAATTTGTTTTTAAACCATGAATCATATATAGCTCAATACATTTTACAGCAATTAGAAACAATAGCCTTCTTCAGCATGTGTGCTTGTAAGAGGTGTAGATGATAAGAACCAAGTGAAGCAAGACTGAATACAATGACAGTGTTTAAAGAGGAACTGCATATAGGGGAGCAATGTCATACATGTGCTCATTTTTTAATCCTTTACTGAGATCAAGCAGATACCTTTAAAGTACATAACAGCAAATGTCTAAAAATGACAGACTTCTGGTGAAGAATGACTTGTCTACTCTTCCAATTTCTCCTTGAAATACCCAGCAATACATATGACTTGGGGAAAGACCGCAATAGTACCATAAATTAAATTTTAAACTGAATATGTGTCACAATATGGAAGGAATTTCTTGAGCTATAGCAGTTGATGGGATAGAATTAGTTAAGTTCCTTAATGGCCAGCAGAAATTTTCCCACCTGAACCATGACACATAGAGACCTGGGGAGTGACCTACAAGTAGCTTTTGAGCACTTCTAATGACAGTCTTTAAAATAGGCATGGATAATTGAAGGAGAAACTGCCCAGATGAGAAAAGCTTCACTAACTTAGGAAATTGTTGGAAGCCAACCTGGAGCCTCTGTGCCGTGACAGGGTCATGGAACAACACCAAGACAGCGCTGCAGGGCAGTGCTGGGCCCAGGAAGCTGACTACATCTCTTCTGATCTGTTTTGTAATTTTGTGCTTCTGCCTTGAAAAAGTACATGGGGGATTTGCCCCCCCATCCCAAGCTTAACCGTGTAAAACATCCTCTTCCCCCTCCCAAACCAAAACCTACGAATTGGGACTTTTTAACAACAGCCCCTGGCTGGTGGGAGAAAAAACAAACAA
>NC_041219.1:59757227-59801559 GCF_002837175.3 Physeter macrocephalus | reverse complement strand
AAAAAACAATGATGTTTTGAGAACCTTTAGAATTACTTTAAAAGTACATCTAGAAATATTAGGTACAATCTATTGTAAATATTTTTGAGGTTTTAGCTAAGCACCTGATGATGTAATCACTTAGGGTATATAAATCTGACTGTGAGAGAATAAAGAGAGAGATCATGCTTGTACATACACAGTGTTGTTGATTTATTTAACTTTCCCTCGCTGACGCTGTCCATCCCTCGGGTATTCCTGGACCTGCAGGAGCTGGACACCCACAGGAAATGACATCAGGACAGTGCAGGAGGCGAGTGAAGAGCCCCTACTTGAAATGAGGACTCCTTTGACTTTTGCACACTGGCTGCACCACAACTCTGTAGATGGAATAAATAAGTCATAGAATTCCCACAACTGAGGGTAGAAGATAGCCCATATCTCCACCTAGAGAGCTGGAATACAGATTTCAGCAAAAAGCCCCTTTGCATCACGTTTGGTTCTGCCAACAGTGGTGACACAAGGCTTGGGCTTGTCTGTCCTGCCTGCCTCCTTCTCTGAACCAAAAGCACAATTTATGGTTTTCTACCAGCTTCAAGAGGCCACTTAGGTTTACCCATGGAAAAGAGTAGCAACATTTGGTAGTACAGTAATTCCCCTACATACAAACCAATTCTGTTCCAAGAGCACATTTGTAAGTCCAATTTGTTCATTTTAAGTCCAACAAAGTTAGCCTTGGTACCCAACTAACAAACTGGCTATATAGTACTGTACTGTAATGGGTTTATAACACTTTTCACACAAATAACACCTAAAAAACAAACAAACACAAAAAATAGAGAAAACATTTTTAACTTACAGTACAGTGCCTTGAAAACTACAGTAGTACAGCACAACAGCTGGCATACAAGGGCTGGCATCTAGTGAACAGGCAGGAAGAGTTAATGAATGGAAGAGGGAGAGGAGGTGGGAGATGGTAGAGCTGAAGGATCGTCAGCAACAGGAGAAGGAGGGCCAGCTGCAATTTCGCTCACGCCTGACGCTGATGGCACAGGTTTTAGTTCCTTGCTGGATTCAATTCTATCTACCCTCTTGAAAAAAATGATCCAGTGATATCTGGGTAGTAGCTCTTTATTTCCCATCATAGATGACACGGTAGCACTGGATTGCATTCTGAACAGCTGCTGCAACCTTCAGGTACCATTCTGTACTCTATACAGTACTGTACAGTAAAGTGTACAAAAGCACAACCACTTGTAGAGGATGCATTCACGTGACAATGTACTCCAGACACATGAACTAACTTACATGTTTGGACAGGCAAACACACATTCACATCTTTGAAAGTTCACAACTTGAAGGTTCGTATGTACGGGACTAACAGTACCGTCACGTACTAGAAATTTTAATATAACTACATGACCAAACTGTTCTCCAGTTTTGTATTAGAGAAAGGTACGCTGAAAATTGCCAACTCTTTAATGAAAACGTCCAAATACTGAGGGTTCTCCTTTAGATTTAATGGTACCCCTTTCCACAGCAGGATAAAACTCCATTCAAGGTTGAGAAAACAGAAGAAAAATGCATTTTGTGAACACACTTTTCTCTGCAGATGACAAATGTTATGAAAAGAAAGAAGAAATATTTTATTCTGAAAAATTTTTACTGCCGCTAACTCCAAATTTGAAAATATATTGAACAAGAAGTGTTAGAATACTTGAGATAAAAAGAATAAACATAAAAATTTCAAAGATAATGCTGAAAGGAATAACAAGTGGATTGAATACTCTCCTCAGATACTAAACATGTTTCAAAACGTAAACAAGTTTTCGATGTGAATCTAAAATGAGACAGATAAATGAAACAAAACAGGAGATCTATAAACATATTGTTTCCATGCAAAATATTAAATCTATTTTAACGATAGCGAAATAAATCTATGGAGAATAAAGACATTGCTCAAAGTCTTGTGTCAAATGGGTGAAAATTTTGTGAAAGAAAATATTTTATTTTTTATATACACCAAAATTACTTCTGAATGAATGAAATCTGTATGTGGGTATAAATCTAAGTGCAATATTCTATGAATACCAATACCTTATAAGCTAAGAAAATGTTAAAAATTGTATAATGAAAAATGGCTCATTTAACCTCAGTATATTGAACTATATAGGTGACAATAACTAAAGTTTAAAATGAAACAATAAATTTCAAAATATTTTCAGCACTGTTACAAAGAATTAATATATCAATTATATAAAGAACTCAGAGAGGATATAAAGGGACTCTGGCTGTGATATCAGCTACTACCAGTGTGTTAAGATTCATTTTGGCCAACCTGGATATCCAGGCAATTGTTCTTTTTGTTTATCTCTGCTCCATGATACCCTTCCCAAAGATTTATATTTGAAGAGGAAGTTTTTCTGTGTTAAAAAAAGATTCTTCTTTAATGTTAAATGTTCTGTCCTTCCACATGACTATTCTCCTTCTGGAACCTCAAAACAAATTTCTAAATAACAGACACAAATTGAAAAGAAAAACGTCAACGCTCCAATAGATTTATGGGGAAAAAAACATCAAAAAATAATGAGTAAAACAGGAAATATATATAGTAATTCAATTTATGAGATATAATTCAATTTATTAATCAAAGACAATAAAATCATACTTGCAGCAAAGTTACACCTACAATGGTCTATCAAATTAACATAAAAATGATGCTAATTTGTATCCCTTAAGTGCTCTGAAATAGTTCGTGGTCATGTAAGTTGTTTTAAAACCAATTTGGCAATAACTAAAATGATAACATATTAACACTTACTATTTAAGTAATAAGTGGCTATTATTTACTTATGATTTTAAATGTTTCAATAATTTGGCCAAGAAGTTACACTCTTAGGAATCTATATCTTTAAAAATTCATAAATATAAGAAACAATTTGCACAGATATGTTTATTGCCTCAATAATTATAAAAATAAACAAGCGGAAATACTTTGTATACAACAATAGGAGAATAGTGAAGTAAACTATGGGAAAATCAACTGACAGAATATAATAGAACCAATAAAATTATAGTTATAGTAATAAAGAACATGGAATAAGATAGCTTCCCCCCCCCATAGTAGAATGATGAAATTTGGAAATTAAAAATCAGATGATGTTTTGTCCAATTAGAAAATTATATCATGGCCTTGTTTTTTTGTTGTTGTTTGTTTTGGAGATTGTCCTTCACTTTATTATGGTCACAGAGTGACCCTGATGAGGTTGGTGTCTTGCATTGTTCCACCTCTCCAACAGGAAAACACCTCGGCCTGACTGTGAATGCCAGGTCAGCTCCTAGCAATGTCAAGGTCTACCTGTTAGTGTCAGCTGGGGGCAGCTTTCCACACATGTCAAAGGCAGCTTTTGTCCTTCTCACATGTAAGGGAAAGCTGAACTGAATAACCACATCAAGAATCTGCCCATCTGATTGGAAGATATAGAAGTTTGTGCCCAGGGTATTTAACTTACTAGACTCTCAGCCAATAAGTACAAAGAGACTTACCAATAAGATTGGGATAATTCAATTCTTTCATCAGGACTCCCTCTTCTCTAAATATTGATCAAACACAAACCAAATTTCTTATCTTTTCTTACTTTCTCACTGGACTATCCTCTTTTTCTGTGTATTTATTTTCTTTTCCTTAAATATTGAATGTTAGCTTAATGTAATTTTTTTTTTCAT
This sequence comes from Physeter macrocephalus, assembly GCF_002837175.3. Lineage (NCBI taxonomy): Eukaryota > Metazoa > Chordata > Mammalia > Artiodactyla > Physeteridae > Physeter > Physeter macrocephalus. The sequence goes on along the minus strand of NC_041219.1, from coordinate 59,797,854 downwards.
GAAAAAGTTCAAACTTGACCTGTGTTTGTGGACTCAGTTCCACAGGCTATGGGACTGTATTTTTTTTGCTTCTGATGTCTGCCCCCTGGTGAATGAGGCTGGTCTAGAGGCTTGTGCAGGCTTCCTGGCAGGAATACAATTTATGATTACTCGAAAGAAAATGAAATCCTTAAGTATAAATCTAACAATAGTCTATAAGATGTGTATCCTAATAATTACAAAATGATAATAAAAAATATCTAAGAAGACTTAACTAAAGAGATATATCATGTTCATGGATTGGAAACCTCAGCATAGTAAAGATGCCGTTTCTCTACAAATTGATCTATGGATTTCACGCAATTCCTGTCAAAATCCCAGCAATATTTTTGTAGACATAGACAAACATTCTAAAATTTGTGCAGAATGGCACATGACCTAGAATAACTAAAACAATTTTGAAAAAGAAGAATAAAGTGAGAGGAATCACTCTAGTAGATGGAAAGGCTATAGCTACCATATTCAAAGTAGTGTGATATTGGTGGAGGGACAGAATAATCAATCAATAGAACAGAATAGAAAATCCGTGAATTGCAAACCTACACAATGATTTTATCTTTTACTAGAATTAAAACCAGGATTTCTAGAACTCCCAATAGGCTTTAAGTTTTTTCCCATGGACATAGACTAACCCTTATTCCTCTCTACGTATCAGTGTGAAAAGATATAGCAACATATACCATTATTTAAAGCTTCTGGTACACGGAAGGCATAACAGTTGTGAAACAACAATGTCATAATTATATACAGAAAATGTTTACTTGAAATTCTCCTTGTACAATTTAAGTTCTAAAGATGTAAAATCCAAGTGTCACATGTTAATAAAATATTAAAATAATATGAGCTTCCCATTAAATTGACACAGATTTTGTAATTTCATAAAAAATACAAGGTGTCTTACATACTAAACAGTTTATCATTGAGAATAAGTGTTAAGCTAAACATACAACTTAACATCACTAGTTTTCTAGATCCTTCTTTTGGCATACCATAACTCATAAACATTTAACATATCTCATTTTCTAAATAAAGAGTAGCATTGAGGTAGCAAATATCAGATGTATGTTCACCTAGTTATTAATATACCATAAAATTGTGAGCCTAATTTATTCTTTTCATCAAGGTCACCATTGTAGAATATGTAAGTCAATCAGCAAAATCAGCAGTAAAGTCAACAAAAAGTAATTTTCTCATTTTTTTAAAAAAGAAAGTCACTTACACCTTTTCTTAGAGTTTAAAAGATAATCATTTTTTAAGGCAAAAAATGACCAAAAAAACCCCCAGTACTATAAACACCGGTAATTCTTTTGACATTAAAAGGCATTAAAATCTCAAGCACAAATTCTTCAATTTTAAGACTATGCATATATACATACTTAGTCAATGTTCTCCAGTCATATTATGTGGGCTTGTGAAACCTTTAACAGTTCTCCCATACTTCAAGAGGCATGTGTCTTAATTATTTATTCATAGATATTTTATTTAAAGGAAAGTAACTTTTTCTGATTTGACAGAATGGATTTCTTCAGAATGAATTGCAATAAAAACAAACAAACAAACAAAAACGTTTGGATCTGTTCTGAGTCAGCTATTTGAAATGTTAAAAAGGTTTGTTACAGAAAGACTGTGAACTTTCCACTACAGTAAGGGTAAAAGTTGGAGGAGAAGAACTCAAGTATGCTCAAGGGGAATTGAAAATTTTCAGTCTTCAGATTTATTGCTACTAATTGACTAGCAGGAAGAACAGTTTTCAGAGTTACTGGAGGAGTATAGATGTCTACAGGTTTCCAACTGATGTCATCATTAGTTTTTTGGTTATTTTTTTTTCTTCTTGTTTTTTAAATATGAGGCTGGGGAGGAAAGTTAGTTGTTTAATGTAAGAGAGAAAGAGTTTGCTCTGGAAGAAATAACATATTCCTTTCCACTTCTATATTTTATTGTTCGGTTTGAGTAGGCTTAGGAGGAGTATTGACAGCTTGAGCAGCTGCAGATGTGACTTAGTCTTTTCTGCTTCTGAAAAAAACCAAAAAAAATGAAAAACTTGATTTGTCCTGGAGATCTGAAAACTTTGATCTAAGTTTTAACTCCAAAATATTGTTTAAATATTGTTTTTATATCTTCCAAGTTTGGCACAAATGGGTTTTTGTACCAGTGTCTCTAATCGACCTGGAAGTCGATTTCAGAAATTTGCCACAACACCATTGTATTGTGACCCTGATACCCCACTACCAGGTGAGATTTCAGTTTAAGTGAGTAACCATTCCAATTCTGGATCTACACTCTCCCGTAATTTCATCTGAAGGTTTTGACTTGGGTTTGTAGTCTTGTCTATAAAATGGATGATTCTTTATATAAGAAGCAGTTGATTTTTTATCAATTCAATGAGTCAAAAAAGGACTCAATAAAGGAGTCAAACGATCATCATTACACTGCATCTTGCCTTACTACCTTTCTACACTGAGTTGATTCAAATTTTTATCCAGTACTAATGAAGCTGCTAGAGCATTTTCCTGTAACACATGAAATATCAGTTTTACAGGCCTGATAGTTTGATAGTCTGTCAACTTCACGACCGTGTAGTTAGTTTTGCCAACATCCTACACTGATTTCTGTTCTTCTCACTCCATTTGTCATATTATCTTCTGTGCTAATTGGAAAGAAACATTTCATATTATCTTTTCCTTTGTTTGGGCCCAACAACTCCAATTTTCTTATACAGCCAGCTGCCATCTTATCATTGTTTGTATGGTATACCATAACATGTGGTCCTTCTCCATCTGTATTTCTAGCTTCTTTCTTTTTTTCCCATGGAGTTTTGTGAGGACTCTGCAGTATCATTGCCAAGGGCTGAGTCAGGATCATTTTGGCATATATCTTACATCAGTAGACACAAAGGGAATGTCTTGTGACTTCAGAGAACTATTTTCAGCCCATTTGTAGGCTTTGTACTTAGCTTATTTTTATCCACCTCTCGAAGTCTGAATAAGAGCTTATTCCAGATTTCAGTAATGCTACGATTGCATCAGTCATCTCCGGGCACTCAGAAACAGAAGTAACACCTGTCAGTATAAGGGCAGGGCACTTTTCACGATTGGTTATCCCAAGGCCAAGGCAGGCATCTGGGTTGGGTAACTTTTCAGCAGAGTTTGCTTCGAAGCCCTATTTGCATCCACAGCTTCTACAGACTGCATAGCATTCACATGGCTCTTCTTATGTGAGGAGGTTTTCAGAGGATGGAGATGATGCTTTTTGCTTTATTCTTCTCAAAGACGAATTCTCTACGGATGTGGTACTGAGGTGTAAGGAGCCTGTTCTCACTATATCTACTCCACAGAGAACTAATTTGTTTCATCAACACTCATGAAATTCACTACACAAAAAGCTGGTCTCCCCTGTGTGTGGGCAAGCTCCTGTGGGGCACTCTAGAACTCTAGCACTGAAGGCAATGGATGGCATGTCTTCTTAGGTGGATCTGATGACAGGAGTTTGAAAAGTATGATTTGGAAATTACATTGAACCTCATAAAAGTCAGACAAGGGAAGGGGCACGTGCAGTTTCCTCCTGCTTTTTCTTACTGCTTTGGAAAAAGCTGAAAAACCCTTTATTTTCTTCTCTTTCATAATGTCTAGGTTCTGGGGTGCCTGGCAGGACTCTTTGCTGACATCTATGGCATACCATTCTTTTGGTCCCAGGTCATTAAGGGATGTTGTCAAGTAGAAAGGCTCCTGAGTTTGATAATCCCTCAACAACACAGTGTGTTGATCAAACTCACATTTGCTGCATATAACAGGAAAAAGGTCCGGAAGTGACATGTGAACTAACCCTCACTATTGTCTTCTGGGTTTTCGTTTCTTTGAAACTTTGCAATTACTCTATTTCCACGAAAAGTAAAGACAACATATTTCTGAACTTGGGGTGAAGCAAGGCAGACAGTAAAAATCAGATATCATTTTTAAATGTTTCATTTCAGTTTACCAAAGAATCTGTGAGATTGTTAAGAGTTACAGACAGTGCAAAAAAGGGCTTCCTTATAGATACAGAAAAATCCAGCATTAAAAAACATCAACAGTATTCCAAACAACCACAGTAAAATATCTCTCATCAGTTCATTTAGCCTTAAGGCATTAGTTCTTATTCCACTGGATTTTGGGTCAGCAGTCTCATGGAGTTGTTTCTCAACTAAAAAGAGTTCTGGAAATCTTGATCAATACACTAGAAAGATCTGAATATTGTCCAAGTAAGGACATCCCCAAGAGTCTGTCCTTTGGAGCGGGACTGCAGGGAGTTTGAGGTGCATATGGCGCCGTCCTTTTCTGTTGGGCTCAGAGGTGGTCCTTCTTCATTGAAGTCACAAATTCTGACCTCTAGCTGGTTGCAGACCCTTTGGACAAGCATCAGAGTAAAACAAAACTATCTGTAGATGGACAGAAAACAGTTTGGGGGGTTGTTTTGCCCATTTTGCAAAAGATAAAATTGGAATACACAGAAGTTGAGTAGCTCGCCCAGGGTCACAGAAGTAATAAGCAAAAAGTCAAGAATTCCCACCAGGCCGCCTGGTTCCTACACTGTAATCCCAGACTACTTAGTGGGATGCACCCCCGCTGTCCCCCAGCCCACACACCCCTATGTGCTGGTGCTCAAGGCAAAGCCATTTACCTTCTGAGCAAAGTCAGAGGAGGTCTCCCTGTCTTAATCAAAACCCGTCCCTCTGGCATTTTGAGGTGCTGCTGTCAATGTCCCTGCCTCATGTAAGCCCCATGGGGCCCATGGTTTGAAGCGGTCTTGCCAGATTTGACTGGAGCAAATTTAACTCCGAGGTCATCCACTGTGAACACTGAGGAGCTGAGACAAGCTCCCTGCCAGCCATGTGGTGCCCTTTGTATACATGAGAAAAAGCACCCCTTTGGGGGCAAGGGTACTTTTTTATGAAGGCACTTCATCTGCCCCTTCTGGAGTGAGACAGAACCGCATCACCCCACCGAGATGCAGGACTTGTTTTGAGTTTTCTTAAGATTGATCATGCCTCCCACGGTGTCCTGCTATTACAGGTGTAGGGCTCTTTCTTAATCCAAAATTGTTTGCTTTAAAATTTCCTTCTCCACTTCCAACGTTCCAGTTGGAGTGTTTGGCTTAGAGATAGATAGTGAGGTTTTTACATCCGGCAGCAGGTCAAGCATGCAGCTTGAAGGATTTCATGAGGTTGTGCATGCAGGAATATCAACAAGTCTTTACTACCTGGAAGGGCGGCAGATTTGATAAGACTTCCTGTAGAGAGGCCAGTGTCTTTACCGCATTCGCCTTCTGTTGCATGATGAAAGGCGATTTCACAGAGCTGTCTACCGAAGAAACAACTGTTCCGTCTCCACTGGACGACTGTTCTGCTCTTCAGCCATGTTTCATCTTTCTCTGAAAATCATTAGTATGTCTCTTGGTAAGGCTTCATCCCTGATGGACAAAGTTAAACTCTAGAGACTTCTAGTGGCAAAAGCCAAATGGTAATAAGAAGGCTGGACTCAGTCTTCCCCTGCGGTGGCTACGGCCAGGGAACGGGGCTGCTGGGGTGGAGGTGACACTTCCTGTGCTTGTTTTTCCTCTGCCTGTGCCTGCGGGCAGGGGACGGGGCTGCAGAGGCGGAGGTGGCCACGTCCTGTGCCTGTGGTCCTCAACAGTCCTTCGCCCTGCAGGTGTTTGTGCCCGCCCTCTCTCCTCTTACTCATCCCTCCTGGTGTCTGCCCGATTCTAGTCCCCACGCCTGATTTGAAGAGGGGGAAGAAATGGCACCTTCTCCATAGCTCAGCCCAGAGCCTAAGGTTCTCACGCTCTTGCGAGGCACTGCGAAGCCTTCCCCGCCCCCCGCCCTACAGCATTCTCCTACCCAGAACTCACGACCTGATCTCACCTCCTCTGACCATCACTCGGAAGTGGGGGCAAAATTGGTTGCACCTCGGTAAGGGAGGCATCCAGCCACAGGGAGGGTTAGGGGTTAGGGGAAGTCACTGGTGACCCTGATAGGAGCAGTTTTGGTGAAGTGGTAGAGAAAAAAAAACCACACCACAAACAAACAAAAACAGACATCCAAATGGGTTCAAGGAAGACACTAGGAGGATAGCGAAGAGGGGATTATTATAGACAACTCTTTTGAAGACGTATGCTGTAAAAGGAGCACCAAAACAACTGAAAATTGTAATCGTTACAGTGCAGTTGTGATTAAATCTGCTTCACCCAAAGGGATCCTTCATTTTAGTTCTAGACACTACTTTTGTTATCTTATTTAGGAATGAACTCAGCTAGCTTGGAACCATTGACTGTTTTATTCTTGCCAGGGAGCCAAGCTCTTAGGTAAAGAGACAAGTGAGTTTGGATGAAGTGGTTAATGATGGAGAAAGAGCTGATGCAGGCACACAACACTGTCGAAAAGAGTGGGCCAGGCGTTCAGACGCGGGCTCTGAGCGGCATCTGCCCGACGGCAGCAGTAGTTCTAGGTGGGGAGACACCATGGGTCCTGAAAGTATCTTCCCCAGTCAGACTGAGGAACTCGGCTCACACCAGGGCGGTGCAGAAGGCACTGGGGATTGGAGCAGTGAGGAATCAGAGGAAGAGCAGGAGGAAACGGGGGCAGGACCAGTTGGCTAGTTCTACCAATCCCTGAACAAGAGGAGGTAGATCCGGCACCAGTGGGGGATGGAGAAGATGTAGTTGCTGATATCCAGTGTCGGAGCCAGGTATGGTGGAGGAGGCATTGTCCCTGAGCAGGTGAAGCTGGAGTCCCCGAAGGACCTCTGGCTCTGCAGGCCCTGGGGCTTCATTTCCCAGACCCACCATTAGAAAGCGAGGATGAAGATGAGGAGGGAGCTACAGCATCAAGCAACCACAGCTCTATTCCCATGGACCCAGAACACGTAGAGCTGGTGAAAAGGACGATGGCTGGAGTAAGCCTGCCTGTGCCAGGGGTTCCGGCCTGGGCTCGAGAGAGATCAGATGTCCTGTGGGAAGATGTAGTACAGAAGGCCTTCCAAGAGGGGCAGGCCACCCCTGCCTGGAAATGACCACCTTGAGAGTTGCCTTATCTCCCTGCATTCCAGGCCAGAACCAACACAGGACTGAACACATCCTGGTTGTAATGTTCACCTCCATCCTCCCCGTCTCCCTTCCACGTCAAGGCAAATCAGACTTCCTTTCAGTGGACTTCCTTCCACTTTATTCAGTTCTGTACATATGGGGACATCAGCCCAGGCCCAACCCACCATAGCAAGTATCATTCTGTGGAGAACAAAGCACCGTATGTACACAGCCAAAAAAAAAAAAGAAAGAAAGAGTGGGCCAGGTAAAGGACAACAGAGGCAGGACTGGAGCGTCAAGAGTTTCAAAGTGGGTCCTTGAAACTGGAAAATAGAACACTGAGCAAACGGTGTTGAAGAACAACAGAAAGACACTTAACATTCTTCCCAATTTTTCTCAAGGCACACCATGTTGACAGTTTTCTCATTATCATTTGGATTTTGCCACCAGAAGTCTCTGGAGTTCAACTTTGTCCATCAGAGATGAAGTCTTACCAAGAGACACACTAAGAGTTTTCAAAGAAAAATGAAACATGGCAGAATAATCTGTAAAGAAAAACATACTGCTTTGGTCATGATCCAGACGGTGAGGACTTGAATACATGGTTTTTATTTAACTAATTAGAAAAGGAATTTCCTTTGCAATTATATTTTTATGTTATTCCTTTCTGTGACATGACAAAATAAAAATCACATAATCCACTGTAAGAAGGGTATTTTGAGTCATTCATTGAGCAATGACATGCTTGTTACTAGTTTTGGCTCCTGGGAAACAAAGCAGACAGGTCCCTCCACTCAAAGTGCTGACACTGGAGGGTCAGCACGAGTTTACCTGAGGAAATAAAGCCTAAGGTGAATTTGAATCAAGTAGGAGTTAACCAGAAGAGGTGATTTGAGAGTGGATTGAGGACATGCAGGAAGTGGAGGAGGGCTTTCTGAGTAGTAATTACGTGGACTTTCTATTTGTTAGTATTACACGTGAATTTATTTTTTAATTTTTATTTTATATTGGAGTATATTTGATTAACAATGTTGTGTTAGATTCAGGTGTACAGCAAAGTGATTCAGTTTCTATAAATATATAAAAGAATATATATATTCTAGTTCAAATTCTTTTCCCATTTAGGTTATTACAGAATATTGAGCAGAGTTCCTTGTGCTATACAGTAGGTCCTTGTTAGCTATTTTGAATACTGCAGTGTAAATATATATATATATATATATATGTATATATGTCAATCCCAAATTCCCAATCTGTCCCTCTCCCCACCATTAAATATGTCTTATTTAATTGGTCAAACTACATAATGAGGCTGATATTATTACTTTTATTTTAAGATGAACTCCTTGAGTGAGGGACCAAGTAAATTTGTTCTAAATTCACAGTTAGTGACAGAGTCCACGATTAAATGATCTGATTTGGAAATTAGTTTGAAGTTAAGGCAGTGAATAAAGGTCAGTGTTAACTCAGTGTTGAATCTGTTAATATAAAATCTCTCAGTTTCACAGTGCTGTAACAGCTCCTCATTCTGGGAAAAGGAAACTGAAAACTAAGTTTTTAGTTAGTTTTAGTTTCCATTTTAGTTAACTAACTAAATGATATGGTTATTCACTTGCCATTTATCACATATTTTTGAAGCTTAATACATTTGAGTCACCAGGCCTCATGGTGCATTCTGAGTGTAGAATAATGAAAAGATATAGTCCCTTCCTTTGAGGAACTCAATAGAAAACTGAATAGTTAAGTGGGTATATATGATTCATTGTGACAAGTTATTGATACAAAAGTCAGTGGAATAATTTATTATGAGACCACTTAATGAGATACCGAACCAAGGGAAATTTTCCCAAGAAGTGTTAAATAAGTTTGCAAACTCAAGACTTGAATAGGCGTTGGCTAAATGAAAAAGTGAGGCATTTGAGTTTGAAAGGGGAAATGTTCCAGTTGAAGGGAACTGCAAAAGAGAAGAGAATGTATGTAGCACAGTTGGAAAACCCCCTGAAATTTAAGATGACTCAAGCACACATTATAAAAGAAGTATGAGACGAGAACTTTCCAAATAACACAAAGGCTCTTTATTAAACTATGCAAATTTTGTAATTCCTACACCCTATCGTCCTGTTTACTTTCTTATGAAAACGTATATCCGATACCATGCGTAAGATACCGTGACATGTGTTTACATGGTTCCTAGGGAGTTGCAGTGTGTGGGGAGAAAGTACACAGAGTGTTGTTTTAATTTCACTGAGGAAAAAAATTTTTTAGCAGGTGCCAGACAAGGAATCTAGGACAGCTAATGCTGAAAAAACCCTAATTCTCTGATGGGTTTTGGGAAAAGCATTTTTAAAGGGGGGTGTCAGGGTGTGTGGTCAGCTTGATTCTGATTGGTTGATGGTCAGGTAACAGGGCGGTGTCACAGGGCTTAACATTATCAGTCCTTGGGCTCCAGTAGGTCTGGGGGCTAGTAGTTCATGGTCATCAAGTAGTTAACTTCTGCCATTTTGTGGTGGGGGGGGGGGTTAAGCATCTGTAAAACAGCTCAGGAAATGTGCATCAGATACTACCATCTAGGTAATTCCGAGAGGGGCTAAAGATTCTATGACTGCCATATGGCTGATTACTGTCTAAATTGTCACCTGGCCCAACTGCTATTTTTGTCACTACATGTTCATGTCCTTTCAATCATTAATTCTTTTTTTTTTTTGCGGTACGTGGGCCTCTCACTGTAGTGACCTCTCCCCATTGTGGAGCACAGGCTCCGGACGCGCAGGCTCAGCGGCCATGGCTCACGGGCCCAGCCGCTCCGCGGCATGTAGGATCTTCCCGGACCAGGGCACGAACCCATGTCCCCTGCATCGGCAGGCGGACGCTCAACCACTGCGCCACCAGGCAAGCCCCCGATCATTAATTCTTGAGTCAGCCTTTTGTGACTCAGGAGAGGCCTGGAAGACTACACCTTTTCTCCAACCAAGAGGCAGGCAGAGGACATGGGGGGAGGGGTCTGTCCCAGGAAGACCCCGTAATGTCCTGCTCAGTCACAATTATTCATGCTGGCTTAAGGAAATATTATGAACTTTATTTTTCTTTTTTGAATTTTTTTTTTATACAGCAGGTTCTTATAGTTATCTATTTTATACATATTAAGAAGGGTATTTTGAGTCATTCATTGAGCAATGACATGCTTGTTACTAGTTTTGGCTCCTGGGAAACAAAGCAGACAGGTCCCTCCACTCAAAGTGCTGACACTGGAGGGTCAGCACGAGTTTACCTGAGGAAATAAAGCCTAAGGTGAATTTGAATCAAGTAGGAGTTAACCAGAAGAGGTGATTTGAGAGTGGATTGAGGACATGCAGGAAGTGGAGGAGGGCTTTCTGAGTAGTAATTACGTGGACTTTCTATTTGTTAGTATTACACGTGAATTTATTTTTTAATTTTTATTTTATATTGGAGTATATTTGATTAACAATGTTGTGTTAGATTCAGGTGTACAGCAAAGTGATTCAGTTTCTATAAATATATAAAAGAATATATATATTCTAGTTCAAATTCTTTTCCCATTTAGGTTATTACAGAATATTGAGCAGAGTTCCTTGTGCTATACAGTAGGTCCTTGTTAGCTATTTTGAATACTGCAGTGTAAATATATATATATATATATATATGTATATATGTCAATCCCAAATTCCCAATCTGTCCCTCTCCCCACCATTAAATATGTCTTATTTAATTGGTCAAACTACATAATGAGGCTGATATTATTACTTTTATTTTAAGATGAACTCCTTGAGTGAGGGACCAAGTAAATTTGTTCTAAATTCACAGTTAGTGACAGAGTCCACGATTAAATGATCTGATTTGGAAATTAGTTTGAAGTTAAGGCAGTGAATAAAGGTCAGTGTTAACTCAGTGTTGAATCTGTTAATATAAAATCTCTCAGTTTCACAGTGCTGTAACAGCTCCTCATTCTGGGAAAAGGAAACTGAAAACTAAGTTTTTAGTTAGTTTTAGTTTCCATTTTAGTTAACTAACTAAATGATATGGTTATTCACTTGCCATTTATCACATATTTTTGAAGCTTAATACATTTGAGTCACCAGGCCTCATGGTGCATTCTGAGTGTAGAATAATGAAAAGATATAGTCCCTTCCTTTGAGGAACTCAATAGAAAACTGAATAGTTAAGTGGGTATATATGATTCATTGTGACAAGTTATTGATACAAAAGTCAGTGGAATAATTTATTATGAGACCACTTAATGAGATACCGAACCAAGGGAAATTTTCCCAAGAAGTGTTAAATAAGTTTGCAAACTCAAGACTTGAATAGGCGTTGGCTAAATGAAAAAGTGAGGCATTTGAGTTTGAAAGGGGAAATGTTCCAGTTGAAGGGAACTGCAAAAGAGAAGAGAATGTATGTAGCACAGTTGGAAAACCCCCTGAAATTTAAGATGACTCAAGCACACATTATAAAAGAAGTATGAGACGAGAACTTTCCAAATAACACAAAGGCTCTTTATTAAACTATGCAAATTTTGTAATTCCTACACCCTATCGTCCTGTTTACTTTCTTATGAAAACGTATATCCGATACCATGCGTAAGATACCGTGACATGTGTTTACATGGTTCCTAGGGAGTTGCAGTGTGTGGGGAGAAAGTACACAGAGTGTTGTTTTAATTTCACTGAGGAAAAAAATTTTTTAGCAGGCGCCAGACAAGGAATCTAGGACAGCTAATGCTGAAAAAACCCTAATTCTCTGATGGGTTTTGGGAAAAGCATTTTTAAAGGGGGGTGTCAGGGTGTGTGGTCAGCTTGATTCTGATTGGTTGATGGTCAGGTAACAGGGCGGTGTCACAGGGCTTAACATTATCAGTCCTTGGGCTCCAGTAGGTCTGGGGGCTAGTAGTTCATGGTCATCAAGTAGTTAACTTCTGCCATTTTGTGGTGGGGGGGGGGGTTAAGCATCTGTAAAACAGCTCAGGAAATGTGCATCAGATACTACCATCTAGGTAATTCCGAGAGGGGCTAAAGATTCTATGACTGCCATATGGCTGATTACTGTCTAAATTGTCACCTGGCCCAACTGCTATTTTTGTCACTACATGTTCATGTCCTTTCAATCATTAATTCTTTTTTTTTTTTTTTGCGGTACGTGGGCCTCTCACTGTAGTGACCTCTCTTTATACATATTAGTGTATGTATGTCAATCCCAATCTCCCAATTTATCCCACCACTCCTGGTGAAGCTCTGGTGTGGAGAATATCCACAACCTTTTTCTTCAGGGCTCAGATAAAGCTATATCCCTCAAGAATAGAACACTGGCCAGAGACTCTTTTGATTGGCCAGTGCCTGGGTTTAAATGTTCTGAATACCAGTGTTCCTTCAAGGGTAGGAGAAATGGTATATTTCATCCTAGTGTATCATGAAAAGGATCTGAGAGAAATGAGTGAAACCCACTTGATCTCAGAGAGACAGCAGAGAGCGGTGGCTTGAAGCGAGATCTTAGTTCCCTGCCCAGGAATTGAACCTGGGTAGCCTGGATGAAAACCAGCAAACCTAGCCACTAGTCCACCAGGGGCTAGAGGCTAGAAGCAAAATTCCCCTGGCTCTTGCCCCATTGAAAAATGCACTTCTCAAGGAGGCAAAAACTGTAAAGCCAGGTACACAGTTTATTATTAGAGACACAGCACAAGTGGGAGAGTACAGAGAGAAACCGTTTGTTTAGTTAAGACAGAAGCAAGACAGAGACGCACACTCAGAGAGAAAGGGTGTGGGCATCCTTCCTAATGAGGAGGAGCGCAGTAAAGAGGCGGTTAAGTAATTAATATAGGGCAGTTCTTCTGGGTCTTTGTTTATCTTTTGCCAATTATCTTGTTTCTTTTTCCACCTGCCCTGCCCTAAGACCCTCCCCAACACGCATGCTCGCGGGCTCAGTAGTTGTGGCGCACGGGCTCAGCTGCTCCGCAGCATGTGGGATCTTCCCGGACCAGGGCTCGAACCCGTGTCCCCTGCATCGGCAGGCGGACTCTCAACCACTGCGCCACCAGGGAAACTTTTTTCCAAGATGGATTCCAGCCCAGAGGCCTATGGGGAGCCTTGGCATCACATATATGGGGTGGTGCCCCCTCCTTTTTGACAGCCAAAGACCCTTTCTGTGCATGCGCAGTTGGGGAGGTCTCCCTTGCCCCAAGGATAGGAAATATGTGACCTCTTGATCTTTTGCTCAAACAGCGTTTAGCCCCTCTCTGTCCCTGCCATGACTGTTACCTTAAAGTGTCCACAGGAAACAAAGTCCAGCTATTTACCCTGTTCCTGTTGTTATTTCTGTCTCAAAGTGCAGGCAGGAAGTTGGTCATAAATATCTAGCCTGGAGCCCACTTGCCTCCTCTCTCAAGAAATGTAAACAGGAGGCTAGTTGTAAATGTCTAGACTGGAGCCTATCTGTCTCCTGCCTCATGCTAAGCAAAGCAACTCCTGTTAGGTAGCTCAGCAGAGAAAATTACCCTCCTCAAGAAGCAAGAATCCTGAGCATGCACAGTCAATGGTGAATTGTGGCTAGACGCAAAAGTGATTCTGCGTGCGCCACGTCAGCTACGTGGACGTGCAGACCATCCAGCTGCACAGTTCTCCATGGTGGAAAGGGTTTCATACTTGGCTTAATGCCTTACCATCAATGTCTTGAAATGATTAGTAATTTTTAAACAAAGCACTCCACCCTTATCATTTTGCACTTGACCCTGCAAATTATGTAGCCGGTTCTGATTCCATGTGCATGAAAGAGATGAATTGGTTTTTTCCTTCCTCTAATAGAGCTGGTATGTAAGCAGCTTTTGGCAGGAAAGTGTTCTTTGCAGAAAAGGGCCCTCTGCATGTTACCGATTGAATTGAGCCCGCTGCTTGCCACTTACAAAGTCAAACTCAAACGTTGGTAGAGGGACGAGCTTTCTTTAATCAGCATACCAGCAATCTGGGGAGGTGGTGAACTCAGTGTCCCCCAAGAGTCACCTCCGAAGATTTTGCTCGGCCGTGAAAGTTTTACAGAAAAGGAGGGAAGTAACGTCAGTTAATCATTGAGATAGAGGGGTCAGAGTTGTCTCCATCCCCTGCTGTGTTCAGGCTTGTCGACTCCTCGTGATCTTCCTCTAGATGTTATCTTGGTCACACGTTTGGTCACACAGTCTGTTTGGGAGATCATCGAAGGGGGAGCTAGGGAAGAGATCTGATCATCTGTTAATTACTTATTAATTTCTATTTCTTTGATCTATGGAAAGAACCCACAAGTTAGGCAAGGTATTGTATGATTAACAGATCTGAAATGTGTGCTCGGGTCAGAGATGAGTAGAGCATGTGGGAGTCCAATTAAAAGTTAGTTACAATATGGCTTTGATAAAATGACAAGGAAAAGAGCTTCCTGCTGAGGGCTGTTTTCTGCACAGAGCTGCTTACATGCAGGAGACCCCTCTGTCTTATCACTAACCTCAGACTACTAACCTCAAATTACCGGAGGATCAGATCTCTTCCCTAGTTTCCCCTTCAGTAATCTTGTAAACAAACTGTGTGAACAAGATAGCATTGAAAGCAAGATCACAAGAAGTCCACAAGCCTGCACCACAAGTCTGCACACAGTGGAGGATGGCGATGATTCTGACCCTCCATCTCAATGATTAACGAGGTTGTTGCTTCCTTTTAGCCCTTTAAAAACTTTCATGGCCAAACAGAATCTTTGGAGGTGGTTCTGGGGGACACTGAGTCCACCATCTCCCCAGATTGCCAGCATTCTGATGAAAAGCAACTTTCCTTTCTACCCACAGTTGCCTCTGTGTCCAATATTGGGTTTTGGAGCAGTGAGAGCAGTGGCACCTAATTTGGTAACATTATTGTTTAATTAAACTTCAAAAACCTTTTCAGATCATTTTAGATTCACATGCAGTTGTAAGAAATACTACAGAAAGATCCAATGTCCTTTTTACCCAGTGCCCCCCATGGTAACATCTTAAAAACTGCAGTATGAAATCACAACTAAGATGAGGACGCTGACATAGTCGAGATGCAGAATGAGTCCATCACCGCATAGATCCATCCTCTAGCTCTTTCATGGCCACGCTCCCCTCTCCTCTCCCTTCACCCGTCCCTCGCCGCTGTTCTTCACCTCTGTAATTTTGTCATTTCAAGAATGTTATAAAAAATGAAATCAAACTGTATGTAAACTTTTGTGATTGGCTTTTTGACTTTTAACATTGATTCAACCATATTGTTCCATATATCAATAGCCATTCCTTTTTCACTGCTGAGTAGTATTCCTTTGTACGGTTGTAACAGCCTTTGCTTAATCATTCATCCATTGCAGAACATCTGGTTCTTTACAGGTTTTGGCTATTACAAACAAAGATGTGTGTTTAGTATTAAAAGAAACTGTCAGTGTCACAACAAGATGACAAAACAGGAGGTTCTGGACTCTTCTTTCCTGCTACAAAACACCAATTCGACAGCCACACATAGATTAATTCCTTCGTGAGAAATCCAGAAGCTGGTGGAGAGGCTTCTTTACCCTGGATGAGTGTGAAACTAATCACATCAAAACTGGTAGAAAATGCTGACAACACTTTTTCACCACATTCCCCATCCCACGAGCCTCTACATACAATCAGGAGGGCACGTCCTGCTCCCAGATTCCCCCGAGGAGCAAAGGGTTTGGTCTGCACATCTAGTACCCCAACTTTTCCAGGTGCTGCCTGAGGGGCTGGGTATACCTAACACCCCGAGGACTGCAAAGAACAAAGCGGTGGTGTTGTTTTTTTTAATTGAAGTATAGTTGGTTTACAATGTCGTGTGTGTACAGCACAGTGATTCAGTTGTACACATATATATTCTTTTCAGATTTTTTTCCCTCGTATGTTATTACAAAATATTGAGTATAGTTCCCTGTGCTCTACAGTAATTCCTTGTTGGTTATCTATTTTATATACAGTAGTGTGTATATATTAATCCCAACCTCTTAATCTCTCCCTCCCCCTGCTTCCCCTTTGGTACCCACAAGTTTGTTTTCTATGTCTATGGGTCTCTTTCTGTTTTGTGTAATAAGTAAGTTCATGTTTACCTTTTTTTTTTAGATCCCACGTACAAGTGATATCATATGATATTTGTTTTTCTCTGCCTGCCTTATTTCACTTAGCATGTTAATCTCTGGGTCCATCCATGTTGTTGCAAATGGCATTATTTCATTCCTTTTTAGGGCTGAGTAGTATTCCACTGTATATAGGTACCACATCTCCTTTATCCATTCATCTGTCGACGGACATTTAGGTTGCTTCCATGTCTTGACTACTGTAAATAGTGCTGCTGTGAACATTGAGGTGCATGTATCTTTTCAAATTATAGTTTTCTTTGAATAGATGCTCAGGAGTGGGCTCGCTGGATCCTATAGGAACTCTAGCAAAGGGGCTGTTTTAAATGAGCATGAGGGCACTTCCCACAGCTCCTCCTTTCAGCTCAGTGTAGCAAGAAAAGATGATAAAGCCCACTCCCAGCTTTTCATTAGAAGAAGTTGGACTGCACAACTTGTACCACAACTTTTTTGTCTGCTACCCAAGGAACTGGTTTCTAATTTGCCTGTCTCAGAAGACTAAGGCGGCTCAGCATACGCTAATCCTGCTGGAACCTAGCATCCTCTAAACTCCTGGGGGCCACCAAGAACAAAGACAGAGGTTTGGATGAACAAAAGTTTGAAACACTGTATGTGCATACAATGGAATATTATTCAACCTTAGATAAGAAGGAAATCCTGAAATATGCAACCACATGGATGAACCTTGAGGACATTATGAGAACTGGATTAAGCCAGTCACAGAAGGACAAACACTGCATGATTCCAGTTACCTGAGGGATCTACAGTAATCAGACTCATAGAAGAAAAGAACAGAATGGTGGTTGCCAGAAACCGGGGGAGGGAAAAATTGGAGTTGCAAATCAACATGTATAAAATTTCAGTTATGCAAGATGAATAACTTTTAGATAGCTGCTGTACAACTTTGTGCCTATAGATAAAAATACTATACCGTATAGTATACTTAAGAATTGGTTAAGAGGGAGTCTCCTGTTAAGTGTTCTTACCACACACAGACAAAAAAAATTGTCAAGCTATTTTCCAGAGTGTCTGTAAAGTCTCCTGTTAAGTGTTCTTACCACACACAGACAAAAAAAATTGTCAAGCTATTTTCCAGAGTGTCTGTAATATTTTATATTCCCATCAGCAATGTATGATCCAGTTTCTCTGCATCCTCATCAGAATTTTGCATTGTCATTCTTTGTTTTTTAGTAATTCTGGCAGGTATACGGTTACTTATCACTGTTGTTTTAATTTGCATTTCTCTAGTGGCTGATGGCCATGAGCATCTGTTCTTGGTCTTATTTGCCCTCTGTACATTCTCTTCTGGAAAATGTCTGTTCATGTCTCTTGCCCATTGTGTGGTGAAGAATTCACTTTACTCAAAGTGAGGTCTGACGTTTGTCCCAGTTCCTGGAGGTAACCTCTAAACCTTTGGATTTTCCCAAGTAATAGGAACATCCTGGCTAGATAGCGTGGACAAAGAATGACACCTGCCATTTCAGTAAACAAAGGATGCTGTGGCCATAAATCCATCAGCCACTTCAGCCGCCTCCAGTGGGGCATCCTGAGAGGAATCCAGGAACAAGAAAAACAGGATACTGGCCCTAGATAGTTAAGATGCATATCAAGGGAATAATTTCAATGAGCCCAGACTCTTGCATCTTCCCATACATAGAAAAGCACTAAAACTACTCATTTGAGATGTCGGTTTTTATGTGGTTAGCAGTAACCTTTTGATGTTCAACTACATGGTCTTTTTTTTTCAGCAAAAACTCCTATATATTCTGGCTTCTCCCTTACCTCTTACCCCTTACCCCTTTGGAACAGTCCCTCAGAGCTATCTAAGAGGCTGCCAACTGTGGGCTATAGTCCTCAGTAAGTCTGTCGAATAAAACATAAGTCTCAACTTTTAGGTTATGCATATTTTTCAGCCAACAATAGTTTATGCTAATGTGAGGACAGTCATACCAGAAACAACAACCATGTGAGTACATGTGAGAAGAGGGTTGGGGCTTTGAGTCACGTGATGTTAGCCTTATGTTCACGAGTGAGAGGAGACTATACCAAAGTCAACTGTTTTCCATGACACCAAAACTGAGCAAGCGAAATGTGGAGTTAAAAACAAAATACCATTTATTTTTATTAGCACCCTAAAAGATGAAATGCTTAGGTATAAATCTAACAAAATATGTTCAAGTTCTATACGAGGAAAAGTACAAAACTCAGAAGAACAAAATCAAAGAACTAAATAAATGGAGAGATACTCTATATTTACAGATAGGAAAACTCAATATTGTCAAGATGTCAGTTCTTCCCAACATGATCTATAGATTCAATATAATCACAATTAAAATTGCAGCAAGTTATTTTATGGATTTTGACAAAATAATTCTAAAGTTTATAGGGAAAGGCAAAAGACCCAGAAGAGCCAACCCAATATTGAAGGAGAAGAAAATTGGAGAACAGACCCTACTCAATGTCAAGACTTACTATCTAGCTATAGTAATCGAGACAGTGTGGTGAAATAAGGCAAATAGATCAATGGGATAGAAGAGAGAGACCAGAAACAGACCCTCATAAACGTAGTCAACTGAACTTGGACAAAAAAGCAAAGGCAATACAATGGAGAAATGGTGCTTGAACAATTGAACATCCACATAAAACAACAACCAAAAAGTGATCTAGACGCTGATCTAACACCCTTCACAAAAAAAAAAAAAACATAAAATGGATCATAGACCTAAAGGTAAAATGCAAAACCATAAAACTCCTAGAAGATAACGTAAGAGAAAACCTAGATGCCCTTGGGTATGATGTTGTCTTTTTAGCTACAATATCAAAGACACAATACATGAAAGGAATGATTAATAAGCTGGACTTCATTAAAATTAAAAACTTCTTCTCTGCAGAAAGGCAATATTAAGAGAATTAAAAGCAAGCCAGGGCTTCCCTGGTGGCGCAGTGGTTGAGAATCCGCCTGCCGATGCAGGGGACGCGGGTTCGTGCCCCGGTCCGGGGGGATCCCGCGGGCCGCTGCGCCTGCGCGTCCGGAGCCTGTGCTCCGCAACGGGTGAGGCCCGCGTACCGCGAAAAAAAAAAAAAAAAAGGACTTCATTAAAATTAAAAACTTCTTCTCTGCAGAAAGGCAATATTAAGAGAATTAAAAGCAAGCCAGGGCTTCCCTGGTGGCGCAGTGGTTGAGAATCCGCCTGCCGATGCAGGGGACGCGGGTTCGTGCCCCGGTCCGGGGGGATCCCGCGTGCCGCGGAGCGGCTGGGCCCGTGAGCCGTGGCCGCTGAGCCTGCGCGTCCGGAGCCTGCGCTCCGCAACGGGTGAGGCCCGCGTACCGCGAAAAAAAAAAAAAAGAAGCCAGACTGGGAGAAAATATTTTCAAAAGACACATCCGCTAAATGACTGTTATTCAAAATATATATACAAAGGACTCTTAAACTCAACCTTAACAGACACCTCATCAAAGAAGATATACAGGTGGCAAATAAGCATATGAAAAAGATGTTTCATATCATATGCCATCAGGGAAGTGAAATTAGAATAGTGAATAATGATGAGGTGCTACTACACATCTATTACGGTCAGCATCTGGAACACTGGCAACACCAAATGCTTACAAAGACATGAAGCAGCAGGAACTCTCATACATTGCTTTTGGGAATGTAAAATGATACCATCTCTTTGGAAAGAGTTTGGTGGTTTCCTACACAGCTAAATATACTGGCGCTATGATTTAGCAGTTGCACTCCTTGGTATTTACCCAAAGGAGCCGGAACCTTCTGTCCACATACAAATCTGCACGAGGATGTTTTTAGCAGCTTCATTCATAACTACTAAAATTTGGAAGCAATCAAGAGATCTTTTGTGGATGAATGGATAAACTGTGGAACGTTCAGGCAAAGAAATGTTATTCAGAGATATTAAAAAATGAGCTACCAATTCATGAAAAGACATGGAGAAAACTTAGATGCATATTACTAAGGGAAAGAAATCAATCTGAAAACGCTGCATGACGCCAGTCGTATGATATTCTGGAAGAGGTAAAACTATGGAGACAATAAAAAGACCAGTGGTTACAGGGGTCAGGGAATGGAGGAAGATAAATTGACAAAGCAAAAAGGATTTTGAGGGCAGTGAAATTGTAACTGTGCATATATGTGGATATACTTTTGTCCAAACCCATAGAATGCACAGCACCAAGAATAAACACTTAAGTAAACTGTAGACTTTGGGTGATTACAATGTATCAATGTAGGTTCATCCCTGGTGAAAAATGTACCATGCTGGTGGGTGTTATTGATAATGCGGGAGCTATGTATGTGTCTGGTTAGGGGGTATATGCAATGTCTCTGACCTGTCCTCTCAATTTCATTGTAAACCTGAAACCTACCTAAAAGAAAATCTTTTTTAAAAAGTTATCTATTGTCTAGTTGGATTTTTTTATTATTGAGTTTGGAGAGTTTTCTATACTCTAGATACTAGTCCTTTGTCAGATAACTTATGTGCAAACTTTTCTCCCAGTTCCTAGCTTGTCTTTTCATTGTCTTCACAGGGTATTAGGCAAAGAAAAAAGTATTTAATTTTGATGAGGTGTAGTTTATTAATTTTTTCTTTTATGAATCATGCTTTTGATGTCAGGTCTAAGAATTTATTGCATTGCTCTATATCCAAGAATTTTTCTCCTATATTTTTTTCTAAAATCTTTCTAGTTTTATGTTTTAGATTTAAGCCTAGAGTCCCTTTGGGGCTATTGGTTTCAGATGTAAGGTGTAGGTCAAAGTTCATTTTTTGCCAGAGGATGTCCAAGTGCTCCAGCATCATTTACTTACTGAATTGCTTTGGCACCCTTGTGAAAATTCAGTTGGTCATATTTATGTGGGTCTCTTTATGGGTTCTCTGTTCTTTTGTATTAATCTATGTGTCCAGCACTCTGCCAACATTGTTTAATGACCTTAGCAGTGTGGTAAACCTTAACATCATATAAAATGATTCCCTCCAATTTGTTCTTTTGCAAGATTGTTTTCTTATTCTAGGGCCTATGTCTTTCCATTTGAATTCTGGAATAAGTTCTTCTATAGTCTATGTCTATGAAAATCCTGCTGGATTTTGACATAAATTACATTAAACCTATAGATCACTTTGGGAAGAACTGATATTTTTACTATGTTAAGGCTTCAAATCCACAAACACAGTCTGTACCTCCATTTATCCAGTTTTCTTTCATTTTTTTATCAGCGTTTTAAAATTTCAGCATTCATTTCCTGAATGTGTTTTAATTTTGTACATAAATATTTCACTTTCTTTGGAATGAAAGGTGCTATTGTGTTTCTCATTTGTTTCCACGTGTTAGTTGTTAGTATATAAAAAGTGATTAAGTTTTGTGTCTTGAACTTGTATCATGCAACCTTTCTGGACTCATTAATTCTAGGAGGCTTTTGTTTTGTTTTTTATATTTTGGAGAGGCAGTGACACAATTATATTATATGACCCTGATTAGCTTTAGGAGTTTGGGTGGTACACTGAGAGTAAAGGAGAAGTCATTAAAAGTTTTATTTAAAGGAGTGACCCGATCACACTTTGGATTAGAATAATCCATCTGGTTACAATATAAAGAATGAATCAGAATGAATTCAAAGGGGAAGAATGGGTAAGTCCCAAATTATGTAGATGTTTTTCTAGGTACTTTTGCAGGCTTGTTCCTGTGAAGAAATGTTTTCCTCATGAGCTTTGAATGATTAATTCAACCAGTAGTGATTTCTACTGAAGCACTAGAAATTGATTTATACAGCTCGCTGACTTCCTGCTGGTGGCAGCAGGAAAGTGACAATGGATTTATCATCACTTAGACGTTCCCACACTGGTAGCAGAATATTTGCTGTTATTTTTGCTTTTATTTCCATAGAGCAATAATGGAAGAAAAACTGTTTATTAAATATTTACTAAGTCAGATATAGTGACAAGAGACTTTCATCTGTTACCTCATCTGAATCTTAAAACTAGCCAGTGAAACTGGTAATCATACACACACACATATATATAAAGTTTTTCTCTGGTTGAAGTGTGATTTTATTTCAGATTGAAACTAGAGTTAAGGTCGGGTTTTTCCATATCACAAAACCTGAACAAACTTTTTGGCCAGCCCAACACTAGTCTCCGAGGACACAGAAGTGAACTCGACATAGAATTACAAGAGGAAACTGACAAGAAAGACAAGTATACAATATCGCTTACATGTGGAATCTAAAAAATAGTGTACAAATGAACTCATCTACAAAACAGAAACAAACAAACTTATGGTTAACAGGTGGTAAGGGGGTGGGGAGGGATAAATTGGATAAATTGGAAGACTGGGATTGACATATACACACTACTATATATAAAATAGATAACTAATAAGGACCTACTGTAAGGCACAGAGAACCCTACTCAGTACTCTGTAATGGCCTATATGGGGAAAGAATCTAAAAAAGAGTGGACATATGTGTATGTATAACTGATTCACTTTGCTGTACACCTGAAACTAACACAACATTGTAAATCAACTAGACTCCAAAAAAAAAAAAAAGAAGAAGCAGCTGACAAATACACCAATGAGATGGGAGAAATGGAAGTACATAAAGAGAGAGGATGCATTATAAATTGTTATTTCGTCCTTTTTGGGACTCATCAGTACAGTGTAGCTAATGCAGTAAAAATTTAAAACATTTTGTTTCTAAAACTCAATCGTATATAAACAGTTCTGAGGTTGGGTATTGAATGCCTAATGAGTAGAAGTAACTAACTATTTGTGATTTAATTGGGATAAAAACAGGATTTTTAAAATCCAATAAAGGGTAAACAAAAGATTGGTATTTGTTTATAGGTATAATATTTATTTAGCACACAGTAATTTAAAACATAAACACTAAGAATTAAAGTGTAAAAAGCACTTTTTCAGTGTTTCTAATGTTTTAAAATACAGAGTCTAAAATAAATATTAGTTTTAGTACTTTTTTTTTTTTTTGGCTGTGCCAGGTCTTAGTTGCAGCACTTGTGATCTTCAAACTTTGTTGAGCCTTGCAGAATCTTTAGTTGCGGCATGTGGGATCTAGTTCCCTGACCGGGGATCAAACCCAGGCCCCCTGCATTGGGAGCATAGAGTCTTAGGCACTGGACCACCAGGGAAGTCCCTAGTCTTCGTACTTTTTAAAATTTCCCTATATATTTTTAACTGACAGTAAGAGAATTTTGAATGTGTTAACCAATTGTATCTTTTCTCATTGGTTATTAAAATCATTTTGCATGGTTTCAGCTATCATAGTCATTTTTATGGTCCCATGTGTACAAATGCAGGGCTGTCTGTATAGAAAAAGAGGAATTCATTCATATTTATTGGGTTCAAAATATAAATATCAACTCATACTACTTAACACCTACTTAATTTAGAATCATGCTCTTCCAAATCCCTATATTACATCACTCAAGGATAGCTTGCCTCTTTGCTGTTAACAAGTATTATAAATGCACATTGGTGATATATACAGCAGCAACTGTAAATAACAATTTTTTTTTTTTTTTTAAGGGTACGCGGGCCTCTCACTGCCGTGGCCCCTCCCGTTGCGGAGCACAGGCTCCGGACGCGCCGGCTCAGCGGCCATGGCTCACGGGCCCAGCCGCTCCGTGGCATGTGGGATCTTCCCGGACCGGGGCACGAACCCGCGTCCCCTGCATTGGCAGGCGGATTCTCAACCACTGCGCCACCAGGGAAGCCCCTGTATATAACAATTTATAATGCATCTCTTGAAGATGGTGCGTGAAATTCCCTAAGAAGTCCTTAAAGTATCTAAGTCCATGGAGACATTATTTGTCTTGCTGCAAATCCAGTTTCTACCTGTGTAGCTCCTGGCACTATTAAGTCCAAGGTCATTCAGGTAGGCACATTCCCCAAATCCTTTGATAAAAAACCTAAAACCAAACACAAAAATATTTTTAAAACATAGGTTGCACAGACATCTACATTCATTCCTCCTCTGTATTCTTCAGCACCCCTACTCCAGGTATTTTTAATGTGAACAAGAGAAAAGTGAAAATCTGTCATTCATATGGCTTCTTCGTAAATATATACCATGTCTGTATTTCGTTCCTTTTCTATTCTCAAAGTCCCTGCTTGAATAGCAGAAGATTATCATCATCCATACCAAATCCAGTTATGCTGTTTACCAGGTATTTAACTAGTGCTTGCTGTTGTAGCCAAGTGAACTGCTGCCATCAGCGGTGATAAAAGAAATTATCACATTTTGAGATATAGGGAAGTCATTCTGGCTTATACATGAGTTAACTTGAATTTTATGCTATCTAAAATCGCCTGTTTACGGCCTATCAAACATACATTTGTACATCCACTTTAATTATTAAAGAAAAGGGCACATTGACCAGAAGCAAAGAATGACCATGTTAAAAATAAAGATTAAATACCCCTCTTCCTGGGACACCAATGCTAGTACTCCTTCCATGATACGACTCCCTTCCCAGGGGCCAAGGCCATACTGGCCGGCTGTGTACATACTGGTCTTTTTTTTTTTTTTTTTTAATTTGAAACCTTGAAGAAATGTAACCCTGACTTGTTTAATGTTCTCTGTTCTGACAAGATATTAAATATAAAATATAAAACTCTGCTGGAAACGCTGCTTCTCTGGAGCAGTTTCTCAGAGTAATCTGCGAAGCAGGCTTCTGGGCTATAGTCCTCAGCTTGGCTCAAATAAAACCCTTTTCTATTCTTATTATTGATTGTTTATTGATTACTTCCATTGTCAGTGGCCTTCAGTGAAGATTATTTTCAGTGTTCTCCTGACCTGTTTCATACAAGTGTGAAAATAAAAATATTTACTTAATAGTAAATTCTTAAAATGGCTTAGCTTTGATTGATGGAAGTGATGGGGCCCTTATATTTTATCTGCTCCAATGTAATGGTTAAATTCAAAATACCCCCACTGAAGTGTTCACAATCCGAGGTATGTTACTAAGTTCCTTCCAGAGATAATTTAGGGGGGATTCCCATTGGTTCCCTGATGACCTTTCTTTTGTGAATGGCCGCAGCCGCTGGGAGAGTGGACTGAGGGTCTGTGGATATCAATGCTTCAGTGGCTTTTTAGGACTGTAGGACCCCTGCTGTGCATCAGCTGTTCTCTCTACATTCTAAATAGGGATTTCAGCACAGTTTAAGTCAGTGGATGAAAGTGGAAAAACTATGTCAAATGTCATCATCACGCTAAAGATTTCAATTGAAATCACAATAAGTTTTTCCAAAGGCACAGCTAATAAATGGAAGAGCATACAAAGGATTTCTATTTTGTACCTCATAGAGCAGTAAGCCTTCCATGATATTAAATTTATTTTCCCATAAACACAACTCACACACATAACCACATGTAAACACAAGAGAAGGAAAAGAAGACTAAAAACGTACGAGGCATTATATTCAGTGCTGTCTGTCCATTTCCAAGCATGATGTGATGATTCTCTTCTAAGGCCAATCCAATGGTCAGAAGGGCCTTTATATCTTCTCAGGAAGTTCTATTATAAAACACAGAAAGTAAAAACACGTGTCTCTTTCATATTACTCTTGAGTCTCTCTTCCCTCCAGCCTTCTCTCTTTGGACGGCAGCCTGGTATAATTGAAAAGCTTAGGCTTTGGAGGGAGACTAGTCCCCACTTCTCAGCTTAAGTCACTCAAATACCTCTAATCCTAAATTACATTAAAGTGACCATACATCCCAGTTTGGGAAAGTCCCAGGTTATGCCTGTGGTTCCAGCATAATATTAATATTCTCACTTTCACTTCCCAAAATGTCCCAATTTGGATGATAAGTTACATGATTACCATATTTCTGTGTACAATGGGAACAATACATCTAATTGAAGGTTAACTATGAGGATTACATGAGAGAATGTATCTAAATTGTCCCACAGAGTTCCAGGCAGAGAATATACCCCAAACAAATATTAGGCACTAATATGCACCCCATGCCCCCAAGTCTGCCTGGAATGGGGTCCTTCCTCATCTTTCAGCTTTCACCCTATGCAGCCTATATCTTTCTCAGGGTGCTAAGTATTCAACAAAGAACATGATCCAAAAATATTTCTTACCAGCTCCTCCTCGGTTTCAAACTGAGCAAGAACAGCTTCTAATGAGGTACAGAATGTCTGGCTGGATGTCCAATTCTTTGTGTCTTCAGAAAAATAGAAACACTTACTTCCAAATCCAATCCATTCTTTTGGGCAGGTAACATACAGAACATGTAAGACCGGCTTTGTGTTTCTCACTAAAAGTTGGACAGACACAGTGAATCATAACAAATACATTTTCTCATCCCTTTTATCTATTTTTCCACTTACCATCCTGAGGTCAGACTTTTTTTTTTACATATGTATGTATACATATATATATATATATATACATGTGTATGTGTATGTGTAGGTACAGTATAACCAAATTCCAAAATGAGGGATTTGAAGAAAAACATGGCCAAATATCAACTAGACTCTTGTACTTTTATGGCCTCTGCTAGTAGCACTTTGTTTTTCTTAAAATCTGAACAGGGGCTACTTTCTATAGGTAGATAAATTGTTAAAAATGTCTTCCATGCCCAAATGCGTTTGTTTTTCCCAATGAATCGTTTTCCTTTATACATATTTTGGCACCACTCAATACAAAATTTCCCTTATCATCATCTTGTTTTGCTTCCAGAAACATATTCTCAAGTGCCTGGCTACATAATAAATACTCTCTGTGGATGCTGCTTAACTCTTGGTTATGTGCAGAATTCCTGAGCTGTAATGCACTGCCGACTAATATTTCTAATGCCTCTTGGAATGCTACCAGCCTTAGCCATGTATAAAATACCAACTGCTACTCAATATGTGGAAATATGATTGTATTTCACCGCTTGCCGAAACAGCAGGCCTTTCTGAGATCATTTTTCTTTTTTCGGTTTCTGGGAGGATACAATATTGAGATCCATGATCACTTGCTGAGTGCAAGCTAGCAGTAGTTGGTTTTTCCTAAATGATTTTATTCTATTGAGGATTTGCCTTGGAACAGAATGGTCTACAGAAACTAATATGTGAATAAATATATATATTTTATATGGTGATCTTTTACCCCTGAGGTCAGTCTTGAAGTACGTACCTTCAATTGTTGCCTTCCTAAGTCATCACTATCAGTCTTATCCCAGGCACAAAAGTCATCAGTCCACTGGACTTCAAGCAGAGTACCCATGTATCTGACTTCCCAGGGGTACACAGACGCTAATGGCTTTAAGGAAATCAATTTCTGTAGCATTTAATTTCTGTAGTACTCTTTCCTAGTTTCATACAGATTCCCTTTCCCACATCTTCCTTAATATCAGTCCTTCTTACTCTTGACAAAAGAAAGGCAAACGCCCTGCCTTTCCTAGATTTTACTATGGTACATTTCTTAGGGGGTATAAAGCCTTCTAGTAGACAAAACATAACACAGTTCAAATATTGATTTTAGTACCAAAAATACAACATAGGGTTTCCTATGTAGTTTTTTGTTTTATACATATTTCTGTTAAATATATATAAAAATATTTGGGCCCTTGTTAGATGCTCTGAAACCAGAAAGATTTCAGAGTGTAGGCTACGGGAAGAATAGATGTTTTTGTTCCATAACCTCACTTTTTCCTCCCTTATCCAATCTGATAGGAAATACTGTTGACTCAACTTTCAAAGTAGATAGATTCTGACACCTAGTCCCACGTCCACTTTTACCATCAGGGCCAAGCCACGGTCCTCTCTGGCCTGGATTTCTACGAGTTTTCCCTAATAGGTGTTCCTGAGTCTACTTTTTCTTCTAACAATCTTTTCTCAAAGTAGCTGTCAAAATGATTATTCTACAGTGAAATTCAGATCATGGCATTCCTCTCCTACAAGTTCCCTCTTCCTGATCCTCCCCACTACACTCAAAATAAAAGCTGAAGTCTTTAACTGACTCATAAGGCTATTATCTCCCTGACCCCCAGCCCATTACTCTCCCTCATTCTCATTTTACTTTAGCTGAAGAAGCCTCCTTGCTTTTCCTCCAACATACCAAGGAGATTCCTCCTTTGATTCTGCTTGTTCCTGCCACCTGGAATGCTTTCCCCATATAGCCACATGGCTCCTTCATCACCTTCAAAAGTTTGCTGAAAAGTCATCCTTTCAGGGAGGCTTACCCTGGCCACTTGTATTCCTCAAACTGTTACCCCTATATTATAGTATCTGTGTCTTCCTGCTATAATATGAGTTCCCCAGGAGCAGGGATTTTTTGTGTGTTTTGTTCACTGATATACCTCAAACACTTCACACAGTGCCTGGCACATATGGAGCTCAATAAGTATTTATCAACAACATAAATGTGTGAAGAACATTGTAAAGTTTGGAGAACAGGTAACTTACCTGCCAAAAAAGTGGAAAGTACCACCACACCTGTAGCTAGGACCATAATAATGCTGATGCAACAATAAAGCGGGATTAGAGGAGATGCAATTTGTAGGCATTTTCTTTGGAGGTCTTTACCTATAAATACAAATGTCATAATCTCAACCTCATGAAGGTATTAGGGAAAAAACCTTAAATTTATCACGGAATCAACCTGTAAAGTCAGCTGTACCTCAACTCCCCTATTGCCAACCCCTTTTCACAAAAGGTCCAGGTCCACAAATGAGAACCCTGGCCCAAGAAACTGAGTTTTTTTTTCCCCTAGAGAATCTTCCAGTTATTGGAAGAAGAGCTAATGAGAGAATAAGAATCAAAAAGAGTAGAAATCAGGATGAGAAAGAAACATACAAATGATCCAGATTTACCTCCATAAATAAGAGATCTGGTTAGAAGTACTGAAAGGAGCATTAGAAAATTACTCAATATAATTCATCACATTAACAAAATAAGAGAAGAGAACGCACATAATCATCTCAATAAGTATAGAAAAAAATGTGAAAAATGTATTATTCATCCAAGATAACAAATCCCAACAAATTAGGAATTGAAGGACTTAACCTGATAAATATCATCTACAGAAAAAGAACAGCTAGCATGATACTTAATGGTGAAAAAGTAAATGCCTTCCTCCAAAGGTCAGGAACAAGGCAAGGAAGTCTGCTCTCACCAATCCAATTTAACTTTTTACTAGATGTTCTATCGGTGGCAATAAGGCAAGAAAAATAAATAAAAGGCATATAGACTGGAAAGAAGTGAAAGTGTCTCTAGAAGTGACATCCGCTCATCTCCCAGTAGAAATATCAATTTGAAGATTATCTGCACACGAAAATATCTTCCCAAGAGCCAAGGATTCCAGGCACACCCACCCCCATGCCTCATCCCAGCTCCTGCCTACTCCAGTAATTCCAGGCAGATAAAGCAGCCTCAGACAGCTTCCACACAGGGCTTCCTGTGGGCTCCTAGGAGCCCAGGCCCCTGTCTCCCTCCTGCACCTGCCAACTCCAGCAGCTCCAGGTGGCTCCTGTGATACCTGGCTCCTGGTGAACTCTTGGGAACCCAGGCCCCCACCACCTTTCCCCCGGGACTGGGCAGTCCAGCACAGAGAGAGACCCTCTCCCTGTGGGAAAAGGATAGTAAAACAGTGCCTGACTTCACTACAGCTCCCAGATCTGCCTGCCCCAGCATCAGATCAGGCTGAGTGCTGCAGCCTGTGTGACTCCCTGCAGACAAAAACCAAATGAGGATGCAGCAGAGTTCCTAGAAAGGATTTATCAAGCTTATAGGCGCTACACGATGCAGACCCTGAGGCCCCTGAGGATGTAAGGATGATAAATATGACTTTCATCGGGCAAAGTGCCCCAGATATAGGGAAAAAATTACAGAAGTCAGATGGTGCATTTGGAGTGACCCCTTCTCAATTAGTAGATGTTGCTTTCAAATTATTCAACAACAGGGAACAACGACAGAAGCAAGAAGGTGCAAAATGGAAGGCACGTTTTCTGGCAGCAGCATTAAATTCCCAGAAGGTGAGTAACCTAAAGGAAGCCACCACTGGGGAAGGAACAATGTGCTTACCTCCGGGAGGAAGGGCATTGGCAAAGAGATCGCCCTAGACGAAAGAATAATAGAAGGAAGATAGGAGCCTCTCATATGGTAAAAAGAGGGGAACACTTTGATAATGAATGAAGAGGCCCAGGGACTCCCTTGGACTTGAGGCATCTGATTCTAATTTTCCCCCTTTAACAGAGGGGAACAAGTTGACTGACTTTCTAATAGATACAGGTTCCACATATTCTGTGGTGAACACCAAAGTGGCACAGAAAACATCTCAGTCTACCCCAGTCACAGGAATTTCTGGAGAGGTACAAAACCGTTAGTTTTTACAGCCTCTGGAACGCCAACTAGGGGACCTCAGCCTGAAACATAGCTTTTTATATATGCCAAGTGTTCAATCCCCCTTTGGGGACAAGATCTCCTTCGTAAATTAAATACTCAGGTAACTTTTTCCCCAGAACAGCTTGACATCAGGGTCCCACTGGAGCACGATTTAACCCTACAAAAGGCGCTCATGGAAACCCCAGAGAAGGAGACAAAGCTCTTTCCCCCCCGAGGTCTACGAAAAGGTAAGGCCAGAAGCGTGGGCTGACGGCACTCCAGGGAAGACCAAAAATGCAAGACCAATACAAATCCCATTAAAAAAGGACACTGGGGCGCCTCATCTAAAACAATATCCTCTGAGACAAGAGGCCCAAAAGGGAATTCAGCCAATCCTGGAGAAGTTTTTGAAAACAGGACTGATTAAACCTTGCAGGTCCCCATATAACACCCCTATCCTCCTGGTCAAAAAGCCAAACTCAGCAGAGTATCACTTTATCCAAGATTTGAGGGTTATTAATGAAGTAGTCCAAGACTTACACCCTGTGGTGCCTAATCCATACACTCTGCTCAAAACTATTCCAGGAGAATACAGCTGGTTCTCGGTCCTGGACTTGAAAGAATCTGTCTTTTCTTCATTCCTATTGCAGAAGAATCACAGCAGCTACTTGCTTTTGAATAGCAGGACCCAGAAATACAGGTAGTCCAACAGTATTGTTGGACAGTCCTGCCTCAAGGATTTAAGGATTCCCCTGCCTTGTTTGGGGAGATATTGGCTAGAGACCTTAGAAATTTAATTTTGGATGAAGGACTCTTGCTCCAATACGTGGACAACTTGCTTACAGCGAGCCCTACATACGATAAATGTCTGCAAAATACCATCAGAACCCTGAACGATTTGGCCAATTGTGGATAGAAGGTCTCCCAGAAAAAGGCCCAGATATGCAAACAGCAACTCCCATATGTGGGATTTGTCCTCTCCCAAGAACAGTGGGATCTTTTGCCTGACAGAAAGCAGGCAATTGCAGGCTTGGAAGCCCCCCAAGACCCGCAGACACTGAAAGGCTTTCTGGGAATGGCCGGGTTCTGTCGCATTTGGATCGCAAGCTATGGGCTCATAGGAAAGCCCCTCTAGGAGGCACTGAAGGGACATGATCTTGAGCCCCTTACCTGGACTACAGAGTGCCAAACAGCCTTTGAAACAATAAAAACGAAGTTAATCTCAGCCCTGGCTGTGGGACTACAGGACTTAAAGAAACTTTTCAAACTGTACGTCCATGAGAGACAAGGCATAAGCCTTGGGGTGTTAATTCAAACTCTGGGGAATGTCCCTCGACCCACTGCCTACTTCTCAAAACAACTAGAACTGACTGTTAAAGGGTGGCCCCCTCGCCTTCGAGCTGAAGAAGCTACTTGTGATGTACTTCAGGAAGCTGAGAAGTTTACCCTGGGGCAAACCACCGCTGTGTATGTTCCTCATGTCTTTTCTTTGCTGGAAGAGAAAGGGGGCTATTGACTGGCTTCCAGGAGAATGGGAAAGTACCAAGCCATTCTCCTGGACAATCCCAACGTAAGGCTCCAAGTCACTTCAGCCCTAAATCCAGCCACATTGCTCCTGATTAATGCTGCACAATTCCTAGAGCAGGACTGCCTACACGTCATCAAGCTAGTGTCCTCTAGCAGCCTGGGCTTAATCAACCAACCCTTGGCCGGGCCAGATATGGAATTGTTCACCGACGGACGCAGCTTCATGGACCAAGGTAGGCAACGTGCTGGGTATGCAGTGGTAACACTTAAAAGGATTGCAGAAGCAAAAGCCCTGCCCCCAGGGAGCTCAGCTCAGAAGGCAGAAATCATTGCTCTGACAAGAGCCCTGCTCCTTGCTAAAGGGAGGCAAGTAAATATATACACAGACTCTCACTATGCATTCTCTGTGGTGCATGCTCACGGGGCAATTTGGAAAGAAAGGGGGCTTCTCACTTCAGACAATAAAGATATAAAACATGCTTCTGAAGTCCAGTCACTATTAGAAGCAGTCCCTAAGCCCTCACAAGTGGCTGTAATACACTTCCCAGGCCACTAGAAAGGCGAGACATACAATAAAGGGCAATCGGTTAGCTGACCGAGCTGCAAAGAGAGCATCGAAGGAAGGTGATTATCAGGCCATGATAGGGTCACTCCTTCCACAGATTGACTTGTCAAAATATCAGCCAGGGTATTCAGAAAAGGACAAGGAGAGGGCCAAAGAGTGGGGTTTCACCCTTGACCATAACTCACCTGGCTGTAAATGTAATGCACAAGGAACTGTTCTGATTCCTGAGGCCCTCCTGGACACTGTGCTGAAACACATTCATGACAGTACCCATTACGGGAGAGGTGCCACCCTGCAGTGGATTCAAAAGTATATAATGGGACCTCACTTACAAAAGACCATCCAGTGAGTCACTCGGAATTGTATGATTTGTGCTAAAAATAACCCCAAAACTGTTGTCAGACCTCCCCAGATGGGGGACTCAGCACAAAGGGACCTGCCCCACCGAGGACTGGCAAATAGACTTTACTCAAGCACCTTGGGTTGCAGGAAACTTCAGATACCTGCTGGTAGGTGTGGACACTTTTTCAGGATGGGTGGAAGCATATCCCACCTGGACAGAAAAAAGCCTCCGAAGTGGTTAAAGTCCTCCTTAAGGAAATTATTCCCTTGTTTGGACTACCTAACACCCTGCAGAGTGATAACGGGCCTGCTTTTGTCTCTAGCATAACCCAACAAATGTCTAAAGCACCGCAAATTAATTGGAAGTTACATTCGTCCTTGAGACGACAATCAACAGGAAAAACACAAAATGAATCATACATGAAAATGGAGCATTGCTAAAATAGGTCAAAAAACTCATTTAGCTTGGGATAAGGCCTTTCCAGTTGCCCTACCCTGGATCAGAGTGGCTCCCAGAAGCAGGCTTAAATTAAGCCCCCTTGAAATATTGTATGGTAGGCCATTCCAGGGGTCTGCCCCGGCAGGGGATTCTGTAAATGCTCTGAAAGACACAGCTGTTAATTATGTTAAAGCTTTGGGCACTATACTGACCTCTGCTCATGAGTTTGCTTCCAGCAGGTCTGCCTATTCAACTAAGGTAGCTTTGCATCCTTTCTGGCCCAGAGATCGAGTCCTCCTTAAAACCTGAGAGAATAAGGACCTGAGCACCAGCTGACTGCAAGGTGGACAGGACTACACGTGGTATTGCTCACCACGCATTCATCTGTCACACCGGTTGGAATAAAGCCTTGGATTCATCACGCTCAGATTAAAGCTGCACCACCGTCATCCAAAAACGACCCAACTCCTGAGAGGCCTAGAGAGCAGTGGGTTTATGAACCCTTAGAAAACTTAAGGTTCCTCTTCAAAAAAGGGTTAAGTGTTGAGACTGCAAT
This sequence comes from Physeter macrocephalus, assembly GCF_002837175.3. Lineage (NCBI taxonomy): Eukaryota > Metazoa > Chordata > Mammalia > Artiodactyla > Physeteridae > Physeter > Physeter macrocephalus. The sequence goes on along the minus strand of NC_041219.1, from coordinate 59,763,855 downwards.
TTCCTTACAGCTGGAGAAGCATGGATCAATCTACTTGTTTAATCCTATTCTACTGAACAGGACAGGCTCAGGTCTGAATAATTGAGAATTGTACTATTTACTAAAACTCCTAAGAATTATTCCCTGCCCAATGCTGATCAATTCCATTCCACGATCACCCCTCATCATCCCTACAGGGCAGGGGGTAGCTAAGAGTGGTCATCGCCCCTTATCTCACAAGATTGTGGAATGGAAGTTGACAGTGGGGAATTGTAACAGGGAAAAGCTAAATCAGACTCCATGTTCAATCTGTTTCTTTGACTTTAACCTTCGCTTTTTGTTGCTTGTCTTATTATAATCATACATAATGGCTTGCCTCAGGGAACCCTGCCCCTCTGCCTGAATGTTATACTAAAGTGCCTCGGTTGGGCTCCCAGGGAGACGATCTGACCCTGCCCACCTGTGAATGGCTGCGAGAAAGAAGAAATTAACCATCCCCTCACCAAGGCTGGTCATTCCGGGAGATGTTTTTCAAGACTGATGGCCCTTTTACTTTACTTCCTCACCACCTCTCCCTTTCTATTCTGCCCTTTTACTTTATTTCCTCACCGCCTCCCTGATTCTATAAAAGAAACTGGCATCCAGACCCCGACAAGACGGTTTATTGGAGACACTAGTCTGCCATCTTCTTGGTCTGCCGGCTTTCCGAGTACAGTTGTATTCCCTGCCTTAACACCTCCTCCCCGATTCATTGGCCTGTCGTGCGGCGAGCTAAGCGAGCTGGCACTCGGTAACATGTTCAAAATTCTTCATTTCTTATTTTGCTTTGGCTTGATAAATTTTAGTGAGGCCCTCTCCTCCCCGAAGACCCCCAAACTCTGACTTGCCTGAAAATGCAAACAAGCACTAAAGAAAGCACTGAGATGCATAACAGCTCGTGTGTGCTCATGACCACATGTCCCTGGAACACAAGTGAGAAGTATTAACTCCAGAAATGACACCTGCTCTTCACATGCAAGCTCTCTTTCCCCACAGGTGTTCTGTCCCCCTTCTTGCCCATTTATAACATGAGAACCTTTCTAGAGCACTTTTCCTATTGTAAGAGTCCTTGTGAATAATGTCCCTCTTTGCTAAGTCCCCACTATTGATACACAGTACAATATGGATGAATTTAAATGCATTATGCCAAGGGAAAAACAGTCAGACTCCGTAGACATTCTTCTAAAGCAAGAGTATAAGAACAAGAAAAGAAAACAGATCGGTGGTTGCCAAAGGGTGTGGGAACGGCAAGGAAATGTTTACAAAGGGCATGGGCGTGGGGGGTGTGGAACTGTTCTATATCTTGATTGTGATGTGGTTACATGATTATATGTATTTGTCAAAACTCATAGAAATGTAACCCAAAAGAGTGAATTTTACTGAATGTCAACTATACTTTGAAAAAGTTCCTGCTGACTTTCTTTCAACCACTACATTTCACGCACTTCACGAATATCTTCCAGAATGACAGAGAGCCTCAGTTTAAATGCTAGGCAGGGGAAATAAATATCGGATTGGCTTGTTTAAACAGTATACAATGACATTTTGGCTCCATAAGAAAATCTCGACCTTCATTCTTTCTGCTTCTACATTAAAACAAAACTGTCTTAGAAACTCAGTATGTTACGACTTCCATAATTTTTTTCATTGTTAGAAGAGTAAGACGTACATCTCCCTTACACCTCTCCAATAAATCTGCCATTTGCCCCCTTACTCATCTTCTAAAAGTCCCCCCTTTTTCTTCTCCTTTATTTCCCTATATCTAGCTCCTAGCACCCTCCCTTGTTTCATGTTCCATTTCTCTTTTTTGCTTACTTATTAATACTTCTCTTCTCCTTTTTTGTAGGGGAATAAAATTTGCCACCCCAAAACGTCTCTTTCACATGTGGATTATTTCAAGCTGAAAACCATCAAGGCCCAAAAGACTCAGGAAGAATCTTTGACCATCCCCCTAACTGCCTAAAAGAATTTAGATAGAAGGCCTGCTCCTGGAATAGAGCTGTCACCAGAGGGATCTGCAAAGAGCATGGGCTGAGTGGAGTCGGGAAACTCAGCAGGACCTGGGGATCAGGGCCCACTCTTGTGTCCCTTGTCTCTGTGCGGCCCAGCAAACATTTATTCACCAAACATTTGCTTTTCCATTTCCATGTCAATGACCTTCCTCCCCTTTGAAGTCCCAAACCACTACCCCCAACATCTTTTGTCATTAGCTGGAGACAGTATTTAAGGTGAAGTTGTTGGCCATTTTAGTCAGTTATTCAGTTTTCCTGTGTCTCTCCCAAGTATACATGTTATTAAACTTTTGTTTGATTTTCTCCTCTTATTTATCTCATGTCAATTTAATTCTTAAACAAGCCAGAAGAGCAGAGGAAAATTTCTTCCTTCCTGACACTCTCCTCTGGTATGTCCTCTTTTTGTCTCCCTCTAAATTCATATGCCTCTTGTATTACACTCTGAACACAACAACCTTCAAATTTCTAGTTTGAAAAATGGTGTCAGGAATTATCTCACAGAACAGAGAAATGAACCATATTACTGGTCTACTGGTTTTAACTTTTATTTTCATGTTCTAGAAGACGTAGTTAACTTACAGGAACAGTTTAAATTTCCAAAAAAATAGGTTTCACATTCGCACTGGTCAAATAGTTTCAGTTATGTAAGCACTTTACTTATCCCTCTGCTGTGGCCTCTCCCGCTGCGGAGCACAGGCTCCGGACGCGCAGGCTCAGCGGCCAAGGTTCACGGGCCCCGCCTCTCCGCGGCACGTGGGACCCTCCCAGACCGGGGCGCGAACCCGGTTCCCCTGCACCGGCAGGCGGACGCGCAACCACTGCGCAACCAGGGAAGCCAAAGAACTTTCTTTTTCATTAAGCATGAACCCTGTGTTTCAGGAACTACAATATCCTGTTGATAAAAAATAAAATTCAGGGAAGGGGGAAGGAAAGAAGAAAGAAGGAAATGCTTGTTTTTAGCAGAAAATAGAGGTTCAGTAAAAGGTATTCTTTCTGCTGGACTGAAATACAAACACACGTGAGCTATGTTCTTTTTCTTTCTCATCAAATTTGCTATGAACTACAAATGCTAAAGGGTTTGCTGGAGGATGGGTTTAGCCTCCAACTCCCACCCTCAAACACCCACATCGGTTTTTAAATGACAAAGGATCTATATACCAATAGTCCCAGTTTCTGCAGGGACTTTTTTTTTGAGTCAATAATTATTCAGGGTTTTATTAAACAAAAGTCTCTTTAGAGAACAGTAAGAAATTAATTCTCAGCTAACATCAACTGGGGAGAGGGGATGAATTGGGAGATTGGGATTGACATATACACACTACTATGTATAAAATAGATAACTAATGAGAACCTGCTGTATAGCACAGGGAACTCTACTCAGTGCTCTGTGGGGAACTAGCTGGGAAGGAAAACTAGGAAAGAGGGGATCTATGTATATGTATAACTGATTCACTTTGCTGCACAGCAGAAACGAACGCAACACTGTAAAGCAACCATACTCCAATAAACATTTCTTTTAAAATTGTGAGTTTTAATCCTATTTCTTCTAGAAAATGTGACACCAGGTCCAAAGTCACTTCAGAAGTGAAGCCATCGCCAACTCCCTAGGTTTCATTAAATATATTGTAGCACTAATCACATCAAATTGTAGTAACTCATTTGGCTGTCCTTGAGATAATGAAACCCTGAAATCAGGGTTTAAATATAATTTGTCTTGGTAGCCCTGTGTCTAACAAATAACAGATTCTAAGTATATGATTACTAGATTCAATCAGACTACAGAATAGGTGTCATGGTTAATTTTTTTTTTACATATACATGTATCTATTCTTTTTCAAATTCTTTTCCCATTTAGGTTGTTTCCTAATACTGAGCTGAGTTCCCTGTCTATACAGTAGATACTGGAAACTTTTATTAGTATATGTATTTCAAAATTGTTAGATATAAAAAAAAAAAACCTCAAAAAATAAATAAATAAAATAAACAAAGGGGTGGGATAGGGAGGATGGGAGAGAAGCTCAAGAGGTAGGGGATATAGGGATATACGTATACTTATAGCTGATTCACTTTGTCGTACAACAGAAACTAACACAACATTGTAAAGCAATTATACTCCAATAAAGATATATTAAATAAAAATGAACAAAACAAAACTATTGTTGTCTGTTTGCCATGACTCTGGGATACAATGATCTGTTATTTAATATCATAATGTGACTTGCCAGGGTGCAAGTTGCCAGCAACCTGGGAAAAATACAAGGACTTTAGTAAAATAAAACTAGAGAACATTTTTCTCTTAATCTCCTGTAACCTAATTCACTGTGCAGAAATATTTAAGTAACATACACAGTAACACAATCACCGACGCAAAAATTACACACTTGTCCTCTCACCCACCTCTAGTCCCTCAAAACATCTCTCCTTCTATGGAGGTTAACTGTGAAGAATTATATTCCTGCAGTGCAATTTTTATCCTGCTGTCAGTGGTCAGTGGAATAAAAGCTGTTTTGTTTCATCAAAGCTTATCAGTTTTCCTTACCAGATCGTCCCTCCTCCATGCTTTCTCTGGAGGTAGGGTCTGTCTGTAAGATTTTCAAAGAAGCGTCCTCCATAGTCATGTTTCTGCTTCAACAGGAACACTTGGCCCTGTATCGAAGTAGTTGCAAAAGCAGGACCTGGGAAGTGAAAACAGTTTGAATCTGAACAGTCAGCTACAAGAGAAGCAAAACTCCCGCCCAGTAAGTGGGCTGTAAAGGAAATAAATGAAGTTGACAAGTCCTTTAGAATTTTTTTTTTTCCTTTAGAATTTTAAAATGCAAAATGCTTTTAATTTAGAAAGGTCAACTCCACAGACTTCTGTTCCCTGTCAAAGTGGAATAACAGGGACCAGATTTATTTTCTTGCCTGAATCAATTAAAAAGAAAAAAAAAAGAAAATGTGTGAAAAAAAAAATCCTTTTCAATCACTGGGCATCAATCAATGAAGGGCAGTGATCCTCTGAAAACAAACTTGGTGAGTCCTGCAATTGCCCCAGCTACTGCCCAGAGATAGTTTTGTACGTGTGATTTAAATAGGGGAAAACCAGAGAAATGCCAAGAGATTCCCTGAGGTAAAGAGGGGAAGCCAGAGACAAAGGCTATGCAGATCGAGTATCAGAAAAGAAAGAGATACACAGAGGATTCTGGGGATGTACAGAGTGTTCCCCTTGGGTATTCAGCAGTGTACTGATCAGCACTTGTGTATGAGGATGGAGGGGACAAAACATATGAAATGACTAAAGGAAGCAGTATCCAGTGTTCCCATTCAGATGGGAATAGTGCCTGTTCAGACCAGCCAGACTGGGAAACCTCATCATTTGTGGGGCTTTTTAAGAGTACTCATAAATATCTTGCTTCAGTGGTGGGGAACGATTAGCCATAGACTAAATAGTGACCTGATTGCCTCTAACAAATTGAGATAATAGGAAAAATACATATATCTTTTATATACATAAAATGAATTTGGTAAAGTTGCAGGTTAGAAAATTAATACACAGAAATCTGTTGCATTTCTATACACTAATAACAAAGATCAGAAAGAGAAATTCAAGAAACAATCCCATTTACCATCGCATCAAAAAGAATAAAACACCTAGGAATAAACCTACATAAGGAGACAAAAGACCTGTACTCCAAAAACTATAAGATGCTGAAGAAAGAATTGAAAGATGACACAAACAGATGGAAAGATACCATGTTCTTGTGTTGGAAGAATCAATATTGTCAAAATGACTGTACTACCCAAGGAAATCTACAGATTCAATGCAATCCCTATCAAATGACCAATGGCATTTTTCACAGAACTAGAACAAAAAATCTTAAAATTTGTATGAAGACACAAAAGACCCCAAATAGCCAAAGCAATCTTGAGAAAAAAGACCCCAAATAGCCAAAGCAATCCTGAGAAAGAAAAACAGAGCTGGAGGAATCAGGCTCCCCGACTTCAGACCACACCACAAAGGTATAGTCATCAGAACAGTACTGGCACAAAAATAGAAATACAGGTCAATGGAATGGGATAGAAAGCCCAGAGATAAACCCAAGCACCTATGGTCAATTAATCTACAACAAAGGAGGCAAAACAATAAAATGGTGGAAAGACAGTCTCTTCAACAAATGGTGAGTCACTTTGCTGTGCACCTGGAACTATCACAACATTGTTAATTGGCTGTACTCCAATATAAAATAAAAAGTTAGAAAAAAAAAAGAATGGAGAAAAAATCCTAGGTCCCTGATTTAAGTTCTTTCTGGTAGTTTACTATTTGTCTTTGTTTAATTGTAATAAAAACTGTACTTGGGGGGGAAAAAAAAAGAGTACTCATAAATATCTTGCTTCAGTGGTGGAGAATGATTAACCATAGACTAAATGGTGACCTGATTGTTTCTAACAAATTGAGATAATAGGAAAAATACATATATCTTTTATATATATAAAATGTTCCTGTTCCTGGCACAAAGCTCCTAAAACCCTTGTAAATTCCTAAGTGATAAGAACACTAGGAGCATCTTTTGTTTGAATGAGTTGACTTTGGGTGAGCTCCTGTATGGGGGCTGGTCACA
>NC_041219.1:59707308-59755719 GCF_002837175.3 Physeter macrocephalus | reverse complement strand
AAAAAATCTTAAAATTTGTATGAAGACACAAAAGACCCCAAATAGCCAAAGCAATCTTGAGAAAGAAAAACAGAGCTGGAGGAATCAGGCTCCCTGACTTCAGACTATACTACAAAGCTATAGTCATCAGAACAGTACTGGCACAAAAATAGAAATACAGGTCAATGGAATGGGATAGAAAGCCCAGAGATAAACCCAAGCACCTATGGTCAATTAATCTACAACAAAGGAGGCAAAACAATAAAATGGTGGAAAGACAGTCTCTTCAACAAATGGTGAGTCACTTTGCTGTGCACCTGGAACTATCACAACATTGTTAATTGGCTGTACTCCAATATAAAATAAAAAGTTAGAAAAAAAAAAGAATGGAGAAAAAATCCTAGGTCCCTGATTTAAGTTCTTTCTGGTAGTTTACTATTTGTCTTTGTTTAATTGTAATAAAAACTGTACTTGGGGGGGAAAAAAAAAGAGTACTCATAAATATCTTGCTTCAGTGGTGGAGAATGATTAACCATAGACTAAATGGTGACCTGATTGTTTCTAACAAATTGAGATAATAGGAAAAATACATATATCTTTTATATATATAAAATGTTCCTGTTCCTGGCACAAAGCTCCTAAAACCCTTGTAAATTCCTAAGTGATAAGAACACTAGGAGCATCTTTTGTTTTAATGAGTTGACTTTGGGTGAGCTCCTGTATGGGGGCTGGTCACAGCAAGACCACGCCGTGATTAGAAGCTTGGAATTATCAGCCATCCTCCCCATCCTCCAGAGCGGGGAGAGGGGCTGGAAATGGAGTTAATCACTGATCATGCCTATGCAAGGAAGCCTCCATAAAATCTCAATTGCATGGCATTCAGAGAGCTTCCAAATTGATGAACACCTTCACACAAGAAGGGTGATACCCCCCAACTTCATGGGGATAGAGGCTCCTGCCCTCAAGACCCTCCCAGATCTCACCCTATATAATCTCTTCATCACACTGTTTATCTGTATCCTTTATCACACCCTCTAATAAACTGGTAAGCATAAGGGTTTCGCTGAACTCTATGAGCCACTCTGGCAAATTAATCAAAATCGAGGAGGGGGTCATGGTAATCTCTGATTTGTAGTCAAATTGAACAGAAGTTATGGGAAACCTGGGGGCCTACTACTTGCACTGGCATCTGAAGTGGGGAGCAATCTTGTGGGACTGAGCCCTTAACCTGTGGGATCTGATGCTATCTCCAGGTTGATAGTGTTAGAATTGAGTTAAATCGTGGGACACCACGCTAGTGTCATAGAGAATTGCTTGCTTAGGGGAAAAATCTCGTGCATTTGGTGACCAGAAGTGGCAGAAGTGAAAGGTTCTGTGTGCACAGTAAAGGAGATTCACGGGGAAGAAACACCAATTAGGAAGGACTGTAGACTTTTCCTTTACACAAATCTTAAAAGGAAGACCCAAAAGGCTAGAACCATTTCCAAATAATTTAACTGTGTCTCAGAACAAATTTAAGAATACTTAGAGAAATGCAAAAATATCCAATATCCAACAAGATAAAAACTCACAATCTCTGGAATGCTATCAAAGATTGCAATGAAGAAGAAAAGTATGACCCATGATGTGAAGAAAATGAGCCAATACAAACAGGCCCAGGAATGAAACCGAGCAGGACTCTGTGGGGCTCCTGGGCATGGAAGTCTTTCTGTTCCCCATTTCTTGTTTGTAGGGAATAGGCTCCAGCCTCCATGACCTTCCCTGAGTTCTAAAGGCAGATTAGAACAGTTGCTAATCAGGGAAGGGAGGGGATACAGAGACAAGAGAGGAGCTGCCAAGAAACAATAGTGAAGCCTTGGGACAGGGTCCTGGTTCTGCCTCAAGGGATACACATAACAATATCTTTAAGGTCTTTATAGAACTAAAGCCCCCAACAAGTGAAAGATGTCAGCATTCTTCATTCCAGATTAAAGTAACCAGAGAAACTCTTCAAGCAGCCCACCTGAGGCCAGATTTAAGGAACCACAGAAACTCATTAGATTACCTGAGACCAGATTAAAGGAGTGCAGTCCCTGCACACACCCTAATCTTATCGGCAACCCCCGTTCTTGAACCATTGCTAAAACTCCACACCAAATTCCCCTGGATTGGGACACACAGTTTTTCAGGGCATGGGCCCACTGTGTCCCCCTTTGCCTGGCAAAGCAATAAAGCTATTCTTTTCTACTGCACCCAAAATTCTGTCTCTGAGATTTGATTAGGCACCAGTGCACAAAGGGCTGAGCTTTCAGCATCAGGAATAATACAGATATTACAAAGAGCAGATAAGGAAATCAAAATGTTTCTATAACTATTAAGTACAGTCACAGAAGATATTTAAGAAAAGATACAAACCCAACTTCTAGTGACAAAAACTGCAATTTCTTGTGAGGAAAAATTCACTGGCTAGATTAATGGCAGGTTAGACTTGCAGAAGAAAAGATTGGTGACCTTGAAAACATAGCAATAGATGTTTGAATAAATTCCATAACAAGTTGTCACCGAATCTCTAAGGAGAAGATCACTCCCTGTTGACAAAAGTTACTATTAGTAACTTTATTATTAAGTATTACTCCTTAGTATTATTTCGTGAAACGTCCAGAATTTTGCCATACCAGACAACATGAATGATATTTACTTTACCTTGATATAGAAAAAAAAAATTTTAGCAGGGAAAATATTCCACAGATATCACTAAACATCTACTATAATGGATAAAATGAAAAAGGTCAGTACATAATTTCTTAGGGATGATATAAAACAACTGGAACGCTTATACACTGTGGGTGGGAGTATAAATATTTATAGAAATTTTGGAACACCCTTTGACATAACAACTAAAGTTGATCATAGCTAAACCATGAACTGAAATGGGACTTAAAGGAGGATAAATGAAACAGGAGAGGCTTTAAAAGGTCAATAATGATAGTGTGACATCAACTTGGTCTGTAACTAACTTACCAACTATACTGCTTGTGGCCCAAGGGCCAGGGAGTGTTTCTCTTTGGGAAAAGACTTCATGGGGGTTGATGGCACTTACACTGAACCTTAAAGGAAAGATAGGATTTAGACAAAGTTGAACTTATTATTTCAGCTATAGGGAATGAGGTAGAATTATGATTCTATACCCTGCTTACACATCTGAATCACTAGGAGGCTTTTAAAAAATGATTCTAAGGCACCAGGACAGCCTAATTAAATCAGGATCTCTGGGGGGTGGTATTTGAGCATCCATATTTTCTGAGATGTTCCTCCCTGACCAAAATGATTCTAAAAGGGAGCCTATATTGGGAATCGCTGGTGTAGAGTGCATCAATAAGGGAAGTTTAAATATTGATAGCAATGGTGTTTGGTGCTATAAAGGTAGATTAGAGATAGTAAATGGCCATGGATATAGCCACTGGGGACCGTTGAAAGGCAGTCATGCAATGGGGCATCAATAATCAGAATGGTGCTTTGAGATCTAGTATGGCACTGGCTTGTAAGATGGAATAGAGGTGGAAGGAACTAGATGTAAGTTAATGAAAGCATACTTCATTTGTAAAAAAGAAAATTTTCATATGTTCTTTTCTTTTTCTATACTTTAAGTTTTAAACTTCTCGAGTCCATTTTTTCTTTTGGCGTTTACACTTGGAAGGCTGGTCATTCTAATGACTGCCAGTAGAAAGCATCTCTGAAAGATAAGAGAATAGAAAATTGTGATTAGCTTTTTTTAACTCAGCATAGCTCTCTGGCGATTCATCCAAATTGTTATGTGTATTAAGACTTCACTCCTTGCTATTGCTGAGTAGTATCCATGGTGTGGATGTATGCTAGTTTGTTTGACCATTCCTCTATTAAAGGACATCTCTTTCTTTTTTCCAGTTTTGGATTATCATGAATAAAATGGCTATAAACATTTGTGTAGAGGTATTTGTGTGAAAGACATGTTCATTTCTCTGGGATAAACACTCAGAATTATGACTGGGTTGTATGGTAATTGTACATTTACTTAAAAAAAAAAGCCAGACTTTTCCAGAGTCACTATACTATTTTACATTCCCACCAGCAACGTATGAGTGAATCACGTTCTCCACATCTTCCCTGTATTTTGATGTCAGAGTTTTTTAATTTAGCAGTACTGAGGGTTGTGGAGTAGTATCTCACTGTGGTTTTAATTAGCATTTCCGTAATGGCTAAAGATGTTGAGCATCTTTTCATGTGTTTATTTGTCCTGTTTATCCTCTTCAGTGAAATGTATCTTCGTGATTTTTGCCCATTTTGTAATTAGAGTCTTTACATTTTTGCTGCTGGGTTTTTTTGTTTTGTTTTTTTTTTTCTTCGGTACGCGGGCCTCTCAGTGCTGTGGCCTCTCCCGCTGCGGAGCACAGGCTCCAGACGCGCAGGCCCAGCAGCCATGGCCCACGGGCCCAGCCGCTCCGCGGATGTGGGATCTTCCCGGACCGGGGCACGAACCCGTGTCCCCTGCCTCGGCAGGCGGACTCTCAACCACTGCACCACCAGGGAAGCCCTGCTGTTGGGTTTTGAGGATTTTTTTCTATATTATAAATATACATTTCCACCAACCCTTTCATCTAGATGTGGCCACAGAAATAATTCTCACTAATGTGAATCAAGGTGAGGTATGTCGCTGTGTCACTGGGCACAGACCTTCCAGAAATGGACTTGAGGCAGGAGATAGATGGGCCCCAGGCTGAAGAGCTGGAGTTTGTCCCCTGTGGACAGATACTCCAAGATGAAGAGGAGAAGGAGCTAAGCCCTGCCTAGATAAGAGACCATATATTTCTCATTTTCAAGGTCAAGGAGACCTTCCAGACTATACATGCTCAGAGAGGCTCTTTGGAGGTCAAAAAGGGGAGTGATGTCAACCTACCCATAGACCTCTTGGCTAGAATCCATCTTGGCTAAGAGATGCACACACACACATGGGAGGACCCTGAGATGTACCAAATATGGACTCAGAACCAGGCAAAGCAAGATGATTGGCCAAAGGAAACCCAGAAGAAATGCCCCATAAAAGTGATTCAAACTACCACGAGGGCGCAGCTCTCTCTTGAGCCTGCCCATGTGTGCCTATTCACACGTACTCTTTTTCCTCCTAATAAGCACTTTATGTGTTTCACTACTTTCCGTTTCTTTGTGGAAATTCATTTTCTGCAAAGCCGTACTGACCAGGGCCTTGTCACTGGCCACTGGTCTAGTGGTTAGGATTCAGCACTCTCACTGCCACGACCTGACTTCAATCTCTGGTCAGGAACCAAAATCCTGCTTCGAGCTGCTGCAGGCTGAGGACACCCAAGCTCACACATGTCTTCACAAAAGCTTTCGCCTTTCTCTATTTAGGTGAAAATATCAAGGAGACCTTAGACGTGGCGGCACAGCCTCAAGATAAAAGAAATCTATGTCCCTGAATTTCCAGGGAAGAAAGCTGCATTCTGACCAGTAACTCCTATATTCCACAGCTACATGAGTTATAAGTAAATATATACTGTGCTATCAATGAAATTTAGGGAGTTATTTACTGCAGCAGCTGTGTAACATATCTAGTTAGAGTGGCAGCCCCATTTTTTCATGTTTTTTGTATTCCTAATCATTTATCATCCAATCACACACCACAACAAAGAGTAGCCCCCTCTCGCCACAACTAGAGAAAGCCCGCGCGTGCGGCAACTTAGAACCCATGCAGCCAAAAGTAAATAAAGTAAATAAATAAATTTATGTAAAAAAAAAGAAAAATTATAATGGAGTAATCACAGTTCAACATACAAAAACGGAGTTGGGAGGCCATTGAGGGCCTGATTTCAGAACTATAGAACTTGAACTTTCTTTGTATTGTACCAGATCCAAGGACAGAGCAACATCTGCCAGCTCCTTCGGTTTCAAGGGGCCCCCTGGGCCCCCCTCCCCCCCCTTGCTTCCTTTTGGTTTCAAGTTTCCCCCTCCGACCTTGTGGCCTTGTGGTTATGCAACTATTTCAAATTCAACCAATCCTTGCTTGACAAGCAACCTCAACTTCTCCAATGATAATTCTTGACAAACAAATTTTGTAACTAACCAGGGCTTCTTGCTTTTGTCATTTATTAACTTCCTCCATTTTTTTAGCCTGGCAGGTCACAACTCCAGAGCTTCCTGAATCTGTGTCTCCAGGCTTTAGCTCTAACAATTCCCCGATAAATGCCTCTTTATCTCAACCAGGTCTTTGTTTCTGAAATTTCAGTTAATAAAAGCAGTATGTTAAGAAAACAGTGGCGCAATTAACCTGTATGGGAACTTTTTGTTTTAACATACTCATATTCTGCCAGACGGAGCTTGAGGATATTCAGACCCAGCTTAAAGGCAATTCTCCCCAAGAAAGTTGGGAGATTTGTGTTCCTGGAAAGGAGGGGGCCAGTTCCAGAGGGGGCCGTGCCAGTTCCAAAGGGATGTCTATCTTCCAATTAAGATACCAACCTGGGGTCGGGGTGCACTGAGACATAAAAAGAGGGAGGGACCCTGAACCAGGTCACTAGGGATGCCTGCCGCAGTCTCCCAGCCTTTCAAAGCCCTTAATCCCCAGACCACAGGGCCTGTCCTAAGGAATCTCCCACTCACTCCCTAAAATTGTGCAAACTCCCATGAAGAGGGCGGCTTAGGGGCCCAGGCATCTGGGGAGAAATCAGGTCAGATTTTTTGAAATCATCTGTCTAGGCCAGACGCTCACCCCTGTTGGGAAAGCCCTGGAGAGTTCACAGCCTGGGTGAGACCAAGGAAGGCGTTTTCTTCTTCCTCTTCTCGGTTCTCCCGTTGGCGGCTCCTCTTTTCACTGTGACCTGGCGCTGGAGCAGTGGCAGCCCAGTGGGGATGGCTGGTCTCAGGGCTGCGAACTCTCTGCTCCCGACCCGTTCTCCAGGCGGCTCCAGCTTCGGGGTCTGCGCCCACATCCCTCTCCATCCGCGGCCCCTGCTGGACGGTCTCTGGCTTCCGGGCCTCAACCTTCTGCCAACGCCTGGGGCAGATGCCGGATGTAGGGGCCAGGAAGCAGGCACTGGCAGTAGACCAGAAGGCAATAGATAGCCCACGGCCCGATGTCACATGCTCGGCTTTTTTTAACCCAGTTTTGCTTCCTGTTGTTCATTTCCCAGGGCTTCGAGGCAGAAGAGGAAGTCAGAACGGTTGTAAACAGGATGCCTTCAGGTTAGGGGTCTTTGGTTCCTTTCCAAAGTCACCCGAGGACACTGAAACTTGCGGAGCGCCCGTTGGGGTCCTGGTGGGCTAACAGCGGATCAAAGAACACTGCCCGCTGCTCCGGCTGTCTCCCAAACCGGGTCCCTTCCTGGCAAAGCAGGGGAAAGTCTGCAGCAGGCTGCACTGCCTGGTTGTCACCCAGGCCTACCAGAGGTGGGGACGAGGCTCTGTCTAACCTGTGTTAACCAAGACTTTTGAGAACAGAAATCCCTAGTTGTGGCCACACACACACACACACAAGATGTTGATCTGTGGTTTGTTAGGACCTCAGCTCTCAGGAGGCACAGATCAAAAAGCATTGAGTTGCATGCATTCCAGGACTACAAAATGGGGAAAGCTCACAAAGGCAAAAAACTGCGAGGTTACATAAATTGTCAAGAATTAGGATTGGAGGTGGCAAGAAATAAGGGTGCCTGTTTAAACAAGAATTTATTGGGGTTCAAAATGGTTATACAGTTGCAGGTCGGGGAGGGGGTGCACTTTGAAACAATGTTTGCAGCTGGCAGCTGCTTGCAGATATTGTGAAAATGGCCGGTGGTGTTCTTGAATTAGTTACAGTTCAGAAAGTTCAAGTTCTCCGTGATGCAAGAATGCATCTGAAACCACATCCACCGATGGCCACCTGGCTCCATTTTGGATGTGTGAACCGTAGTTACTCCATTTCGATTTTTAAATGACCTTAACTATATCATCACCTGCCTCCATCACACTTTCTTGGACTTCCTTGGGGTGATCAGATCTCAAAGCTGAGGATCTGTCCACATTGAGATTGGTCCAGTTGGAAAGGAGTTTATGAACATGTTCTCAAAACAATACAATAACTGCAGAAATCGGTCTTTGATCAACAAATTTTTTTTTTCTGGTGGATTATTTTAATCCCTGAAATGATTTAGAAGTTTCATCAAGTGGTGATAATAAAAAGCAGATGACTCTTTAGAAGACAGCTTGGCAGTTTCTTAAGAAATTAATATACTCATCATATGATCCAACAATCTCACTTTTTGGCATTTACACAAATGAGTTGAAAACGGAAGTTTATGCCAAACCTACACAGGTGTGCTTACAGCAGCTATATTCATGACTTCCAAAACTTGGAATCAACCAAGATGCCTGTCAATAGATACATGGCTAAACACACTGTAGACTCTCCAAACAATGGCATAATATTCAGGGACTTTGTTTGGAGGACTGAAATGGAAGTCGTCTTGTTTAGGCTTCAGAGGCGATATTAGGCCTCTCACTGATTTGTGACCTTGCCTGGACTACATGCCTATTTGTGAGCTGCGGCCAGCAAGTCCGGCGGCACTTAAGGGAGTGGATCGTGCAGTTTCATGAGCCTCAGGGACCTGGCCAGTTCCCGGGGATCTAGAAATTCTTATGATACACAAAATGAGATAAACAGCATCGTTGAAGAAACCCAGAGCTGCGTATTTGCAGGCAAACTGATGACATCTGTTTGCGGCCTGGTATTATAAGCGGGACTCCCCTAAACTGCAGTTTGAAGTCTCCCCCGTGGAGTGGACGCACTGCCCGGGACCTTGCCCAGGTGGGACCCCGGATTGCTGTTTTCGAGAGACTTCCCAGCGCCGTTCGAGTCTGGATGTAGGTGTCGGCCCAGTTTGGTGAGGTACACGCTTTTACTGTTCTCTCCCTTTTCGTTTCTGTTTCTTCCTTTTTAATGATTTTCTATTAAAGTCAAGTTGAAATTGTCTATTTGTGTGACCAGTGGTGTCTCTTTGCTAACGAATTCTTGGAAACTGAAACAAAAGTAAAACTTTTGGCAAAACAGACTTGAAAAAAAGTTCTCAAAACAAGAAAAGACATAAAAGAACCTTTAATGAAGGTTACTAAGTGAAAGAAGGCAATCTGAAAAGGCTACGACGTACTGTAAAATTCCAACGATTTGACATTCAGGAAAAGGCAAAACTATGGAGACAATGAAAAGGTCTGTCTAAGGGGCCAAGGTGGGAAGGTTGCAGGGGATGAATAGGTGCAGCCCAGGGGATTTCTAAGACAGTGAAACTATGCTGTATGATACCGCAGTGATGGATGTGAAAGCGCTATGTGGTGTTTCAGGGGCATTCTGAAGAGCTCAGTTCTTTGTGTCTCAGCACGGAAAGAATGCAGCAAGGAAAAGCAATAGATAAGAAATGATTCATTAGAATAGGATGCTTGTGAGGCTTACAAGTGGGCTGTCAAGAGGGGGTCGCGTCCAAGAACTTAGTGGGCTACAGTTTTATAATCAAAGGAAAAGACCACCTTTTTCCTCATTCTTGAGCAGACGTCAAGCTTCCATCATCAGCTCCTCCTCCACATTCAGCTGCGGAGTTTTCTTGTCCCTACGTGGTTAATCCAGGACTGTCATTGTAACTATGGAAAAATTATTTCGGGTCTCAGTACAATGAGGGTCTTTCACTTTGCAATGCAATGTCACCTTTCCATAAATTATTGTTTTTTATGTGCAGAGAGCATGTCCTAGGGGTCATTAACTTACTGAGCTCACTGAGCAGGGTGTGGGTCTCATGCCACCATTGTTTTATTGTTTGGGGGCACGTCTCATGCTTCGGTTGCATGCTTTTGTTGATCCACAAGCCTGCTTCATTTTGTGGTTAAGCAAACCTGCTTTCTTAAGTGATCGTTAACTTACAGGGGTCTCCCATACTTTTCTTACTTACAATCCCCTAGTGGGATTAACTATTTAATTACCGACTTTGTCCCTTTACTCTGTCCCTTTCAGATTCATGTCATTATACATTTTTCAAAATCCATAGCATATAGAACACAAAGAGTGAACCCTCATTTAGACTATGGACTTCAGTTAATAATAATGTAGCAAAATTTGTTCATCAGCTGTAACCAATGTAACACAATAATGGAAGGTGTTAAAAATAGGGGAAGATATGTAAGAGGAAGAAACGCATATGGGAACTCTGTATTTTCAGCTAAAATTTTCTGCAAACCTAAACTGCTTTCTTTTCTCATAAAGCTAAAATGAAGTCTGTTAATTTTAAAAAGCAGATGACTTTTAGTCAGCATTATAACTGTTTTTAGCACAACGACCTAAGAACCCACACTCATCCTTAACCTAGAACTGAAAGTTATACATGTTACACGTACAGAGCTCTAGTGAGTGTGCTCTGTACGCGTGTCATGAGTTAAGGGTCAAAGATCATTTGCTGCCACAATCCTTTAAACGAAAATCAGAAAAAGCACTTTATTTTTTTACTTTTTAAAGTTATTTATTTGTTTATTTTTGGCTGCGTTGGATCTTCGATCCTGAGTGCAGGCTTTCTCTAGTTGCAGCAAGTCGCGGGGTGGGGGGGCTACTCTTCCTTGCGGTGTGCGGGCTTCTCATTGCAGTGGCTTCTCTTTTTGTGGAGCGCGGACTTCAGTGGTTGCAGTGCGTGGGCTCAGTAGTTGTGGCACATGGGCTTAGTTTCCCCACGGCATGTGGGATCTTCTTGGACCAGGGATCGAACCCGTGTCCCCTGCATTGGCAGGCAGATTCTTAACCACTGCACCACCAGGGAAGTCCCTGAAACAGGCACTTTAGAAACTGCTGGAGACACTGCTAAACAAATTAAAGCACTAACCCATCAAGAGAAGAAGATTGAGGCTGAAATCTGTATTTTTGCTTTGCTGTGATCACAGTAACTTTTGAAAGAGAATTGTTACCCATCCATCTACGCTTGCTGAAGGGTCAATATAATTTTAAAGATGTTTATTTTACAGCACAGGCCCAGCTTACAAAGCAGTGTATCGGAATTACCTGTGGGGTAAACAAAGAAACAGCAGCAGCAGGAGCGCCAACAGGGCTGTTCCCTGACAACAGAGGATGTGAAGGAGAAGGTCAGGAGAAGAATGAACAGATTATCTTCATGAGCACGGAAAATTGACTTCCTTTTCTTGAAGGTACCTAATTAGAGGTAACAGTAGTATCCTGACCATCCAGATTATCGCACTTGATAAAGCAAACAAAACTTTACCATTACAGGAAAAAACAAAAGAGATATATATAGCTCTTTTCTATTTTATGGAAATCAGACTCCTAATCTCCAACTGAGACTGCGGTGAAAGGGAAACTGTCTCTCTTGATGATTATATTTCAAAGAGATGGCTCCCAAGTCTTTGGGAAAGACGTTCCTGGGTCTTTCCCAAAGATCCAGGCAAGAGGCTATGAGATTTACCTCTCAAACAGGCTGAAAGAAAGAATTTACGATTGCAAGTTTTCTAAAGTAAATGCTCTAAGAAAAGGGAAGTGAGGGATCTATAGTTAGGTAGACACCCGTCTAAAGTTTATACAAGTTTAGGGAAATATCAGGGCTGTCCAGGTCATCATATACATACATCAATCTTGTTCAGAGGTACCCTGATACCCTTTAAATTTCTAGCAGAAGACCTAACAGAATATTTTATATGAATTTGCAATATGGGTTGCATTTTGTGTTGCAAACTATTAAAAGACTCTTAGCAAAGCAACACAATAAATATTGTTTTCATCCACTCGAATTTAGACAGACTACTTACCCAGCCTTGGGCAAAATTTTATTTTAGTTCTTCTTTCTCTGTATAACTTGGTATTGAAGTTATCATAAGAGCAACAAGTGGTGCGGTAGGCTGCAAAAGGAGCCTGGGTTTTGGAGATTGGAAACAGATGGTCAGTCTTGCTCTCCACTCATCCATAAAGTCAAAAGACCCAATACCTGGATAATGCAGGTATTGATGTATCAAATGAAATAATGTGGATTGAAGTATTTACCGATAATTTGAGCTTTCTGACTTCAGTATACAGAAGTCTTAAGGACAAAAAAAAAAGAAAGGCCTGCAGCGCCCCCTGGTACGAACTCTTAGTAAATGAACTCAGGTAAAGCAAACAAACAAACAACAAAACAAAACAAAAAAACACAAACCAAAAAAACCCTTGGGTTTTTGGAGCAGCTACACAAGTTTCACTCTAGCAATCACTACTCCATTTCTTTATGTACAAATACCCTCAAATGTGTGGACAAACATCAAATGCAAACTCTTAATGAACAGCACCAATGTTCACCTCCTTCCCTTTCCCACTCCCACAGCCTGTGCACATGCACACACACACAGACACACACACACACACACACACACACACACACACACACACACACACATCAAGGGGGGCTTTGGAATAAAAGCCTCGAAATAACTGATTCTGGCTGTGTCATTTACAGCCATGGTTTAAACACTTGAATATGGCTGCCTGAGAATCATCTGGAGATCCTGTTAACTGCAGATTTGAATTCACTGGGTCCGAGGTAGGACCTGAGGTCCTGTATTTTTAACAATCTCCCAGGCAAGGCCTCTGCTGCTGGTGATGGCACATCCAACAACTTCCAGCCCTGGCATCTGTGCAGGCAGAAACACTCACTGCCAGGTCAGTAAAAGGAGCAGGTTCGTGCAGTTCTTAGAAGAGTCCCCTCCCAGAGCAGGAGGTCGTGGAGGTGATCAGGGGAGGTTTGCTTCGGGTAAAGAAGAGGGTGCCACACAACATAAAGAGGGGACCAGCCCCCAGGAGCAAGCAGATCTTGTTTTCAGGTATCATCACCCCCACCCCTCCCCCACCCTTATTTTGCAAAACTCAGGTACAAGAAGGGAGGCAGACCACTCACCTGGGACAGATTTCAGAATTTCTACTCAGACTTCTTCAAAGCCCAAGGAACTATTCTTCCTAAAACTCCACTTCTTCTGAGCCTGCCCTTGTGGAAAGGGGAGAGGAACAACTTAGTGGCTTTGAAAGTGACTTAGGGAGACCCGGGAAGTGACTTCCTTGATTTGGAAAGGGATGGCTACATGTTCTGGGTACTTCCCTCCTGCCTCCGGTGTATCTGGGGGGTGAAGAAAGGGAAATGCGCTTCGGGAGTAGGTGGAGGGAATTGGGGGTTCGTGGAATGGCGCTCATGGTGTTGAAAACAAGACGAGCCCAAAATGCAGTCGCTTGTGCTAAGTCACCAGCAACCATTTCACCAAACTGAGGCTTAACTATAGTTTTGGTTCCCGCAGAAATGGAATCTTACACCGGTTGATCAAGAATTACCTGACCAGCAATAGCTATGTAATCTTGCCATCACCGAAAGGAAAGTAACTTTGCATTAACTAACCCACCTTTTTTGCCTGGTATAAGTTCCTTGATGCTACTCCCCTCTGTCTGAAAGTTCTTAATTTTGTACAGCCCCTTGGAGCTCCTTTCTGTCTGCTAGATTGGACGCTGCCCCGTTCGAATCAATTTTTGCTCAAATAGACTCTTTAAATTTTTAATATTCCTCAGTTTAACTTTTAACAATAAGACAATGTCTGCAGAGAGCAGGTCACAGGAGAAGGTAGGAATTTTAGTGGCCAAGATAACAAGTCCACTTAACTACCTACCTTTATATCATACAGACAAAAGCCAAGTTGTTGACTGAGCAGATCAGGCCTTATACACTGTGATAAAGCTTAGTGTTTCCTGTGCAAAACTGAAAATAAGAATCCCTTCCAGGTCAAAAATCCGACATAAGGAATAATGATTTTTCTTCCTCCTTCACAAATTACTTGAAATAAATAATAACTCTTTTTTCAATGATTTTTGAATGACTAAAGAATGCTATATACATACTTGGTATGCATTATTTATTATTTATTTTATAGTGGCTGTAACACAGAGTGTAGGCAACACATATTGGGACTACCACAGAGTGAGCTTTTCACCAGCCAGAAAATCTTGAATGTCAAAAATCTTGAATGTCAAAGATTCAAAAATCTTGAATGTCACCTTTGAGATTAGGTTAGAAGACTATGTTTTCTTTTTTTCTTTTTTTTTAAATTAATTTTTGTTGGATTATATTTGCTTTACAATGTGTTAGTTTCTGCTGGACAGTAAAGTGAATCAGTTATACGTATACATATGTCTCCTCTTTTTAAGATTTCCTTCCCATTTAGGTCACTACAGAGCACTGAGTAGAGTTCCCTGTGCTATACGGTAGGTTCTCATTAGTTATCTGTTCTATACATAGTAGTGTATATATGTCAATATATATGTCAATCCCAATATATATGTCAATCCCAATCTCCCAAGTCATCCCACGGCCCCCTTCTCCCCTTGGTACCCATAAGTTTGTTCTCTACATCTGTGTCTCGATTTCTCCTTTGCAAATAAGTTCTGTACCATTTTTCTAGATTCCACATATAAGTGATATTATACGATATTTGTTTTTCTCTTTCTGACTTCACTCTGTATAACAGTCTCTAGGTCTATCCATGTCTCTGTAAATGGCACAATTTCGTTCCTTTTTATGGCTGAGTGATATTCCATGGTATATATGTACCATATCTTCTTATCCATTCCTCTGTCGATGGACATTTAGGTTGTTTCCACCTCCTGGCTATTGTAAATAGTGTTGCAGTGAACATTGGGGTGCATGTATCTTTTTTTTTTTTTTTTTTTTTTTTTTTTTGTGGTATGCGGGCCTCCCTCTGCTGCGGCCTCTCCCGTCGCGGAGCACAGGCTCCGGACGCGCAGGCCCAGCGGCCACGGCTCACGGGCCCAGCCGCTCCGCGGCATGTGGGATCCTCCCGGACCGGGGCGCGAACCCGGCTCCCCTGCATCGGCAGGCGGACGCGCAACCACTGCGCCACCAGGGAAGCCCCTATCTTTTTGAATTATGGTTTTCTCCGGGTATATGCCCAGGAGTGGGATTGCTGGGTTTCTTGTTGTTTTTATTGTTTTTTCTTTTTCTCTTTTTATTTTCCCGCTAGGCCTGCCATAACAGATTACCACAAACTGGGTGGCAGCAGACATTTATTTTCACACAGTTATGGAGGTTAAAATTATGAGATCAAGTTGTCAGGAAGATGATGCTCTATTGAAGTCTATCAAGGAGAGTCTGTTCCCTGCCTTTCTCTTAACTTCTGATATCACCAGGAATCCTTGGCATTCCTTGGCCTGTACCAGTGTAATTCCTCACATGGTATTCTTCTCTCTGTGTCTGTATCAGTGTCCAGTTTTCCCTCTTCTTATATGGATACCAGTCATTTTGGATTAAGGGCCCAACCTACTTCAGGATGACCTTGTCTTAATGAATTATATCTACAATGCTCCCATTCCTGAATGAGATTAAATTCTGAGATGTTGGGGATTAGGAATTCAACATATCTTTTAGGGGGACACAATTCAACCCATAACACTATAGGAGCCCTTACTCTAGGGGAAGCAAGATGCCATGTTGTGAACAGCTGTATGGAGTGTCCCACTGGCAAGGAATTGATGTTTCTGGCCACCTGACGGCTCCCGACTTCCAGATGAGTGAGCTGGGCAACAAATCCTTTTCCAGCCAACCTTGAGATCACTAACTCTGGTCAACACCTTGATTGCAGACTTATAAAAGAGCCGGAGGCACCTAATTACTCTGTGCCCAGATTCCTGAGCCTTAGAAACTGAGACGATAAATGTTTGTTTTGTTATGCTGTGGTTGGGGTAATTGGTTAGTCAGCAGTTGGTAATTTATACATATTTTGGTATGGAGCAGGATGTGTTGCCATAACAAAGACTTTAAAATGTGGGAGTAGTTTTAGAACTGGGAATGAACAGAAACTGGAAGGATTTTGAGGAATGTATTAGTGAATGTCCAGATTCCCTTGAATAGATTTTTAATAGAAATCTGGATTTTGTGGATGCTGTTAGTGAGGATTTAAAAGAAAGTGAAGAACATGTTATTGGAAACTGGAGGAAAGAAGATTCTTGTTAAATACTGTCAGAAAGCTTAGCAATTCTGTTATCTGCAGGTATGTGGAAAGCAGAAAATCTCCTAAATTGAATGGATTGATCTAGCTAAGGGGATTTCCAAGCAAAATGTTGAAGGCACAGTCTCGTTCCTTCTTGCTGTTTTGAGTGAAATGAGAGAAGAGAGACAGAAATGGAGGAAGGCATGTTTTAAACAAAATGGAGCCAGGGCTTTCTGGATTTTAAAACTCCCAGCCTCTCCATATGGCACAGGATGGTAACATTAACAAACGGTTTCTGCACAAAGACCAAGTCAATGGTAATACCAGGAGTACTGTGGTCTAACCATGAAGCCTAGGATATTACTGTAAAAACTATTGTTTAGATTTCAGAAAAATTAAAACTAATGCCTAGAGAACTATAGTCACACTAAAGGTCCTTCAATGTGCTTAAGGCCATAACCCACAGATATTCTCAACCAAACAACAGGACTTCTAGGATGCTTACAGCATTGTCCCTCAGTGTGTCAGCAGGGGTCCAAGTTAGAAAAAGGTTTGAGTTTTTGTTCTTGTTTAATGGCAATTGCCCTAATGAGAGTCACAGGAGATGCACAAGGTTTTTGAGAGAATGATATCAGCAGAAACACTGCCAATTTGGATTGAAAGGTCAGAGACAATATAAAATGAAAGAGGCATTTTATTACCTCTTGACAATAAAGTTGGACCCCCACATTTCTACTCTGGTGAAGTAGTCTGAGAACATTTCTCAGCTACAAGTATGTGCTACCTTTTGTGATAAAAGAAGGATGACATAGCAAGTGAACAAAGAACACAGAGGGTGGAGCTGAGAGAGACAGAGCATTATTCCCACATCTTGAAACATAATCAAAGAGCTTCAGGTGTTTGTCTGGCTGGATATTAGAATTGCTATGGACCAGTCACTCCTGTGTGCCTACCACTTTATCCCTTTTTCAACAAGAATGTCTATAGTTCTTATTCTACATCCCACCCTTGTATGTTGAGTGTGTGGGGAGCAAATAGCTTGTCTCTTTAGTTTCTCTGATCTATATTTCTACAGAAACTGTACTCAGAGAACTACATCCAAAGGAACATCCACTTATGAATCTGATTTATTTGATAAGATTCTGCACTTTGAGCTAATGTTTTAGTGGGATTCGATGCTTTGGGATCTTGGGAGGGTGAATGTACTTTGCATGTAGGAGAGATGTGAATTATTGCACGTCAGAGAATGAATTGCACTAGGCAGCCTCTAGGGGCCCCCAATGATCCTGCATCCTTATGTTCATGCCTTTGTGTAATCCTCTCTACTTGAGTCTGTACTGGCCCTAGTGACTAATTTCTGATGAATATAATGCAGCAAAATGAATACATGCCACTTTTGAGAGTAAGTTACCAAAAAAACTGTGAATCTTGTCTTGTGTGAGCTCTCTTACTCTTTATTTCTTGGAACCTTATGAAGAGGTCCATGTGTGAAACAACTGCTCTCTACAGCCAACAACCATCAGGGGCCTGAGGCCAACTAACAGCCGTGTGAGTGAGGTTGGAAACAGATTTTCCTCCAGTTAAGCCTTGAAATGACTGCATTCCTGGCCGGCACCTTGACTGAGAAACCTTACATCAGAGTGTCCAGCTAAGTTGCACCCAGGTTCCTGAGCCACAGATGCGGTGATATAATAAATGCTTGTTGTTTTAAACTACGAAATTTTGGATGTAATTTTTGAAACAATAATAAAGTCAATAAAACCATCAAACATGGGTCAACAAATACGGGGAAAATGCAGAGTGCGGTTAGGAGAGGATTAAACGTAGATATACGGAGCTAGACTGCTGAAATTTCTGTATTAGAATATTATTATTGTTAGTGCTTAAAATATTTTTCTCATAAATGATATATTATGTATTTTAAAAATTCACTCAGGGATCTGAAGGTGGAGTCTGGTTAAATACCATCGGAAAAATATTTTCTGAAAATCAGCTGATATTAAAGAGGTCTACATGGGTGTTTAGAGGAGACAAATGATTCTTCTTATCAATTATTTGAAAATGGTATTACATTTATTTATATAATCTCTTTTTTTGTATTCCACCCAGATTCTACTTGCATTGTTCTTCATGTGTGCATATAGAGTTTACCTATTCCTCAAAACCCTTTGACAGTTTCATATTATACCTGGTGTAAAACTGAAAATTCCTGACTCATCCATATTACTATACCCATCACTTCCAAAACTATCTTTGAACAAATGACTGGCTTAGAAATCTTCCCCCACACATAACAAATTTCTAGAAATAATTTACAGGGGACCTATGCATAGATGCTCCCTTTGCACCGTTTTACTGCCATCCCCACCACAATTAGGATAAAAAGGATCCAAAAGCAGATCAAGAATTTGTATTTGAATAAATGTATCAGGAAAAATAAGATAATTTCATAAAAATACTTCTTCATTCTTTAAGAAATCAACTTAGACTGAAAAAAAATGCTTATAACAGATGAAATTAAAAGGATAAGACATAATACAGAGATGAAAAATGAGCTGGCAGCACTCAGCACAGAAAAGGAAGGTAAAAGGTGTTTCCTTATCAGAAACAAAGGAATGCCTTCTGATATTCTGTAGCAACATCATGAAGTAAAATTGACTCTGCCAAACAAGCAAAAGCACTTTAAATGTGATTGTTATGAAAGAAGGAGTAAGGAGATCTGACAAGTATAAAATCAGTATTTCTGAAGACTAGAACACCACAGAAAAAAGTTAAGCATTAATAGAAGATAACTCTACCCAAATAAGAGGACAACTAAATCTGAGGATTAATAGAAAAAGAGCACATCCTGGTGATGTCCCTTATTTTTAGGTATAAAGAAAAAGTATCCTGCTTCTAATGAGGAATAACAACCTCACCTTAGACTTTGTCACAGCCCCATCAATGGCTGAAAATAAAAGAATAATGTCTACCCTGTCTGAGGAAAACAGCAAACGAGCCAAGCTCTTACACCCATCCTGTTCTCATGCAAATGTAAAATCAAAACCTAACATTAGGAACTTACTGAATACAACATATATAGACTCTTTCTGACAATAAACTACTTAACAAAGAAGTCCAGACAACCAATGGATAGTTGGAAATAAGAATCTCAAAAAATGTGAAGACATTGTACAAAATAACTGGAACTATAGATTCTCCACTAGGGCTAATGACTCTACTTAATATTGAAGTTTAAGTAAACACATAATTAATATTACACTGTATATGATGAAGTATAGACCTGAGGCTAAACCACAGTTGAAATTATTATTACCCCCCAAAAAGGATGCAAATATAAGAAATATAAATGTGACTAAGTTCTTCCTCTGACAAAAGCAGGAATTCATTTGATAGACTTTTGATCAACCAACAAATATAAAAATTAAGAACATTAATTTAAATTATAAAACTTACAGAGTGATATTGTGGTGCCATAAGACCCCCGTGATCTCTGTCCCCTCTTTAACTTCTAAAATTTGGCATCTATCTGTGAGCAAAAGCGCCTCTGTGGGAGCTGTGGTACCCAGCACCACACTCCAAGGTACTCAGGAAGAGTACCTCTGCATTGGGTATCAGGCAGATATACCCCAGTAAAACTGTGGAACAGGCTCCAACCTCTGGAAAATGCTGACTTGCACAGATACATCTGGACAAGAGAGCGTTTATAGATGTTCAGGTTTCTAAAGAAGTTCTAGAACTCTGTAGGAGCAAAAAACAAACAACAACAAACCACTGAAATGGGTAAGAGGAACTTTACAAGCATCACCCCTCCCTCAAGGTGGCACAGCTTAGATAAGAAGGAGGCTGCGAATCCCTGCCAAGGGGAAAAGAGACAGTGGTGAGTGGGCCCCGGGATTCCCCAGCCGTGATGGCTCTCGACAACAGGGTATGAAAGAAAGAGGCAGATAAGAATATCAGAGGGCATCAAAGGGATGCCTACTGACTGTGGTCTAGACTCGAGCAGGAGACCCACCCAACAGCTGCTGGGAGAACTTCACTTGAGGATGCCCCCAGCTGCCCGTGGGCACCCTCAATGTCCCAAGTGCCAAACCCACACCTTCTCCCACTCTGTGCCTCGTTCTTTGTGTGTGTTCCTGAGGGCGGTGTTGGAAGCAACCTTGGATAGACAGAGAGGGTGCGCAGAAAACAGGGCATGGTCTGAGCACAAGGGGGAAACCACAGTCTTGAGCTACAGCACCACCTTCTAGAAGAGAAGAAGGAGGTTACCAACAGTCAGCCTGGTGTGTTGTAAGGTGAAGAGAAGGCATAGAAGCTTAAGAAGTCTGCCAAAAGAGGGAGCAGGAAGTGTGGAGGAAGTGTGTCCATACAAGATGGGAGAGAGCCTCAACATATAAGCAGGACCAACCAAAAGTATCTCTCACTTGAAGGCAGCTAGTAAAGATTGGAGAGGGTGACTGCTACTTCAAATGTGAAAACACGAATGCAAACCTCCGAGGAACATAGAATCAAAGACAGGAGGGAGGACTGACGCTGAACCCGCCCGCCTGCCCTCTCACCGGTGCCTCCGCCCAACCAGGTTTCTTTAAAAGTGATTGAAGACAGTAATTCAAAGTGCCTGAAAATCCTGCTACAGATAAACTGCAGGTCCTTACAAGTTCTTGATCGCTTGAAAATGAAATTGCAGGAGAAGGGTGACACTTTGCAGAATGAGAAGCTATCTATGTTTTATAAAACACTAGTCCTCTCTTCATCCAGATACTCACACTTCAACAGCCCATCAAGCAACTGAAGGGGCAGCTCAGCCATATACCCTCAGATTGTTCAGCCAACTTTGATTTTTCTAGGAAAGGCTTATTGATGATCATGGATGGTGCCATTACTAATGGGAATGCCCAAAGGTCTTCTAATAACTTGACTGTGTCTGGGTTATTTCCTTGGACTCCAAAGTCGGGAAATGAAGATTTTAACTCAATCATGCAACAGACGGCTCAGGACCGGCAAATTCAATATATAGGTATAGAACAGCCCTCAACTGGAGGCCTTGGGTTCAGTGTGGTGACCCTCAGAGGTCAAAATCTGGGAGAAGTTGATATCTTCGTGAAGGAAGTGCAGCCAGGCAGTATAGCTGGCAGGGATCAAAGGTTGAAGGAAAACGACCAAATATTGGCTATTAATCACATACATGCCACTGGGTCAGAACATTTCCCAACAGCAAGCAATTGCATTGTTACAACAAACCACTAGATCTTTGTGTCTGGCTGTGGCCAAGGAACCAGTCCATGCAAAAAAACAGTACTTCTACCAGCCTAATCACTTTTGGTGGTGAGCACACGGTTAATATATACAGAAGTCAAAATATAATGTACATGTGAAACATATATAATGTTATAAACCAGTGTTACCTCAATTAAACTCTAACAAAAAAACTTCATTTGCAAACATTTAAATTTTAATTGCATATAGATTTCTTATATCACAAAGTACTTTTCTTTTGATTTTTTTCAACAATTAAAAATGTAAAAATTTTCAAAATATGTTTTGGTTTGCAGGCTACAAAAAAGCAGGTAGCAGGATAGATTTAATCCACTGACCTATATTTGCTGATTCCTTATGTAAAGGTTATAAATTGGGAGAAAGGTGCCATATGAGCTTGAGTCAAGTAATAACACTCAACAGTTTTAAGTACATACCAAAAAACTCTTAGAAATACATTTGGACTAAATTCATTAAGAACTCCTCTAAAATTCAATATAAAAATTGTCAAATGACAAAGCAGAAAATTTACCAGAATGATCTACAAATGGCTCTAAAGCATTGAACAGATACTCAGTCTCACTCAGAATAAAAGCAATGTAAATTTTCATCCAAAATGTAAATAAGTAAATAAATAGTTACCACTAAAGACCTTAATAAGATTATAAAACTTTCAAATTTCCAAAAGAAGAATGCACACCTATATACTACACAAAGAAAATATAGATCATATAGCAAAAGACACAAAGAAAATATAGATCATATAGCAAAAGTTAAGTCTAACACACACACACACACACACACACACACACACACACACACACACATAAGGAGATAAAATAATGGGTAATATGTTATACAACTAAAATAAACGGGATAAAATCACATTAGTTGAAGTTGATGTTTGTATAAAATAAAAATTGCCGATCATGAAATTCATGTAAACAAAATGACTAAAGATATTGAAAATAAAATTATGGCCAAGAGCATATTTGAGACTTAAAATGAAAAAAATCAGATAAAGCGATTCAAAACAATGTGACTCACATATAACATATATTGACAATTTTGCCCATAGTTTCTTCAAATCAAGTTAAAAAATAAACAAACAAAATTCACAGATACAACTAAAGCCATTTTTCTCCTTTCTTCTCTCCCAGAAGTAACATCTAATCTGAGATTGGTACAGATAACTTACATGCATTCTTTTTATGCATTCACTATAAATATTTATTGATAAACAACAGAGAGAATTGTTTTATGTAATTTTTGACATTGCATGATGCTCAAAACCCAAGTCTCTTGGCCTCTAGCTTTAAGACTTTTTTTTTCCACTTTAGATAAATTCTCTTATTTTTACCACCATCCCCAACACAGCAGCCACACAATATTAGCTGGAAATTCACCCCACCCTTTTATTATTTTCTGAAGACCTAGATTGTACTTTACATTTTTTGTTGCTAAGTTTGTATTGTGTATATGTACTTTATATTTGAATTTTACTTACAAAACCCTCCCAACAAATAATATGGAATGTAACCTAGTAGATGTTTTATGAACACAGACTGAATGACTGTATGAGTAACCTCATGAGAAGGTGATCATATCACTTTATAAAAGGACTTTGAGAATTTAAATTTTAGCAGCCGCCTTATCTTCCATTTACATGCTCTGTATTTAACAACACAGAAACAATAGGAGAACTGTGTACTCTAAAAATAAATGCAATTCTTAGATTATAAAACTTAGTTTTAACACTATTGATACACATTTTAGTGACTGAACTTTAGGCAAATGCTAAATTGGGATTCTGCTAGCTGACACACATATTGACCATAGGTGTAAATACTTAAATGTCTCTAGGGAGATATTTGTGGTAAGTATTTCCTGTGCATAAAGGCAACTGACCTAATTTTGTTTGCAGTGGAAATTTCTGAACCTTAAACACAAAAAATGTCTGTGCAGTATCTTTTTCTCATCAAAATGTTGAAAATGTTCTGAATATTGGTATAATCCATTATGGAACAAGCTAGAGAAAGTACATTTACTCTTTGGAAGAGTTTGTATTTGGTCTGGTGTTAATCAGTAGGTTCAGTTGGTGTTCAGAAGTCTCTAATTTTTGCAGTATGATCTGCTCCCCACTGTAAATGTGAAGCATAGACTACATCTCACATTCATTTATTCCTTCAATATAAATCCATGTAATTACGTTACTGAGTCCAAGCTTGTACTGCTCGCTGCACAACAGGCCAGTAAGTTGAGAGATAAGGTATTGGGGCAAGGAATAGTGACTTTATTTGGAAAACCAGCAGCCTGAGAAGATGGCGGACTAACGTCTCAAAGAACCATCTTACCTGAATTGGATATCAGGCTTTTTTATACAAAAAGGGGAGGGGGGTAGCTATTTGTTGCAGACTTGTTGGTGCTGGCCAGACCCCAGAGACAATGTGATAATCCTTTGTTTTTGCAGCTGTCCACATAGGTCTGGTCATGATGTTCCCATAAACCTCCAACAAGACAAATGTTATTTTCTGTTTTGTAACTTTTAATCTCTATACCAATGAAAAATGTTATGGCTTTAAAGGTCAAACCTGGGAGGCAGAGCCTTGAGAAAGGGCTATTCTGTATACTTCAGGCAACATTCTTTTTCAAAGGTGCGAGCCAGCATGACTAAGCACAGGCAACAGGACATAATGGTTAGAGCTAAAGGAATAGATCCAATACGAAGTCAGGTTTATTCTTCTCTGTTACAATTATTCTCTGGCATGAGAAAACAGTCATGATTCAAGGGAAAATTTCCCTTTAGTAGCAAAACAGACATAAGTGGATATTACCACATTGCAAATAAATTACAAATATGTTTTGTGTGCCAGATCTGCAGGAACAAAGAAGAAGAAGGGATAAAATCTATTTGATTTTACAATGAAGTACTGAGACTTAAACCAAAAATTGATACTTAAGCAGTACAGCTAGATGCTAATGAGTGAGCGGGTCATGAAAAGTGATAATCTATAGCTACATGATGAATTCTTCAGTGGTTAGAATTTATTTATCTTCTCTGAGACCACATCTAATTTTCTAATATTAAAAAATTTTCTTAGAAGGTGTTAAGTATTGTTGAATTGTTTAAATTTAACAGGAATCATTTTGTTTATGATTCTATATCTGAATAAGCTAGTTCATGGTGCACACAGGTTAATGTGTCAATCTAGGACATAAGTGCGGTGACCCTGCTGTACACTGTAATCCTTAGAGGCTTTTACTCCATCTCCCATCTCCATTGTCCCATTGCATTCCTCCAACAACTGACCATTTCCTATCCTCTGGTAAGGGAGAGGGAAGAGATCCTATTGAAAACACTGCCCTTACATCTCGAATATTTTTAGACAATATACCCTCCCTTCCCTTATTTATCATTACTGAACGTTAGTTTTCCATCAGCTATGAAAGTTTTCTTTTGTATTTTTTCTTTTTTCTATTGTGGTAAAAGCACATAAATTAAAATTTACCTTCTTAATAATTTTTAAGCATACAGTTAAACAGTATTAACTATATTCATATTGTTGTAAGACAGAGCTCCAGAATTTTTTCATCTTGCAAATCTGAAACTCTATACCCATTAAGTAACTCCCTTTTCTCCCTCCCTCCAGCCAGTAGTCTACTTTCTGTTTCTGTGAATTTTATTACTTTAGATACCTCTTATAAGTGGAATAATATACCGTCTTTTTATAAATGACTTATTTCACATAACTTAGTAGCCTCAAGATTCATTAATATTGCAATATGTGACAGAATTTCCTTCTGCTTTAAGGATGAATAATATTCCATTGCATGTATATACCACATTTTCTTTAACCATTTATCTGTTGATAGACATTTGGATTGCTTCAACTCTTGGTTATTGTGAATAGTGTTGTTATGAACATGGGTATATTTCTTTGAGACCCTGTTTTCAATCCTTTTGAATATATTCCTAGAAGTTGGATTACTGGATCATTTAATAGTTCTATTTTTAAACTTTGAGAAACTATGTTTAAAAATACCATACCACTACCATAGTGGTTGCACCATTTTGCTATCCAACCAACAAGGCACAATGGTTCCAATTTCTCCACATCTTGCCAACACTTGTTACTTTCTGTAATTTTTAAAATATTAATCATCTTAATATGTGTGAGCTGATATCACATTGTGGTTTTGATTTGCATTTCTCAGATGGTTAGTGATGATGATCATCTTTTCATATGTTTGTTGACCATTTGGATATCAATTTGGAGAAATACCTATTCAAATCCTTTGCTCATTTTTTAATCGGGCTCTTTGATTTTTGTTGATGAGTCATAGAAGTTCTTTATATATGTTGGATATTAACCCCTTATCATATGATTTGCAAATATTTTCTCCCATTTTGTAGGTTACCTTTTTACTCTGTTGATTGTGTCCTTTGATGCACAAAATTTTTTAAGTTTGATGTTATCCCATTCGTCTATTTTTGCTTTTGTTTTCTGTGTTTCTGGTATTATATAAAAGAAATTATTACCAAGTCATGAAGTTTTTCCTATATGTTTTCTTCTAGGAGTTTTGTAGTTATAGGTATTACGTTCTTATAGGTCTTTAATCCATTTTGAGTTAATTGTTGTATATAGTGTAAGATAAGGGTCAACTTTATTATTTAGCATGTAAACATCTAGTTTTCCGAACATCCTTTGTTGAAGAGATGGTCTTTTGCCCATTGAGTTGTCTTGGCACTGCTGTTGAAGATCCTATGGCCATATACCTGGAGGTTTATTTCTGGGCTCTTTATTCTATGTCATTGGTTTATTTGTCTGTTTTTATGCCACTACTACACTGTTTTGGTTACTGTCACTTTGTAATATGTTTTGAAATCAGGAAGTTGAGTCCTCCAACTTTGTTCTTCTTTGACAGAATTGTTTATTCGAGGTTCCCTAGAGATTCCATGTGACTTTTAGAATGACTTTTTTTCTATTTCTGAAAAAAAATGCCATTGGGATTTTGATAGGGATTGTGTTGAACATCACTGTGGATAGTATACACATTTTTTTTAAATTGAGGTATAGCTGACATAAAATTTTATATGTTTCAGGTGTACAACACAGTGATTCACAATGTTTAAAGGTTATACTCCATTTATACTTATAAAATATTGGCTATATTCCCTGTGTTGTACAATATATCCTTGTAGCTTGTTTATTTTTTACATAGTAGTCTGTACCTCTTAATCCCCTACCCCTACCTTGCCCCTCTTGCCTTCCCTCTACCTACTGGTAACCACTAGTTTGTTCTCTATGAGTCTGTTTCTTTTTTGTTGTATTCACTAGTTCATTGTATTTTCTAGATTCCACTTATAAGTGATATCATACAGTATTTGTCTTTCTCTGACTTATTTCACTCAGTACAATACCTTCCAAAATTTCATTCTTTTTATGTCTGAGTAGTATTCCATTGTATATATACACCACATCTTCTTTATCCATTCATCTGCTGATGGACACTTAGGTTAATTCCATATCTTGGAAACTGTAATTAATGATGCTATAAACACTGGGGTGCATGTATCTTTTCAAATTAGTGTTTTGATTTTTTTTTTAAATATATATATCCAGGAGTGGAATTGCTGGGTCATATGGTAGTTCTAGTATGCACATGTTAACAATATTAAGTCTTCCAATCCATGAACATGGGATGACTCTTCATGTATCTATGTCTTCTTTAATTTCTTTCAGCAATATTTTGTACTTTTCTGTGTACAAGTCTTTAACCTCCTTAATTAAGTTTCTTCTAAGTATTTTATTCTTTTTGATACTATTGCAAATGAGTTAATTTCATTTCCTTTCCAGATCATTAATTAGTGTATAAAAATGCAACTGATTTCTGTGTATTGACTTTTTATTCTGAAACTTAGCCAAATTCATTTATTAGTCTAACAGTTTTTTGCATGTGTGGAGTCTTGCCAGTTTTCTACATATAAGATTATGTCCTCTCTGAACAGAGATAATTTTACTTCTCTTTTTTTTTTCAACTTAGATGTCTTTTTCTTTTTCTTGTCTAACTGGTTTGACTAGGACTTCCAATACTATGCTGAATAGAAGTGGTGAGAGCAGGCGTCCTTGTCTTGTTCTTGACCTTAGAGGAAAAGCTTTCAGTTTTTTACCATTGATTGTGCTGTTAGCTGTGGGCTTTTCATAAGTGGCCTTTATTATGTTGAGGTAGTTTCCTTCTATTTCTAGTTTGTTGAGTGTTTTTATCATGAAAGGGTGTGGAATTTTGTCAAATGGTTTTTCTCCATCAGTTAAGATAATCATGTGGTTTTTGTCTTTCATTCTATTAATGTGGTGTATTACATTGGTGATTTTACTATGCTAACCAGTCATCTATTCCAGAAATAAATCCACTTTGTCATCATGTATAAGCTTTCTAATGTGCCATTGAATTCAGTTTGTTAGTATTTCGTTGAAAATTTTTGTTTTAATATTCATCAGGAATATTAGTCTATAGTCTTTTCTTATAGTGTCTTTATCTGTCTTTGGTATCAGGGTAATGCTGGTCTCAGAGAGCTTAGAAGCGTTCTATCCTCTTCAGATTTTTCGAAGATTTTCAGAAGAATTCGTGTTAATTTTTATTTAAATATTACATAGAATTCTGCAATGAATTCGTCTGGTCCTGGGCTTTTCTTTGTTAGGAGGTTTTTTAATACTATTTAAATCTTACCCATTGTTAAATCGTTCAGATTTTCTGCTTCTTCATGATTCAGTCTTAGTACATTTCTAGGGATTTATCCATTTCCTCTAGGTTATCCAACTTGTTGGTATACAACTATTCATAGTATTCTCTTCATTAAGTTGTTTCTCTATGTGCTCACCAATTACTTTAAATTCTTTGTCAGGCAGCACATAGATCTGACTTTTTTTTTTTTTTTTTAAGTCAATTTCAGTTTTTGGAGTTTTTGTTTGTTCCTTTGATTGGGCCATGTTTCTGTGTGGTGTGTGTGTGTGTGTGTGTGTGTGTGTGTGTGTATTTTTTTTCTGGGATTGGCACTCCTAGGCTTTGTATAGAGCCTTTGTGAAGAGTAAGACCTTTCACCAGTTAGCTCAGCTGGAGGTTCCTGAACTTCTCAAACCTTTTCTCACCTCTTGCTTTCCCCATGTCTGCCTGCAGAACTGCAGCTCTGCATCTCCTTGCCTCAGCTTTCACTAGCTTCCAAACTTCTTCTGGTCCTATAAGCACTCTGTGTCAGGCAAGACAGAAACCAGTCCCTTGAGTAGCCACCAGACAATCCAGGCTGTTGGATATACAGTCCACTCTTGTTTTTATCTCAAAGGAGGATCCCTGCTATACAAGATTTCTTCTTGGTGTCTCCACACCAAATGCTGAGATTCCTACCCCTTTTGTTGGAATCTCTTCTTGGTTTTGCAAAGGCCTGGGTGCTGTAGTTTTTCACCTGGTCTCTAGAGCTCTCACAACGGTATTCTGTCCACATACTGTTGTTAACTCAGCGTCTCTGTGGGATAAAGAGGGCGTAGCTTCCTAGTCTGCCATCTTACTAAAGTCACCATTTTCTAAGTCTAGAGTGGATTATCTTGTTTTATGATCACCACTTGTTGCGTTTTGTATTTTCACCTTCTTGCACAAATGATTCTCTTATCACTTTTTTCTCCATGTCGTAGCCATAATATAGCCTCTATTGTACTTATTCATATTCAATATTAACTTTGTTTTTATTCTACTCTATTTTCCTATCCACTCAAACTCCCACTATTAACTCAGCAAATCTCAATGTCAAGATAGATGACATAGTCAAAATAAAAAATCTATGTTTATTGGGGTTTCCCTGGTGGTGCAGCGGTTAAGAATCTACCTGCCAATGCAGGGGACACAGGTTCAAGCCCTGGTCCAGGAGGATCCCACATGCCATGGAGCAACTAAGCCCATGTGCCACAACTACTGAGCCTGTGCTCTAGAGCCTGTGAGCTACAACAACTGAGCCCATGCGCCACAACTACTGAAGCCCACATGCCTAGAGCCCGTGCTCCATCACAAGAGAAGCCACTGCAATGAGACGCCTGTGTACCGCAACAAAGAGTAACCCCCGCTGGCCACAACTAGAGAAAGCCCACACAGCAACGAAGACCCAATGCAGCCAAAAATAAATAAATAAAATAAAATTTAAAAATAATCTATCTTTATTGTTCCTTGAGCTATTCAATATTATAGCTACTATTGCCACATCCTAAATCTCAGTTACTTATAATCATTTACCCTCTGAAAACTTTAATAACATATATATCCTATGCACGTGTGTATGTGTGTGTGCATATTCTGTATCTATCTCTCTGTCTATTATCTATCTATAATAGTGACAATAAATTTCTGAATTCTGATATGTTGTGTTTAGAAAGTGTTATGTAGGGAATTAGATGATCGATGAATGCATTAACGTAATGAGAAAAAATTCTCCAGGTGTGAATTCTCGCGAAGGATTTATTTTATATGTATACAATAACGATTTCATAGTAAGGGTCTTTTGTGATAGAAGATCATTGTGAAGACAGTTGTAACAAAGAAAAGGATCCATCAATATATTTCACACTACATATGGACAAGTGAAGGCTCTTCTTTGGTTTCTATTTCTAGCCAGTTTATACTTTTGGAGCTCACATAATTTTGCAAGCTTCTGGTTGAAGGCAACACTTTTTCCTCAATCAACTGTTTCTAACATGGCCATTGTGGATTCCTAGTGCTCACAGTCATGCTTCGTAACTTGAAATTAAATTTCAGTGCACTAAAAACAGTATTTTAAGCGAAGGGTAGTCTTGATCTTTAGCTCTTTGCTCTCTCTGTTGTATTATTCAGCAGCCTCTTCCACATTTACAACTCCACTTTCCACATTTTGCCTCTTTTGGGGGGAGCACAAATATTTCAGGAAGACTTTAGAGCTTTTGAAAGGCATCCTGCAGTTTTTTTGCATTAGTGTTTACTTTTTACAGCATTACATTTAATATTGTTTTTCTTGATTCCTGACTTTTTTGGAGGGAAATAAGAGTGCTTCATTTCCCTCACGCTGGTGCTGGCACTGAGAAAAGGACTCAAAGAGGATAGTTACAAAGACAACAAACAAACCTTCCCAGAATTCTGTCAAACAGGCCAATTAATTAAACAAAGTAGATATTACATATCCAAGTATACTGGACAGCCAGTAAGTGGATTTTCTCACTAATTTATAGAGAAAACCCACTGCTAGAAGTGTGGGTAGGTAAGAAAGACAATAAAGCTTTTCAAGGCTGAGCACTTCCTTTTGTTTCTCTTGCCTCATAGAACCGTAGTTTTTTCTTTTACACAAGTTTAGTGCCACATTCTTCTCTTTGCAATGGACAGACAGGTCATATATGCTGATTTAAACATATCCAGGAATGCCGGCCTTGAAAGCTCATCACCCCCATCTCCTCCTCAGAGTAAGTGGCTTTAATTTTCCTTTTGGCAGTTGTATATCTTCCATAGTTAGACTTTTCTCTTAAATTTGTAGCTTTAAATCATGGCCTTGAAGATGAGAGGCAGCCATATTAATGTTAAATAGATATAGCATGGCCTGTCTGTAGGTAATCACAAGTGTGGAAAAAAGCACATACCTTATAGATTTCTTTTTTATCAAGATAATTTTGTGAAAAATGAATATAGCTCCTATTACTGAGCCTTGGCTAAAGGATCCTGAAGAAATATTTTACATGTATGAACAAGGGAATATTTTGATTTTTTTATTTGTTTTTTTTTTTTGCCACACCATGAGGGATGTGGGATCTTTGCTCCATGACTGGGGATAGAATCCGTGCCCCCTGCAATGGAAGCACAGAATCTTAACCACTGGACCACCAGAGAAGTCGCTTTTTTGTTGTTTTTGCTTTTGTTTTTTTTTTAACAAATGAATATTTTTAGAGATTTTTTACTACCTTGCTGTAATAGTAACCTACCTTATTTCAAATCCCTCTGTAACATATTGTGATTAAGTTCCAATGCATCTGCATCCGTGGCATTCCTTTCAGAATATAAAGTGTAGGCTCAATGATTAACATCCTTCACCCTTCAAAGGGAAGGGAAAAAAATGTTCTGAAAGAAAATTATACTCAAGATCAAAAACTTGAATATAATAACAATCTGGTGATTTTTAAATTGAAAAGTATAACAGTTTAGAAGGATTTAAGCCACAAGGCACAGGAGACTATCACTGATGCACTTATTTCATATTTGTTGAAGTTGGCAATTTTCTGTACGCCAGAGTTAGTATTCTGAGTGAAAGAGATGGGGAATTCTAATGTGAGGTCATAGGTGATGGATTCCATGGCCTGGGGATAGATGAAGAGAAACTACAAATTAAGCAGAAAACAAATGTATAAAATCATCAGGACATAGTATTACATTCTGAAGTCAAACCAAACTTACTAAACGTCAATAATATTGCAATTTTTATCTAACCTGATATTCATTCCATAGTGTGCTTGGCAAGTGGGTTGTATCTTTTTAGGATGGTTTGGTATAATTTGAAAGTATTAAGTTATCAATATTCTAAATTGGAGATTGAAAAGTCTTAGGGTTATCAAATAGTTTCATGATACCCTTCACTTGGGGGTTACGGGAAATTGGAGAATTTTGATAACTACAGTGAGAATTTGTCAAGCCACGGTTATCTTTTGATGGGAAAGAGAAAGACTTTCTGTTTCCTCTTCAGATCTAGCAAAAGTGGAGAGAAAGGAGGATGGTGTTGGAAGATATTGGAGAATGAAAATAGAGAAAGACAGCGACATTTTCCTCAAAAGCTACTCTCTGTGATCCTAAATCAATGAGGCCAGAAAATTTGTCTATTCTAATTGTAGTCACTATTCCACAAAATATCATTCTAAAAGTAAATCTGAGAAAACATAGAATAAAGTCAGAACAAAATGTGTGACTACAAAACGCTTGTCAACTGAAAAAAATGCCTAACCTAAAAGTTGAGAATTATGTATTTGGTGGCTTTACAGAGGACTATAGCTGAGAAGGCAGCCTCTCTGATAGTTCTGAGGAAATGTCCCCAAGAGGTAAGGGAGGAGCTGGGATATACAGGAGCTTTTGCTAAAAAAATAAAAATAAAAATAAAAAAAGTCAAACATCAAAAGATTACTGCTAATCGCAAAAACAGACACCTCAAGTTAATGATTTTAGTGCCTTTCTATATGTGGGAAGATGCAAAAGTCTGGGCTTATTGAAATAATTCCTTTGACATGCATCTTAACTATCTAGGGCCAGTATCCTGTTTTTCTCCATCCTGAATTCCCCGCAAGTTTTGCTATCCGGGCAGCTGCACTGGCTGGTGGCTTTATGGTCGCAACATCCTTTGTTTACTGAAATGGCAGGTGACATTCTTTCTCCACACATTGATTTGGTATTACAATTATTGTGAAACTACCACTAAGCTCTTTGGCTAAACAGTTTAGTCAAAATGGTAACCCTAGAATAGTGATTATATCAAAAGCAGCCAGGAAAACCAGAGAGAGATGTGAGTTGTGACGAATCTGGTTTATGGCCCGGGATTTGGTCTCTTAGAAAAGTAGATAGGTGTTGGCAAAAATGCCTCTAGAGTTTATTTATTCATCCAAAAATAAGCACCTGTGTCAGGCATGCCCTAGGTGCTGAGAATACAACAGTGAACAAAATAGTGAAAAAATATTTTCCTTTATTGCATTTATATTATACTACTAGGAAGACTTACAAATAAATGAATAACTAAGAATATACATGTATACATATATGTGTTAGATAATATTAAGTGCAATAGAGAAAATATTTTTTAAAAAGTGGAATTGAGAGGTAGCTTTTGGAGAGGGTATGATATCAAATGGAATAATCATAGAAGCCTGCCTGACAAGATGACATTTGAGTCAAGACCTGAAAGAATTGAGGGACAAAGGTATGCTTCCTGGGAGAAGAGGCTTTTAGAAGATGGACCAGCGCAGGTGCAAGATCCGTGGGATGAGAACATGCCTGTCATCTTGTAGGAGGAGCTCATAGGTTCGTGTGAAATGACAGAACATGTCTGTATGGAAAACAGCAGGAGATGAAGTTAGAGACATAAAGCGAAGCCGGAATGAATAGGGATTTGTAGGCTGTTCTACAGACGTACAGACTTAGATCTGCTTGAGAGAAAGCCATGGAAAGGTTTAGAGAAACGAAGTGAGATGATTTGGCATACAGTTTATATCCAAACCAAAAACTAGCCTTATGTGGGTATTTCCAGATGACTAAAGTTTACCTGGCCTCTTCAATTTGTTATTGTAACTCTATTGTTACAACAACTCTATTGTTACAGTAACTCTATTGTTGTTATTAGTTCTAATGTAGTGCAGCGGAAACACAACACAGAACCCTCCACTCAGTTCTTTAAATTTTAGATGCACGGTTATTATGTATCAGATACCATGTCTAGAAGAATTATTTCATATAACCCTTTCCAAAACCTCATGAAGTAGTATTATTCTACTTTTCACACGTGAGGAAATTTGTAGTTTATGAAGGTTACGTGGCCCAAAGTAACATGCTCTAACACAAATCTGCTAGATTTGAGAGGCTCTGCTCTTAACCTCTGCTATCCTTCGGTAGTAAATGTTAAAATAGTGACTATATAGAGCTTTCTCCAGTTTTCAAAATTTCAAGGGAGGAAAGGCTGAGGAAGAAAAAATGGTAGAATAGTATATACAACTGTGAGGACACGTCATGTAGGACTAGTCTTAGGTTCACTAAGTTTAGTTGCTCTGTGTCACACGAGCTCGCATTAGAAGTTCTAGGTCAATATTCTCCAGTCTGGTTCTCCCATTTTCAGATGTACACCCAGGACCTTGGAGCTCCTCTAATTGTCTACTCTTATCTCTCCCCTCCAGGTGAAAATCCAGGTGTCACTACCTGAAATCTGATCTATTATCTGTTTCCTCCCATAATCTTTTATCACATTTAGTTATCTTAAATTCCATCTCCCCAGGGACATTTTAGAAAGAGCTAACTCTTTTATGAATGTCCCGTCCTAATGAAGGGACCATGAGTAGTTGTCTGAAAACTGGGTCGCACAACTTAAGCGCCAGGGAGAGTGTAAAAAACCAAAGTAGAAATGGATTTGTGGGTCCCTCTGGAACATTTAATGAGAATAAAGACAACATTTTAACATATCTGATACTAAAGTTTTTAACAAGTGGCTCAAAGCATGTATTCCTTTATATTGAGGAATATTAGAAAAAATATAAAAAGGAATAGATAACATAAATAAATGATAGATATAGTTAAATTAGTAAACCTTTACTTGTAAAGGCCCTTGGCTCTAATAATAAAATTTAGAAAATAATTTATAATTGTAATATATATAACATTATAAACCAAATGGGCATAAAAGGGGTCTTATAATAAGTCAGGTATAGAAGTTGTCTAAGCACAATTTCAAGTAGAATAACCGAAGTACAAATTACCAGAATAATTCCTGTCAGAGCTGATATAATTTTGGAAGCTGTGGCTCAGTGTTTTCCAAGAATTTTTTACATTAATAAGTTCCTCTTTGATTATTTTTCCCTATGAAATCCATTGATAAGTTTATGAGTAATTTATGATCCCACTTTAATTAATACAATCACAACTTTTGATGAACATGAGATATACAGTACATTGTTATTGACATGATACAGAGAAAAGCAAAGGTATTTGACATGTTTTAGACTATGCAATGCTGTAGACACAGGTTCATGTTATGTTATATTCATTGAAATACTGAAAATAACATGCAAGCTCATAAAACACTCTTCCTTGAATTCCATCCATTTGGTCCAAATTGGAGATGATTGTTCCAGACGACAGAAAAGCAGAGGAATCCACGTCTAAGACTAGAATTGTCTTATACCACCAGCACCTAACATGTTGTTTGGCATAAAACAGAGCCTCAACAAATACATCTTGAATGAATGAAGGCCTTCCTTTTTGGACAAAATTCTTGGACTTACTTCCTACAGTAGGGTGTATGTTTCATTTTTGTATAGCATTTGGCATGTTTCAAAACACCATCACATCTCTCTCATTTGATTCTTATACCAATCCTTCGTACACAAGACAGGCATAAATATTTCTATTTTATCTATAAGCAAACTCTCAGTTGGATCTGAGATTCCATCTTGTGGGACCCTACTTTAAGATGACTGATAAATGTCCTTTCCTGCCCCTACCCCCAACCTGAATCTAGCTCTTTCTTATGTGATCCAAACAACCTCTGCTTTTTGTATCAGAAGAACTCGACTGAGTTAACCAAGTATATTTTCTTAATGTCTCAGATGTTTGTCAGGGTCCACCTTGGCATAAATGTGCTCTGAAACTTGGTTGTGCTGGGATTATTCTTCTTGCCTTGACTGTGATTGGATTGAGTGTTTCAGGTAAGTGATGCAAGATCATTTATTTCTTGTTCTACTTATTCTACTTTACCATAAACATTAAAGTATGTTAACATTTGGCCACCCCAAATTTAGTGGAAGACCCATGAAACAAAAACAGTTACAAAACAGTGCTCTAACAGTGCTCAGCCTGTACCTACTAAGCGAACTTCATCCTTTGTTGTATTTCTCTTCTTAACTGTTCTGATAGGCTTCATGGGGGATTTCACATGTGCTCCAAGAACTTTTAAAAAGTCACAATTATGATAAAACCACGACAATAACAAAGAAAATAAAAATTTCCAATTATTTACAGTTCCTTAAGTGCCTACTAAATTCCAGATTGTCCTAGGCAATCTCTCCCATGGGGTAGGCACAATTATACTTATTCTGAAGACAGAACATGAGGCAAGGAGAGTAAGCAATTTAAGAGTTTAAGTAACACCTGGGAGCTTACTTGTATAGTCGAAGCCGGTAACTCAACGTCTGTGTGTGTTCACTTGCTATGTGTGTGTTTGTTTATGTTGTCTTCTAAGTAGATCCTTTGTTACTACACTGCTATTGCTCTTATCTTCTGTTCATTTCAAGCTTGTTGAGATAAAAATTTCCTGAAGTGATAAATATAACATATCCATTTCCCTCCACCATTCAGCATTAATCTTCTTAATGATTTCTCCTGATTTATTAGCGATATTCTTGAGACAAAAATCATCAACAGAAAAAAGCAGCATGGATGCTCAAGAGAACAGGAAGGAAACAACAGGTATATTTTGTGGCTTGACTTTCCGAAGAATAATGGCTAAAATTTGATAAGTATCCTGCATTATCTTAATTAAGGCTCATAACAACCCATACATTAAGATAGTATTATCCCTCTGATTTTATGTTTGACAAAACTGAGGCATGGAAAGGCTAAGCAACTCATCCAGGGTCATACAGGTACTAAGTGGTGACACTGGGAATTGTACTTCGGTGGTCTAACTTCAGAGGCTACGATCTTAACCAACAGATAACACCGCCTTATGAGAGACTGCTGCTAGGAGATTCAATAATTAATAGCCAAAAACCAAGCTATAAAGTAAAATATGCATTTAAGTGGGATATTTGATGATTTTAATGAATATGTCAAGCAGCTAACTCTGGTCCGAAGTTAATTAATGGAACACAACATAAAATGAATTATTTAATACTTATTGTAGTAAACATTAAGACATTGATCTTGTCCATGTACTTATTAAGTAGTGGGTGTTAATAGACACTATTGTTGAGTGACTGTAGCAGAATGTGATCATTTATCATATACATTCGTGCATAACAGAAATTTTAAGAAACTATGAAAATCCTTCTGGAAAATGCTATCCAATAGATCCCATTAATAGGCAAATATATAATTCAGCAATTAGAAATTTTCTTATAATTTTTCTCCATGGGATTTGCCATTAACTTATGGAAATGAATTGTTATTTGCTTTTCATTTTACATGTTGTTTAAAGTAGACATTTTTGGGGCTTCCCTGGTGGCGCAGTGGTTGAGAGTCCGCCTGCCGATGCAGGGGACGCGGGTTCGTGCCCCGGTCCGGGAAGATGCCACGTGCCGCGGAGCGGCTGGGCCCGTGAGCCACGGCCGCTGAGCCTGCGCGTCCGGAGCCTGTGCTCCGCAATGGGAGAGGCCACGACAGTGAGAGGCCCGCGTACCGCAAAAAAAAAAAGTAGACATTTTTTAGATAAGTTTGATATTGTCATCATGGAGTAGAAAGCACTTGTAATGAATTTAAGGAATCTCAGAAAGAGTTTTGACTCTACCAGCATCTGCTTTGTGTGGACTTGAACAAGTTATTCTGTCTGTCAGTGTTTTAACTTGTCACTAATTTTCAAATCTTAGTACCAGAGTGAACAGTAGGTCTCAACGCCCT
Organism: Physeter macrocephalus; assembly: GCF_002837175.3. Lineage (NCBI taxonomy): Eukaryota > Metazoa > Chordata > Mammalia > Artiodactyla > Physeteridae > Physeter > Physeter macrocephalus. Next base: position 59,718,132 of record NC_041219.1, on the reverse strand, counting down.
CAAAGTTATATTAAATTCATGAATTGTTCTCACTGTGATGATCAAAGACTTCCCTGAATTTATAATGACTTGTGCATGTGTGATTAGTGTTAGTGGGGTGGGAGGCGGGTTGGAAACATAACATTTATTCTTCTTCCTCTTTCTTACTTTAGAGAGACCAGTTCTGTTACAGTGCCCAACAAATTGGCAACTAATCCGAGATAAATGCTTGTTTTTTTATGACACTTACAAACCTTGGAATGACAGTCTAGCCGACTGTTTCACAAAAGAATCCCGTCTGCTGCTTATTCAAGATCAGGAAGAATTGGTAAATAATTAAGTAAAATACTTTAATATTGCTTAGCCCTTGCTTCTAACCGTATCAAGATCTTTGTGCTTTAGCCTGGAGGGTTCTATGCAGATGGAAGTATTAATTTTGACTTCAAGAAGCTCACAATCTGAGACACTAAACGGACATGTAAGCAAAATAAATATAATTTAATGAATACAGCAATATAAATACAAATATTTGGATATATATATAAAAATATACAGACAGAAATATCACAAATAAGGAATAATTAACTCCGATGGGGAGTTAGGAAAGGCTTCAGAGAGGAGGTGATACTTGAACTGGGTTTCAGAGGATGATAAATCTGTTTATCTATTACTGGTTTGCAACCTTCAGTAGAAGGTTGCAAACCAGTAATAGATAAACAGATTCAATATTCAGTCATTTCTTCTGTTTCATTTATAGAGACTCATACAAAACCGGATAGACAAAGGAGGAATTCTATTTTGGATTGGATTAAATTTTACATTATCAGAAAAGAACTGGAAGTGGATAAATGGATCCTTTTTAAATTCTAATATGTGAGTATTGGATAAACTCATTTGAATATTCAATTGACCTCAGGTTTACATGGCAAGATAGTAACATTCTTATTGAAGATTGAGGTTTATCGTTTTAATTTAGTTTAGAAATGTTCAGGAGGATCAGAATAGTCTGAGAAGCGGAATGATTCTGAAGTTGGTTGAAAAGTTCCACATATGAAAAGACATCAACCCTTTGCAATAATATATATTTTTACCAGCAATGGAGTTTTAGGAGACAAGGAATAGACTAACTCCTTTGGGCGGGGGCACACGAAACAGTTTTTAAAATAACAACATTTAAAAACTAAGAAATTTCTAGGGCTTCCCTGGTGGCGCAGTGGTTGGGGGGTCTGCCTGCTAGTGCGGGGGACGCGGGTTCGTGCCCCGGTCCGGGAGGATCCCACGTGCCGCGGAGCGGCTGGGCCCGTGAGCCACGGCCGCTGAGCCTGCGCGTCCGGAGCCTGTGCTCCGCAACGGGAGAGGCCGCGATAGTGAGAGGCCCGCGCACCGCGATGGGGAGGGGCCCCCGCTTGCCGCGGCTGGACGGATCCCTCGCTCAGAAACGAAGACCCAACACAGCAAAAATCAATAAAATAAATTAATAAACTCCTACCCCCAACGTCTTCTTGAAAAAAAAAAAAAAAAAAAAAAAGAAAGAGAGAAATTTCTAGCTGGAAGCTTTCGGCACGAAGAATTGTTTAAGTAGTGTTTTTCAAACTGTGGGACCACGTACCTTAGTGGGTCACAACCAGCACTGGCACAATGAATGCAAGGGGAAAAAATATAGTAAATATCAGCGTGGGGTATCCAGACGTTTGAGAGAAACTACCCACATTTTAACAAGTATTGTAGCCTATTTTAACCAGCGGTGTAAAAGGAGGGTTGTTTGAAGAGATGTAGTCAATCTGCAAAAGCCACAAAAGAGCTATTTGCCGTTTTTTTGGCGGTCTCATAGTTTCTTGTGTAAGATGGTCAAGTTAACCATCGGTGTTATAGGAGGATTGATGTTAGACAGTTAAATTATAAATTTTTAATGGACTTCATCGTTGTTTGTACAACAAAGGGCAGGACATTTTTTTTCCCCTGGAAAGTGAAAGTGTGCAGACATCCAACCAAGTTTCTGAAAAGAACTTTTGATGAGTTTTTCAGAACAGATGATATTGTGTTACATTTTTTGAGTCTGTGAATGCTTTATTCACATTTGTATAAATTACAGTTAAAATGGATCTTTTTATCGTTCAAAAAACAAGAGGTTAAAATTCAAGACACAGGACCATGTTCAAGTTTATCTAAAATATAGTAATAATTTATTGTGTGGAAAATTTTTAGACATTAAAAGAAATGTTGGCTTAATTAGCACATTTCGACATGGTTTGACTCATGTTCTAAAAGAGTTTTTTAGATGCTGTACTTTAAAATGAAGATTATTTTAAAATAAAGTGTTCTGGGCTAGAATAAATGTATGAAAAGGCAAACACATTTTGGTAAATAAAGTACACTCTGATTTTTTTGTTTTTCTAGGGATTATTTTCTATATTTTATTTACACATAAGTGCAACTCTGATATTAACTTATTTTTATTTTTTTGTACATAGTAAAGGTTAATTTTGGTTTGTGTGTGTGTATGCTTCTTATTGGGCCATTATGTTTATTTTATTAAGGTTTATAATAAAACTGGAAAACTCTGAAGTGTCTCTGAGCAGAAATAGAGGCAAAGATGATGGGTTAAATTCGATTGAACACTCTACTTTATTCTGAGGATAAAAATGATGATTTGATTAAGATAGTGATCAGGTAAACCTGGAAGGTATCATATTATAGTAGAAAGAGCATCAGTTAGACTCTGCTTTTATTTTAGTTCTCTACCTTGGTTTTCAGGTAAGGAAAAACATGAAGGGTGTTAATAATTTTTTCCACAGGACTGTTCTGGAGATTAAATGAGATAATGTTAGACAACTAGGCAGAGATCTGGTCAAAGAAGGCCTGGGAAGTCACCGAGGGCCTTTTGGAAGGGGACTTGGCCAGATGAGCAGTAAAAAAGTTATCTTGAAAATCAAAGAAAGGATCAGAAGGGTGGAAGAGATAAAATACAGGGGACCTTTGCAATAGCTTGGTCAAGAGAAATTCTGGTTTGACTAGGGTGTCAGCCACTAGGAGAGAATCAGGTTGGCTTCTCAGGGCTGAGGGGTTCCAAGAAGAAATGGAACAAAGAGAAACTGTGATGGAGCCCTGCCCACTGCCACCACTTCACTTTCTATTTGAGACAAATAGGTGAATGTCTTGCACACACCCCATCCTGGCACCCCAGCTCTATCTTGCCATCCCACTGTTTAACTGCTACTCATGCCCCACCTGCAATGAGCCACAGGACTCCTGCTTCTTTGGAACTAATAGTACATATATTGTAGCAGACACTCACCACCCTGTTTGGAATGGGAAAAAAGGGAACCTCCTACTACATACAATACGTACTGAGCCTCGTTTTCTGGCTATTGATATATTCAAATTCTGTAGACACTGAGTATCTACGTACTTATTACGTTTACTGAACGCATTCTTTGTTTAAGCATGAGCACACTTTCATATACATGATTTCAATGCCTCCCCAAATATATATACCCTATATATTTAAGAAAATCGAGGCTCAGTGAAGGTAGGAAAGTTTCATATAACATGTGAATAGGAGATTCAATTCCCAGCTTCCAAAGCTTCTTCTTTGTATGTATCATTATGACATTTCTTTTTAGAACAATTCTTTCCCAGGGAAGATGAGCTTGTAAGTTCCAGAGGTTTATATTAGCTTCCTATTAAAAGTTTATATCATTATATTTGTGACTGGGTACTTATTCCATGCTTAATAACCAGCACCTCGTTGTTTCCTGAAACTTACAGAACATACTGGCTGGATGAGGAGAATTATGTGAGAAAATCACAAACACTAAAGAGAGGCTTTTCTTCTGCTCCACAGATTACAAATTACTGGTGATGCTGAAGAAAACAGTTGTGTTTACATCTCAAAGACACAAATTCTTTCCGAGAACTGTGCTACAGAAAATAAATGGATCTGTCAAAAAGAACTAAAACCTGTCAAAAATAAAGTATGTTCTGCCACTTGACTATACATCCCCTCGCCATTTCTTTTTTTCTTTTTAAATCTTTATTTATTTATTTATTAGGTGGAACTCTTAGTTGAGGCATGCATGTGGGATCTAGTTCCCTGACCGGGGATCAAACCTGGGCCCCCTTCATTGGGAGCGTGGAGTCTTACCCACTGGACCACCAGGGAGGTCCCCCCCTCTCCAATTCTTTAATTTCCACTTCAGGTCTCTCTCATTTTAACTGTATATACTCTTAGCATGGCCTAATGTGCATTTTGTGGTACAAAGTGGAACAAACCCTGAGAATTCTAACTGTTGTGAGTCTTACAGACGTTCAAGTTTAATCTCCTCATTCAATAAATGAGAAAACAGATACATAAAGAAAACACCTCATTTTAAGAGACAGTGATTCTCTATGGAACAAAGCCCGGACCAGCTAAGGGAAATGGTTTTTAATCCTGTAGACTCCATCCATCCCCTCTATGCCTTCGCTCACCTCCAGAAAAATTTTAGTAAATGATTTGTGAAGTCCTCTGCTTCTCCCACAGCCTATGCTTTTTTTTTTTTTCTTTTCAATACCATCACACAATCGGGTTGTGGCAGAACACTGATAAAAATCCATTCTCTTAACTCATAGTAGAGCCCCATTACTAAAGGAGTTTGGGAAGGGACCTTAACTCTTTCCATTTTAATTTCCTCATTGCTTGTTTATTTTCCTTCTATGTTTCCTTCTTTCTGTGGCTCACGCTGTAGGAAATATGTAATCAAATTTTTCATTATTCTAACGGAAAATGTGACATTTTTTTCAACTCTGCAGTTGGGGAAGCTGAAGTTACAGAAGAGATGTGTTTATTCTGATAGATCTCTCGAGTGTTCACTTTTTAAAAACACATGCCAACTTTTCTTTGGAAATCAAATGAATGATAATATTGAATTTATCCTACAAGGAGACTCATAATAAAATTCCTGGAAAATAGACATCTACTTTCTCTGATAAGTCAATACCAACTTGAATTATATAAATTATATATTTATATAATTATATAATTGTGTAGTAATTATATAATTCTATAAATTCAAGTAATACTATAATGACCAAAATAAAATTTTAATTCCTGTTTTCCATGCATGTTGATTTACACTACTCGTTAAAATTTTGAACACATCAAAAATTCAAAGTATAATTCATTTTGTACCAATTACTTAGGAAATAAATTACTTAGAAAAACATTCTAGACAAGAGTATCATTACAAAGTAATATATGATAAAAGTGAGATTTTTGAAGTGTTTGATACTTTGGGGAAAAAGACCTGTAAAGAACAGAAATCTTAGAAAAAATATTCCCACAACTGACCATGTACATTCCTACCTCTTTGGAATGATGTTCAAAGCAACCTTCAGGACAAAGCTAAGTCCATCCAGTTGGTCCAGAATTCATTCCAAATATGGCGCTTTCCTTCTCCTATACTTGTTAGATCTGAAATCAAGCACCCCTAAAACACACATCTGCAAGAACCTTTTACAATGAAACTAAGCCCAAGAAGTTAGGTTCTTACACTGTCATTTACTATTGCAGTATTAGATAATCAAGTAAATTTACTCTTGGATATGATACTGCTGAGATCATCTCTGAAACTCAAACTATAAAGATACAGTTCCATGAGGAAGGCATGTCTAACCATAGTCTAGGCAGATTAAAAAATATTAGGTCTAAGGAAATTTTTTGGTTGCAGTATCTGAGTCAACGTGTGTTGACAATAAACTCACTGCAATGCCAAGCCATGTCAACTTACTATGTTATTCAAGCTCTGCAATCTACATTTCCTCTGCGCAGCCCATGCTCCAGATGCAGGCTCCTGACCGCTCTCTAAACACATCCTGATGTTTTATGATTTCACGGTCGTCCCATACGTGTGAGATGCTCTTCTCATCACACAATCCCTTTATTTTTTGCCTAGGAAAAGCCTAGTAATTGTGGAAATCTTGAATCAAATGTTAATTTCTTTCTGAACTTTTCCTCAAATCTCTCTGGCTCTCACAATTTTTTAATCTATTTCTTCCCACTTTTCTAAAATAGGATTTAGTTCTCTTGGTTGTATTATAATTAGTCTTTGTTATGATCTTAAAGCTGGCTCCACTTCTCTCCTGGCTAGAGTTGTACAAGTACCAAGACAGAAAAATGAAGGGAAGAGAAGTCTCTGACTGAATTTAAAAGAGTAAGGGCATAATATTGGTCTTTGTATGTTTTATTAAATGGACCTTGAGAATGGACCAGTGAGATTCCTTCTGTTTATTTCCTATGCCATGTGTTTGAATTTGAAGTTCATTTCCTTCTGTTTTACCTTCCTGCCCCACCCATTCCACAGAGCTCTTCAATATACACAGTGTGGGCTAAAAAGCAGGTATCATGGGTAACATATACACACTACTATGTATAGAACAGATAAACGACGAGGACCTACTGTATAGCACAGGGAACTATACTCAATATCTCGTAATAATTTATAATGGAAAAGAATCTGAAAAATAATATATAAATGTATAAGTGAATCACTTTGCTGTACACTCAAAACTAACACAACATTCCAAATCAATTGTACTTCAAGTTTTAAAAAGAGCAAGTATCATGGAAAAACACTTATGGTGGGAAAAATTTAAAAATAAAGCATTCTTGATGCATAAGCCTAGGGGTTTTTTTAACCATTTTTTTCTGATCCACAGATGTTTAGGTAGCCAGCAATCAGATTCTTTTCCTTTATAATGCTAGTATGGGTAAAAAGAATAACTTTCGACTTTCATACCAAGCAGTGTGGGAAAGGAAAATCCAAGAAGTACAAGTAAAGAGATAATTATAAAAAAATTTTAAGTTCTAAACACCTATAAACTCATGAAGTAACCTGATCTGGTGGTCATAGCCTTTAGTTTACCCCTTGGCAGCAGTTAAAGTTTACATCTGCAATTGTTTGCGATTAACTCCATTCTGCTCTCTTGTGGACTTACTCGGTTTTGTTTTTTGTGTGCGTGTGTGTGTGTGTGTTTGTGTGTTTGTGTGTTTGTTTTTGTGGCTACACTTGTTCCCTTCCGACCAAGCAAAACAGAACAAAAGGAAAAAGAAAGTTGTATATCAATCAGATTTATCCATTTTGTCCCTTTGCAACACCTTATTCATTTCCTTCATAATATGTGAAACTGGATAATTATTTATCCACTTATCATTTTATTATTGTTATTATTTGATTACCACTATTGCCATTATTATTATTAGGCCCTTTCCATGGGGATATGAGCTCCATGAGATCAAAACCTTCTTAGTATTGTTAGCCAATGCATGGTTCTGGCACATAGCAGATGCTCAATAAATATTTCCTGAAAAATAAATAATTATAAAATCAAATTTGCTTACTGAATGAGCTTACCTAGGTGGTTCTTGCTTGGGGTCTCTAGTGCAGTTGGAATGAGATGCTGAGTGGGGCTCAAAGCCTTTGTCACTCAGGTATGTGGTTGTTGATTGCCTGGAGCCTCGGCATGGTGGCTGAGTTACAGGAGCAGTTTTTCTAAAAGGACCATTTTTCAAATGATAATATAAGCAGCATAGAATGATTTGTCAACATGTAAAAGGTGAACCACTAATAGGGCTAGAACCCAGCTATGATCACCCAGGTATATGAATCAAATTGCATTCTCTATCAAGACAATCTATGAGGGTCCTTTCAAAGTAAACTTTGAATGCTGCATAATCAGAATGTGCTTTGGATTTATCCTTTGTGCTTCATGGGACATTTTCAGTGTTCTACTTTAGGAATTATGTAACTGCCACCTGGCTAAAAATTTCTAAGCAAAGACCTCTAACAGGCATAATCTCTGAATGGAATTCCAATTCTGACTGAAATTGCTCTCCAAGTTTTCTTTCAGATATTTTCCTCATTTTACACGTGAGAGCTACTCATAGCCAACTTGAGTAAGGTCACAAAATTAGACCTTGATGAAGCCAGGACTAAAACTAGGTTTTTCCCTGAAGCAAGGATGAGTCCTTGCTTCTTCCTACTTCAGTGTTTCTTCCAATTTCCAGTGTTTTTATTTGAATCTTAACTACTCAGCTGTGGTGTGAATTTTCTCAGTGATTTTTGCCTTCTGGGATTTTTACATTTTTCCTCCTAGAGCCAGCATTTGAGGATGTTATGTTAAGAAATATTTTTTTCTGGACGCTCCTTTCTCAGGAGTGCCCTTATACAAATTCAAAAGCGAGTCTATCGCCACCTTGTGATTATAATGTGCAGCTGCAACTTTAAAAATGCAGTTATGGGGGAAAGTTTCACATTTACAAAAAGGTTCCAGAACAGTTCGTTCAACACCAGTATTTTCCTCACCTAGATCTAACAATTATTACAATTTTCCCAGATATCCTTTACCCTCTCTCTCTTGCTTTCTATTACCTTTTTTTCTGAATGCATTGAATAGTAAGTTGCATATATAAATAAATCTAAGAAAGTCAAAATAATTTAATATATATTCTAAGATACATTTTACATCCAAATCTTTCCAAAATGTCCTTTAGAACCCCTGGCCTCCTCAATCCGGGATCTAATCAAAGTTTACACTTTGCATTTGGTGACTGTCACTGTTTAAAGATAAACTGAGAATATGAAAAATTTTAAGAGTGTGAGCAAAAATTGATTCAAATCAGGCAGTATCCAATCTAGCAGATAGAAAGGAGTTCCAAGGAGCCTTAAAAAATATGAGATTTTTATACGCAGAAAGGAGCAGGAACAAGGAAGTTGTTGTGGGCAAAAAAAAAGTAGATTGGTTATTGCAAAATTACTTTCCTTTAAGGGATTGTAGGAATCTATCAGGCAGATGACCTAACTAGTTCTGATCAGACAATTCCTAATTGACTGGTTTAAGATGCCAATTCCGGGAGAGCCAAAACTGCAATAAAGTCTTGGTTTGGCGACATGGGGCTTAGCACAAGTGAACCTATTTGGGGCCTGTTGTCTTGTTTTCAACATGACTTCGGTGTCTTTTATTAAAAAATTGTCTGTCTGCTCTTTTTCATTTCCCTGTGGCCTTCATTTATTGAAGAGTCTAGGCCAATTTTATTATAGAATGTACTGCATTACGGATAGTGATTTGCTCATTCCCTCAAAATTTTAGCGTCAACTTAAAACTGTGACCTTCAATTTCTTTGACATTTGCCATTGAGAATAAAGGTCTGTGCCCACTGCCCTTGAACGTGATCTCAACCAATGTGACATCTCTTGCTACATCGTAAAAATCAGTGTACCTTCCGCCTACATTGAGAAGCTCTTGGGATGCTTGCTTTTGGAACTCAGCCTCTAAGCTGAGAAGAAGTGAGACTGAAACAGAGCAGGACCCTCTATGGTCCTTCCCCACCACCACGTCCTCAGCCTGCCTTTTGTCTGTGCAAAAATTTTAGCCAAAGAATAAGTTTAATCAGAGAAGTAAGAAAATGCAGAAACAAATGAAAATAGCCAAAGGAGACCAAACAATAATAGTTTAGTCATTAAGCAAAGTCAAGGACCTTTAGTTCCTCCTCAAGGGCTGTAGATAATATTCTGAGCCATAACCTTTGAGTGGCTAGTGTAGATATTGAAACTCCCACTAGGTGGAAGAAGTTAACTACAAGATGACCAGACTGTAGCCATGACATAAACTGCCACAATTCTGAGAACTGGTCTCAAGGAAGTGGGAGCAGCCGGAACCCACTTTCGGTTACAACACCGCATAGTGGTATATTCTGGACAACAGCCCAAGTTGAAGCGCCAGGCAACAGCCATCCTCAACTGCTAAACGTGTAAGTGGGGAAGGCTTTGCAACGACTCCAGACCCCGGGCCATCGTCAGATTGCAGCTGCTCTAGAAGCCCAAAGGGAGAATCCCCTAGTTGAGCCCTGTCAGAGCTGTAAGAGGTGACACGGTCATTGTGGTTGGAGCATTATTCAGCCACGATACAGGAGGAGGTCCTGCCGTCTGCAGCAACACGGATGGAACTTGAGTACATTGTGCTGAGATAAGTCAGACAGAGAATGACAAGTGCCGTAGGATCTCATGTGTGCAATCTAAGAAAGTTAAACCTGAAAAAAAAAGAAAAAAACGGAGACTAAAAGAGTGGGTACCAGGGAATGGGAGGTGGGGGGTAAGACTGATGACGTTTAAGGTACAAACTTACGACGAATAGTAAACAAGCCACAGTGATCGACGATGAATATAGACAACAATAATGTCCCAGAATTAGGTAATGTAATAAATATTGCCGCGATGGCAATTATATTACAATATATAAATGTATCAAAGTAATACGTTGTATACCTTCACTTTACAATGTTATATGTCAAATATATTCAATCAAAAATAATTGTGTGGGCTTCCCTGGTGGCGCAGTGGTTAAGAATCCGCCTGCCAATGCAGAGGACACGGGTTCGATCCCTGGTCCAGGAAGATCCCACATGCCGCGGAGCAACTAAGCCCGTGAGTCACAACTGCTGAGCCTGCGCTCTAGAGCCCGTGAGCCACAACTACTAAAGCCAGCGAGCCACAGCTAGTGAAGCCCGCGCTCCTAGAGCCCATGCTCCGCAACAAGAGAAGCCACCGCAATGAGAAGCCCGCCTGCAGCAACAAAGACCCAACAATGCAGCCAAAAGTAAATAAATAAATAAATTTATTAAAATAATAATAATAATAACTATTTAGGGCTAACCCACACTAGACATTTGCCTCTTCCAGGCTAGCTCTGCCTGCTACATCAGCTCTCCATGTCTTTTTTTTTTTTTTTTTGTGGTACGCGGGCCTCACACTGTTGCGGCCTCTCCCGTTGCGGAGCACAGGCTCCGGACGCGCAGGCCCAGCGGCCACG
>NC_041219.1:59704262-59707267 GCF_002837175.3 Physeter macrocephalus | reverse complement strand
GCTCCGCGGCACGTGGGATCCCCCCAGACGGGGGCGCGAACCCGGCTCCCCTGCATCGGCAGGCGGACGCGCAACCACTGCGCCACCAGGGAAGCCCCCACCGATATTTTTATCACTTGGGATATATCAGTGAACAGAATATGGAAAGATCCCCTACTTTATAGAGCTTACATTCCCTAATGCTCAGATTAACAATAAGCAATAAAAATAAGTAAACGTATAAAAGGTAATAAGTACTTAGGAAAGGAAAAACGTAAGAAAAGGTGAAGGATGTGTGGGATGGAGGTGTGGACTGCTGTGTTAAATAAAATGGTCAAGGTCAGACATATTAAGCAAAGGCTAGAAATGGGTGAGAGATTTAGCCAGTAGAATATCAAAAAGATAAGAGAGTTAGGCAATAACACCACAGTGAAAGAGGGTTCTAGGGAGAAGGAAGAGCTAAAGAAAAACAAAAGTACAGCTGGCATGTTCCAGAAACAGCAAGAAGGTGAAAATGGCTGGAGCTGAGTAAATGACATCACAGCAAGGTGACGAGGTGAGACCATGTGATACCTGTAAGTCATTGTAAGGACTTTGGCTTTTCCTCTGTGGGAAATGGGAAGCCATTGTGGGGTTTAGAACAGTAAGGACTTGATCAGGCTCATATTTTAGTTTTAGGGGATCGATTTGGTTTCTGTATTGACACAGACTATGGAGGGCAAAGTCAGAATCAAAGAGGAAGGTTAGGATGCAATTATAGTAAAATAGGGAGGGGATGGATGATGGAAGCTCAGAGCAGTGTGATAGCCTTGTGGGTAGTCAGAGGTACTTCGGTTCTGGATGTATTTTGTAGGTGAAATTAACAGCATTTGCTGACAGATTGGTGTGGGATGTGACAGATAAAGGACAGTTGACAGTGACTCCAGATTTTATGGAGCAGGAGAAAGGGAGATGTTTTCAAGTGAAATGGAGGAAAGCTTTGGGTAAGGCAGGTTTGGGGGCAGATTAACAGCTCCATTTCGGATGAGTGAGATCAAGATGTCCATTAGATATCCAACTCAAGATTCCTAGTATGTAACTCATTGCATGAGTTTGGGAAGGAGAAAGCTCCGGGCTACAGCTGGATTTATGGAGGTTATTAGCATATAAAATTATGGAACTAAGTGAGACCACTGAGAGAAGGAATGTTGCTGGAGAAGGGGCATGGGACTTAGCCCTTTTGGTACCCCAACACTGCAAAATTGAGAAGAAGTGGTGGGATCCACAAAGAAGGCTGTGGATAAGACACCACTGAGGAGAAGGAAAATCACAAAAGGCACTGCCCTGCTAGGCAAGTGGAGAAGTGTTATCAAGAAGGCGGAAGTGTGTCAAATGGTGATTTTTTTTTTTCCAGGAAAGATGTTATATGGCATACTTCATTAAGTCCGCTAATATTTTTTTAATTTTGTTGAGTGTAGTATTCTTAGGTGAAAAATTTTAAAAACAAACAAAAAACTCTTTAGACTTTCCCTTGTAGTCTTCTGTTATATATTATTGCATGGAAGTAGATACCAGCTTGGTTTTCTTCCTGGAGAGTAAATCTGTATTCTTACCTGCTTGTCCCCATCCTCCAGTCTCACCTCTGCCCTCCCACCTTTCCTTAAAATAAAAAGGCAATTTATGTTTTGTACAACATGGGGGATATAACCAATATTCTGTAATAACTTAAATGGAAAGTAGCCTTTAAAATTGTATTAAAATTTTTTTTTAATTTAAAGGCAATTTAATGGTTATCAATCTGTCTTAAAAAAGAGCTTTAACTACTACTGATTTTCAGTTTGTGTGGGTTAAATCCAAAGGCATCCCCGATTGATCTGTTTGTTTGCTGGACTACCTTTTATCCTATAATTTAAAAAATATTAGTGGGATTATGGAAGAGTCTTTTGAACATACCACCTGGTCTACTGCTCTTCTAAATTGAGACCATCAAATCACGATCTAGCCCCTCGGCATCCTTTTTTTTTTAACCTTTCTGCACTATATTTCATATATGCATTCGTGGAAGACATTTTTTCTAGATTCTAATACTTATGCAAGCTTTTTGTTTGTTTGTTTTTTATTCTACTTTATATTTGGAGGGCTCTGGAAGAAAATACTCTTTTGGCTACATTTTTGCTTAGTTTCTACCCTCCAGCTAGCTGTGTTGCTCTACCCTTTCTAACCATCCTATTTTACTGTCATTCAGAGAAAAGAAAGAAAAGAAAAACAAAGAAGAAAAAAAAATTAAGTCTTTTTAAAAAATGCAGAACAGTTCAGTTTTCTCCAGCCCTATCCCCAAACATTTTTCTAGGCTTTCTTTTATATGTGTGATGATGCCTTAATGTATGCATTTAAACATAGCCACATACAGATCTTCCTGGATTTATGATGGGGCTATATACCAATAAACCTGTTGTAAGTTGAAAATATCGTAAACTGAAAATGCATTTAATACACTTAACCTGCTAAACATCATAGCTGAACCCAGCCTACTTTTAACATGCTCAGAACATTTACATCAGCTTATAGTTGGCCAATACCATCTAAAACAAAGCCTATTTTAAAATGAAGTGTTTCTACTGAATGCATATTTCTTTTGTAAAGTCGAAAAATTGTTGTCAAACCATTGTAAGTCAGGAACCATTTGTACTATGGTTTCATATGTTTTCTCTCCAAACTTTTTGTTCAGCAAGTAGAAAGTAGTATAGATATTTGTTCTCCACTGATATAAATTATGTCTACCTAATTTGGTGCTGAGAGTTCTACCTTGATTTCCCTCATTGATGCTTACCAGCCTAAGACTAACAAGAACAGGTCTGACACTATCAAAACTCTTAGAGGAAAACATAGGCAGAACACTCTATGACATAAATCACAGCAAGATCCTTTTTGACCCACCTCCTAGAGCAATGGAAACAAAAACAAAAATAAACAAATGGGACCTAATGAAACTTCAAAGCTTTTGCACAGCAAAGGAAACCATAAACAAGACGAAAAGACAACCCTCA
>NC_041219.1:59700086-59703844 GCF_002837175.3 Physeter macrocephalus | reverse complement strand
CAGAGTGAAGTAAGTCAGAAAGAGAAAAAAAAAATACTGTATGCTAACACATAGATATGGAATCTAAAAAAAAAAAAAAAAAAAAAAAAGGTCGTGAAGAACCTAGGGGCCAGATGAGAATAAAGACACAGACCTACTAGCGAATGGACTTGAGGATACGGGGAGGGGGAAGGGTAAGCTGGGACAAAGTAAAGCAATTATACTCCAATAATGAAGTTTAAAAATCAATCAATCTATTAATTAATTTATTTAAAAAACAGGTCTGAGTTAAATCTGAGTTTACTATGTGCTGGATAGCAAGGGATACTATACACCATGGGGATCCATGGGTGCAAGGTTTTTGGCAGTTTGGATATTTGAAAGCAATCACAAGACTCCACAGAGCATACTTATGTAGAGCCTTTATATAAAGGCCCTGGATACAGTGGAGTATGAGAAAGAGAATGCAGGCAAATATTTGGTAGGCTAGAGACTTCCAGGGACAATCACCCAGGGTTCTTTTTCACACACGGTCTGTGTTCTCCCTCTGAATTGAACTACCAAGATCTATGCAAGGAATCACAGCTCTGGGAAAGCTCGAGCCGGAAGTTCCCATCTGGGTTCTTATTCCCACAGTCACATTGTCAAGTCAGGCTGTCTAACTGGTTGTGCCAGTTGGAAACCATCCATCAACAAACTGGCCTAAGGGTCACATAGGAGTTTCACACTTTGAACAGTACCTTATAGTTTCTATTGCCCTTTTTTAGCCAAGAGTCCAAGTCGGACCACCATGAATTACCAGGGATAAGGCTGCAGCTTTTCTGGTCCAGTTCAGCTGTAAGTCAACTTTATCTCACCCTGCAGAGTATATCAGAAGGAAGGGATTAGGAAGGATCTGTTACAGGATTTGGCCTTGTGCTGGGAAGTTTGGGGGCGAGCTTCATAAAGTGGGGCTTGCTCTGGATTGGATGATGCCAGAAACCAGCATTTTGGTTCACTGGGCCATTGGGTTCATGGGGTTATCGAGTATTGTATAGGGATAGAGCTAACTTGCAGCTATTTTATGGTAACGCTGTGATTATCTCCAGGAACACCAGAAAACATGGGCAGGATAGGGATGGATGAACTAATGATTTATAAGGTGAGGTTTAATGTGTCAAAAATACATGCATGTGCCCTGTATCAGTTTGACTACATTTTTTGCTGAAAATGTATAGATTGATGTTCTGTACCAGGTAAACCTGGTTACACAGACAGGTTTTGGCTGTGTGACCAGTGGGGAAATAAAAATCTCTTAACAAACTTGTGCCTTGATTTCCCAGAGGCTGAGATATTACACACACATCTTGGTGGTTCATGTTTTAGAGACAAAGCTTGTCCTGTGTGATGGAAAGAGGACCCTGGAAGATGTGCCTGTATGTCTAGGACCTTCCTGATATTTGCCTGTGTTTTCTTTCTCCTGTGGTATCAGATCTTTTGCCTTTATGAAAACTTCCATTTAAGTATCCTTTTTGGAGTTTTAGAATTCTTTTTACATGCACTTCCCTGTGTAGTCACTGAAGGTTTCTTAATAGCTTTAATACAAGGGACAAGAATAACATACCGAGACTTAAGCCATAAATGGAAAAGAAGCAGCGGTCACCGATGTGAGCTAAGAGAGGGAAATATGTGGTTATTTTTGCAGTTACACAGTGTTCTGATTTCTGTCTGTGCTTAGAGATGATTAATGAGTGACCTTGTTTTTATCTCACTCTATCGTGGTCCCAGAGTGACCTTGTGTAATGTTTGTATTCTGTGAAATTATGTTCAGCAGAGAACACCAGCTAAGAGCTCTCAGGGACATATTTTTCTGTCTTAATTCCCTGCTTTCGGTTAAAGGCAGATGAATGCAAGTTATAGGACGTTAATCTGTGATATCCAGATCTTAACCATTGCTAAAATTCTGTGAATCAGGAGATTCTCCCGAGAACTTTGTTTGTAGTTAGAATTAGTCCTTCATGATGCTGTTACAAGTTGTTCAATCATGTGATGTAATCATGGATGTGCAATCGCACCAAAGACTTTGGATAAGATGCAAAGAGTCAAGGGCAGCACAACTACCAGCAACAAAATTGTTTTAGTACTTGAAATAGACCACAAAGCCTGGAACCGAGATCATTAAACCCAGACCGATAAAACATGTCTGAATATCCTTCTAGGTTCATTTCAGAGAGCCAGGTGGCTTTTTCTTTTAGCTTAGTCATGGGCTGTTTACTTGGTTGTTTGTATTTTTTTTATGAAGTACAGAAAGAAGTGTTTGCTATAACACAAACACCCCCTTGAGAATTCTTTAAGGTAAAAATCATGAGCTATGCTAAATTTGGCTAAAGGACTTTAAATGATTTGTTGCACCAACAAGGACCTACTATATAGCACAGGGAATGATACTCAGTATCTTGTAATAATCTATAAGGGAAAAGAATCTAAAAAAGAATAGATATATATGGATAACCATCACTTTGCTGTACGCCTGAAACTAACACAACATTGTAAATCAACTATATTTCAATATATATATTTTTTAATTTTAAAAGATGAATTGTTGGATTTTAAGAGTAAAAGTGATGTCCACACAAACAGTGGTACCCGGGATGGGCACAGCCCTAACTGGTAGTATAAGGATCCTTCACTTTTATAGGAGGGAATCCATCATTGGTCCCTTAAGGTGGCCAGATTTTCTGAGTAGAGTTAAATACTTCCTGCACAGTTGATAAGGATACAATGACTTTGGGAATTCCATGGCAGTCCAGTATTTACGACTCAGAACTTTCACTGCTATGGCCCAGGGTTCAATCCCTGGTCAGGGAACTAAGATCCCTCAAGCTGCACAGTGAAAAGACAAAAAAAAAGGCCAAAAGAAAAAAAAAAGGATACATAGAAATATTTTGTTGGTGGGGGGTAGATGGTTTAAAGGATGAATTTTTATAAGATTAACAGTTGGGATTAACAATGTAAGGGTAATTTAAGTACCACATGAGACCTGTAAAGAAAATCTACCTTCTAAAATATTTTAGCAGTGCTTCTCAATGTTTTTTCAATTTTGTTCCTTGACTAGCCTTTTTAGACATTTTGTTTCTAATGGCCATACCCAAGAGATTTTATTACTATAGGCATAGATTGCTGTGTACCTGTTTATATCCTGTGTTTATAAACATGCTTATACATAAAAAACATAAGATATTTTCAACCTATAAGAACTAATTTTTGCCCCCTTAAGGGTGATGTCACCCCTGTTGAGAATGCTTTTTTTTTGTTTTTTTTGCCTTTTTCTTCTTAATATTATTGAAGTATAGTTGATTTACAATGTTGTGTTAATTTCTGCTATACAGCAAAGTCATTCAGTTATACGTATATATGTTCTTTTTCATATTCTTTTCCATTATGGTTTGTCACAGGTTATTGAATATAGTTCCCTGTGCTATATTAAGACCTTGTTGTTTATCTATTCTATATATAATAGTTTGCATCTGCTGACGCCAAACTCCCAATTCTTCCCTCCCCCCAGCCCTCCCCCTTGGCTACCACAAGTCTGTTTTCTATGTCTGTGAGTCTGTTCCATAGATATGTTCATTTGTGTTGTATTTCAGTTTCCACATATATGTGATATCATATGGTATTTGTCTTTCTCTGTCTGACTTACTTCACTTAGTATGATAATCTCTAGGTCCATCCATGTTTTTGCAAATGGCATTATTTCATTCTTTTTTATGGCTGAGTAATATTCCATTATATATATATAT
>NC_041219.1:59693848-59698510 GCF_002837175.3 Physeter macrocephalus | reverse complement strand
GGGAGGGGGAAGGGTAAGCTGGGACAAAGTGAGAGAGTGGCATGGACATATACACACTACCAAACGTAAAATAGATAGCTAGTGGGAAGCAGCCCCATAGCACAGGGAGATCAGCTCGGTGCTCTGTGACCACCTAGAGGGGTGGGATAGGGAGAGTGGGAGGGAGACGCAAGAGGGAGGGGATATGGGGACATATGTATATGTATAACTGATTCACTTTGTTATAAAGCAGAAACTAACACACCATTGTAAAGCAATTATACTCCAATAATGAAGTTTAAAAATCAATCAATCTATTAATTAATTTATTTAAAAAACAGGTCTGAGTTAAATCTGAGTTTACTATGTGCTGGATAGCAAGGGATACTATACACCATGGGGATCCATGGGTGCAAGGTTTTTGGCAGTTTGGATATTTGAAAGCAATCACAAGACTCCACAGAGCATACTTATGTAGAGCCTTTATATAAAGGCCCTGGATACAGTGGAGTATGAGAAAGAGAATGCAGGCAAATATTTGGTAGGCTAGAGACTTCCAGGGACAATCACCCAGGGTTCTTTTTCACACACGGTCTGTGTTCTCCCTCTGAATTGAACTACCAAGATCTATGCAAGGAATCACAGCTCTGGGAAAGCTCGAGCCGGAAGTTCCCATCTGGGTTCTTATTCCCACAGTCACATTGTCAAGTCAGGCTGTCTAACTGGTTGTGCCAGTTGGAAACCATCCATCAACAAACTGGCCTAAGGGTCACATAGGAGTTTCACACTTTGAACAGTACCTTATAGTTTCTATTGCCCTTTTTTAGCCAAGAGTCCAAGTCGGACCACCATGAATTACCAGGGATAAGGCTGCAGCTTTTCTGGTCCAGTTCAGCTGTAAGTCAACTTTATCTCACCCTGCAGAGTATATCAGAAGGAAGGGATTAGGAAGGATCTGTTACAGGATTTGGCCTTGTGCTGGGAAGTTTGGGGGCGAGCTTCATAAAGTGGGGCTTGCTCTGGATTGGATGATGCCAGAAACCAGCATTTTGGTTCACTGGGCCATTGGGTTCATGGGGTTATCGAGTATTGTATAGGGATAGAGCTAACTTGCAGCTATTTTATGGTAACGCTGTGATTATCTCCAGGAACACCAGAAAACATGGGCAGGATAGGGATGGATGAACTAATGATTTATAAGGTGAGGTTTAATGTGTCAAAAATACATGCATGTGCCCTATATCAGTTTGACTACATTTTTTGCTGAAAATGTATAGATTGATGTTCTGTACCAGGTAAACCTGGTTACACAGACAGGTTTTGGCTGTGTGACCAGTGGGGAAATAAAAATCTCTTAACAAACTTGTGCCTTGATTTCCCAGAGGCTGAGATATTACACACACATCTTGGTGGTTCATGTTTTAGAGACAAAGCTTGTCCTGTGTGATGGAAAGAGGACCCTGGAAGATGTGCCTGTATGTCTAGGACCTTCCTGATATTTGCCTGTGTTTTCTTTCTCCTGTGGTATCAGATCTTTTGCCTTTATGAAAACTTCCATTTAAGTATCCTTTTTGGAGTTTTAGAATTCTTTTTACATGCACTTCCCTGTGTAGTCACTGAAGGTTTCTTAATAGCTTTAATACAAGGGACAAGAATAACATACCGAGACTTAAGCCATAAATGGAAAAGAAGCAGCGGTCACCGATGTGAGCTAAGAGAGGGAAATATGTGGTTATTTTTGCAGTTACACAGTGTTCTGATTTCTGTCTGTGCTTAGAGATGAGTAATGAGTGACCTTGTTTTTATCTCACTCTATCGTGGTCCCAGAGTGACCTTGTGTAATGTTTGTATTCTGTGAAATTATGTTCAGCAGAGAACACCAGCTAAGAGCTCTCAGGGACATATTTTTCTGTCTTAATTCCCTGCTTTCGGTTAAAGGCAGATGAATGCAAGTTATAGGACGTTAATCTGTGATATCCAGATCTTAACCATTGCTAAAATTCTGTGAATCAGGAGATTCTCCCGAGAACTTTGTTTGTAGTTAGAATTAGTCCTTCATGATGCTGTTACAAGTTGTTCAATCATGTGATGTAATCATGGATGTGCAATCGCACCAAAGACTTTGGATAAGATGCAAAGAGTCAAGGGCAGCACAACTACCAGCAACAAAATTGTTTTAGTACTTGAAATAGACCACAAAGCCTGGAACCGAGATCATTAAACCCAGACCGATAAAACATGTCTGAATATCCTTCTAGGTTCATTTCAGAGAGCCAGGTGGCTTTTTCTTTTAGCTTAGTCATGGGCTGTTTACTTGGTTGTTTGTATTTTTTTTATGAAGTACAGAAAGAAGTGTTTGCTATAACACAAACACCCCCTTGAGAATTCTTTAAGGTAAAAATCATGAGCTATGCTAAATTTGGCTAAAGGACTTTAAATGATTTGTTGCACCAACAAGGACCTACTATATAGCACAGGGAATGATACTCAGTATCTTGTAATAATCTATAAGGGAAAAGAATCTAAAAAAGAATAGATATATATGGATAACCATCACTTTGCTGTACGCCTGAAACTAACACAACATTGTAAATCAACTATATTTCAATATATATATTTTTTAATTTTAAAAGATGAATTGTTGGATTTTAAGAGTAAAAGTGATGTCCACACAAACAGTGGTACCCGGGATGGGCACAGCCCTAACTGGTAGTATAAGGATCCTTCACTTTAATAGGAGGGAATCCATCATTGGTCCCTTAAGGTGGCCAGATTTTCTGAGTAGAGTTAAATACTTCCTGCACAGTTGATAAGGATACAATGACTTTGGGAATTCCATGGCAGTCCAGTATTTACGACTCAGAACTTTCACTGCTATGGCCCAGGGTTCAATCCCTGGTCAGGGAACTAAGATCCCTCAAGCTGCACAGTGAAAAGACAAAAAAAAAGGCCAAAAGAAAAAAAAAAGGATACATAGAAATATTTTGTTGGTGGGGGGTAGATGGTTTAAAGGATGAATTTTTATAAGATTAACAGTTGGGATTAACAATGTAAGGGTAATTTAAGTACCACATGAGACCTGTAAAGAAAATCTACCTTCTAAAATATTTTAGCAGTGCTTCTCAATGTTTTTTCAATTTTGTTCCTTGACTAGCCTTTTTAGACATTTTGTTTCTAATGGCCATACCCAAGAGATTTTATTACTATAGGCATAGATTGCTGTGTACCTGTTTATATCCTGTGTTTATAAACATGCTTATACATAAAAAACATAAGATATTTTCAACCTATAAGAACTAATTTTTGCCCCCTTAAGGGTGATGTCACCCCTGTTGAGAATGCTTTTTTTTTGTTTTTTTTGCCTTTTTCTTCTTAATATTATTGAAGTATAGTTGATTTACAATGTTGTGTTAATTTCTGCTATACAGCAAAGTCATTCAGTTATACGTATATATGTTCTTTTTCATATTCTTTTCCATTGTGGTTTGTCACAGGTTATTGAATATAGTTCCCTGTGCTATATTAAGACCTTGTTGTTTATCTATTCTATATATAATAGTTTGCATCTGCTGACGCCAAACTCCCAATTCTTCCCTCCCCCCAGCCCTCCCCCTTGGCTACCACAAGTCTGTTTTCTATGTCTGTGAGTCTGTTCCATAGATATGTTCATTTGTGTTGTATTTCAGTTTCCACATATATGTGATATCATATGGTATTTGTCTTTCTCTGTCTGACTTACTTCACTTAGTATGATAATCTCTAGGTCCATCCATGTTTTTGCAAATGGCATTATTTCATTCTTTTTTATGGCTGAGTAATATTCCATTATATATATATATAATATATATATATATATACCACATCTTTTTTATTTGAGAATGCATATTTTAAAGGAACAGCTATCAGATGGTTTACAGCAGGAACAGATAGGAGATAACAGACCTGCCAATCGGATAATTACAAGTGGTAGTTATTGTCTGAAGATAATGCACAATATCATTTTATTTTTCCTTGAGTGACAGAAGACCATAGGGTGTCAACAGTAAGAAGACAAAGAAAAGCTCCCTTAGGGAACTTGTTGAGAAATCATTCATTTGGTCAATATGAGGTGCTAAAGTACAATAGTAGGCAAGATTAGAGAAGAGGAAATAAAGAAATAGGATAATGGGGAACGAGAAAATTAATTTTGTTCTATCATCTTGGGCAGAAGTTTTCTACTCCCTGCAACTATGTGCTTTTACAGGACACTGAAGAATCCTCAATTTAATGTCTCCAAATGGAATAGACACTCAGCAGTCAGAAGAAGATAATATCCACTGATCAAGAGAAGATGGTGTGTGTCTTCTTAATTGGAAAACACGAATCCAAGGATCAACACCTTGGAGTTTTACTGCTATGTTAGTTGTTACAGTGCCTGTCAAGGTCCTTTCCTTCAAAGGGTAGGGGTGGATTTTTTATGGTGTTTCTTTGAGAAGACTAAGTTTCCGTGTTTGAGTTATGAAGGGATGTGTTTGAGTGATTATTATTATTATTATTATTATTTTTTTTGTGTGTGTGGTATGCGGGCCTTCCTCTGTTGTGGCCTCTCCCATTGCGGAGCACAGGCTCCGGACGCGCAGGCTCAGCGGCCATGGCTCACGGGCCCAGCCGCTCCACGGCATGTGGGATCCTCCCAGACCGGGG
>NC_041219.1:59620990-59693727 GCF_002837175.3 Physeter macrocephalus | reverse complement strand
GGCCTCTCCCGTTGCGGAGCACAGGCTCCGGACGCGCAGGCTCAGCGGCCATGGCTCACGGGCCCAGCCGCTCCACGGCATGTGGGATCCTCCCAGACCGGGGCGCGAACCCGGTTCCCCTGCATCGGCAGGCAGACGTGCAACCACTGCGCCACCAGGGAAGCCCTTGAGTGATTATTTTTACAAAGCTGTTTGCACCTGTTTAATAAGACTGGTTGTATCTAGTTATATCTGTTTGAATAGAGAAGTACCCTAATGCATGCGGTACTTAATCCATCAGAGAGGGTCCATATCATCAAGGCTTACAGCCAATGCCTTAGACCATGGAAGATCTAAAGTCTCTGAGAGCTTTGCCAATTTTCAGTTTTTGAATTCCATTCATTCTCCGTACTTTTCACTGAAGATTGAAGATAGGAACAGTGAAGTTTTTAAGTAAAAAGTAAACCCTTACAAAGTTATTTCATGACATTCTCAGTGAAAGGTAGCTCTCAAAACAAGCAATGACCAAGCATACCGGAACGTGATTAC
Source organism: Physeter macrocephalus (assembly GCF_002837175.3). NCBI lineage: Eukaryota > Metazoa > Chordata > Mammalia > Artiodactyla > Physeteridae > Physeter > Physeter macrocephalus. The sequence goes on along the minus strand of NC_041219.1, from coordinate 59,693,199 downwards.
TATTTGCTTAAATGTTGACCTTTATCTCTTTTTACCTGGAAGGCCCAGATGAAGAAAATTGACTCAGTCATATGGAATGATTTAAATTCGGGGAGAGGTTCATATTCCATGATTGAGTTTGAATCTGTAATTGTATGGCCTGCTTGATAATTTCAAGTTTTTGTTTTTAGGTGTAAACTATTGTAAAACAAAATTAAATCAGGATTATACAAGGGAATTTACAAAAGTACAGATAATTTTCTAACAGAGATTAATCCATGAAGGATTTTCTTTTTTAAGCAGAGGAAGGAGCTCTCCGGGGTTCAGCATGTTGCAGTGGTGAAGAAGAGACAAATAATTGAAGACTTTAATATAACTCCAAGTGCCCTCAGTTGACAAGAGGGTTCAAATCTAGAAATGTAGAAGCAAAATCTTTTTGTAAATAATTATTATACCCCTCTTTGTGCTGAAACATGACTATCCCTTTTTAATCTTAAAAGTACACAATCATTATAACATATTTATATTATGTTACCTAATTTATAATAATAAATCTAGGAAGATATACATTCTTCCAGATTTATCAGTTCTTCTAATTTAATTTTGGTAATCAAAACTCTTCTCACATTAGTGTGAAATAATCAAATTTTGAGACTGACAAACTTTTTTATTTTTCTTACCTTATTTCTGTGAATAAAATAAAGGAGCAAATGTGTTGCCAGGGGGCCTTTCCAAGACCCCAAAACTGATTATACAAAACAAGATATCTTAACGGTTCTGTTATTCCTAATATGGGACCTAAATATGAGAAAGGCAAAATTGACTATTGCCAAAGGAAATGAGATATAAATAGAACACTGAGTTTTAGAAACACATTTCAACAAGACGCAAAGACTAATAGGAAATTTTTGTTAAAATACATCAAGAGCAAGTTTAACAGCATAAGTTGGTCAACAAAAAGAGCATCTATTATTTGGGCACAGATAAATAGTCCTTTTACAGGAAAAAGGAAAAATTCTAATTCTACTCCTGTGTACCATTTATGTGAAACTTTGCAGTAAAGGATTTATTAACACATTTCCACATATGCAATTACACACATAAAATATATAAATATACAAATAGGTGATAAATTTAACTCAAAATAAAAATACATTCAACTCTTATAAGTATATTAAATGGAATAGTGTCTATATTATATTACAATATAACTATATTATATTGTTAATATAGAACAATGTCTATATTATATTACCATCTTTTTTTTTTTTTTTTTTTTTTTTTTTTTTGTGGTATGCGGGCCTCCCCCTGCTGTGGCGTCGCCCGTTGCGGAGCTCAGGCCCCAGCCGCTCCGCGGCATGTGGGATCCTCCCAGACCGGGACGCGAACCCGGTTCCCCTGCATCGGCAGGCGGACGCGCAACCGCTGCGCCACCAGGGAAGCCCCATATTACCATCTTAATAAAGTGTAAAATGTCCTTAATGAACAGACAAATCATATTAATTATCTCGTACACAAATTCCTGTTTGTCTGTAAGCACCGAACCAAAAATGTTCAATAATTTATATTAATTAATGTATTCAACTATGTTGATAATTCCCTATATTATGTGTAGGAGTTACTCAACTAGTTTCTGGATTTTTCTTAGAGGGAGTTGATTGACAATCACCTGTATATTTCTTGCATCAGTGAAAGGAGGGAAATTCAGGAACCTCCTACGTTGTCATCTTCAGTGCTTATTTTGAGCCAAGACTTTAGAGCATCCTTCCTCGACTGAGTTCTATGAGAGGATTAAGTCCCAGAGAGAATGATTTATGTGATTATTTTCTCAGTACTTTCAAGGATGGCACATACATAGCACCATTCTGAATGCATAGGAGAGAAGTTAATTCACTACATCATTAGGGATTTAGGGATTAAATTGATTTAGCCATTTGCAGCAACATGGATGCAATTAGAGATTATCATACTAAGTGAAGTAAGTCAGACTGAGAAAGACAAATACCATATGATATCACTTATATGTGAACTCTAAAATAAGACACAAATGAACCTATCTACAAAACAGAAACCAACTCATAGACATAGAGAACAGACTTGTGGTTGCCAAGGTAGGTCGGAAGGAGAGGGATGGACTGGGAGTTTGGGATTGATAGATGCAAACTGTTATATTTGGAATGGATAAACAACAAGGTCCTACTGTATAGCACAGAGAACTATATTCAATATCCTGTGATAAACCATAATAGAAAAAAATATTTAAAAAGAATGTCTCTGTGTATAACTGAGTCACTTTGCTGTACAGCAGAGATTGCCACAACATTGTAAGTCAACTATACTTCAGTAAAAAAATTAAAATAAAATAAAAAGAAGACTTGATTTAGAGTTCTGGACTTGTTATTCCTTTTCTTTAATTTTCCAAGTACTCTCAGAAGTAGTCAGCCCAGTATTATACTGTAGCAGTGCAATGTGATCCCCAAATACTTGCTCTCAATGGGCACTTCATAAATGGTGAACAGGAGATTATTTAATTATTTTTTTCATCAGTGTTTGATGTGGACTGCTGAATTTTGATCCATCCATATTTACATGATTTCCATTGGTTCCCTCCTCAGTTAGGATGGAGAACACGTACCTGTAATCTTCCTCCTAGCTTTCCCAAACATTTGTTGCTTGAATACTAAAGCACCTGAGCTCTGGGAAATAAAAATACCAAAATATTTTCTAAAATATTGCATACTACCTCTTTAATAATACCTGAGGTAAGAGTGGAGAATTGTGAGTATCAAGGACAACTGGAGATTTGATCCAAGTTGGCTTCATAGTAGAAATGACGGAGCCCAGATCTGTCTCCTCTTTATTTATCCAGTTCCCAGGTGTCTGGTTATAATTGATAATGCCTGGCAATGATCAGAATCCCCACCCTTGGCTTCCTGATTGGTGGAATGAACACACTGGACTAGATGGAAAAAGTTCTTCTTATCTTATGTTCAATGAATTAGAAGTTCCCACTTACACTCACACTTTCCCCCCCACCCCACCTCCTCATTTCACTCACTTCTGATTCCAAGTCTCATAACAATGCATGGGATTGATTGAACCTACATCACTTAGCTGTTTCTTGGTGTCAAGATAATCTGGGAATGGAGTTTTCGAAATTCTTCGAAGCGAAACACATATGTGGGAAAATTACCTAAGTATATGAAAACATCCACCAAATGGCCCGCGATAAGGATTTACACCATTTTATGAAGCTTAACAAATGTGTTGCAAGATGATTATTGATTTAGAAAAAGATATATTGGGGGATGGAGGTTTAGGAATGAGTTATATTGAAGGGCTTGCTCCTCTTCCTTCCAGAGATGGAATACATGACTCTGGGAGCCAACGCGTACATTTGGCAGTGGCTATTGCAAAGTACTTATTTTCCATTTTCAGGAATATGGGCCTTTCTGGTTTAGATGCTTTAGAATCCAGAAGTGAAATATATTTTTATTATTCACTTACGAATTTCACTGAATTGAAAGCTGTTATCTGGCCATTTGGAATTCCCTTGTTTATGCCTCTGGTATAACACATACACACTCTCAAGAAACAATAGATTTACTGATAAACAATGAGGGCAGGAGTATGCATGGAACCATGATGATCTCATGGAACCCCTCCATGTACCACGGTGCAGTAGTTATATTAAACACGAGGCTGGTGCAACTCCCCATTCAAGTAGAACCATCAATGAATCAGATTCCTCAGGTTATGAACTGAAGACCACACAACTGGTGAAGATTCTTATGACCTGTGGGCTTCACTGTGAGCAAAAGGAACATCAAGAAAAGAAAAGTTCCTTAACAACCTTTCAAAAAATTCCTTTACTGTTCACATTAGCTGGAAAAACTTGACTGATACAGTCCACTTCTACATACAGTTGGCCTCAATAATTTGTTACAAGTCTGACCAGTAATTTTCTTAACTTGTATTGGTTTGATTCATATAGATTTATAGATTTACAGGTTTAAAGACAAAGATATTTTATGTAAGTAAAAGGGATTTGTTATAACCATAGTGTACAAGATGTAGAGATTTAGCTTGGGTCTTCTGGGATAATTGCTCTGAGCTTCTCAAGTTCCTACTCTCCAGATAAGAATGATCCAATAAAAATGGATCTCAAGAAAATATGGAGAATATTTATTGTGTAACTTTTTTGTAATATTCAATAATTCTTCATCCAATTAATTGTGTTTAGGTTAGAAGTCCTGATAGATAGTTCTTCTGTGTAGAAGAAGCACCTGGAGTTAATTATCTCTTAGAATGCCAGTATTAAATACCAAGCAAGTAAGTCTTCATGGTATATACTGTTCATAAAATATCTTTACTTTGCTCAATTATACCTTTTATTTTGATGTACTTTGCCGACACACCAGCATTCTTCACTATCAAAATATTGAAGCTAAAAGTTCACACATTCATCTCCATATAAAAATAACTTATTATGGATCCTCCAGGATAAATTAATCCTAAAATAGTTGTTAAGTTAATTTCTTATGATAACCTGTGTATGTTTATTTGCCTAAACTTAATATATCATTCTGGCAAAATTTATATTGAACTATTCATCAATACATAATCTAACAGGATTATTTTCCTCTTGAGGTTACTTCTGGAACATGCTAGTACAGTTGTAGTGTAGACTGACAGTCTTGCAAGCAGATTGAAAAAAAATAGACCCATCAAAATGAAATTTTGGCTTAAAAATCTCGTGTTACTCATTTAACTATTTAGGATAGGACTGATCACTTCTAGATGTAATTCATCCATGAGTTTATATTGGTTGACCTGGGCAGGAGAAGAGGTAGAATTGAATATACAACAAAAATGTTAGTGAGTTTTGTTAACATGTAATTCAATTTGATTAGAACATTTATTAAGACAACACTGTGCTTAGAGCATGGTACTTTGGTTATATAATGGGAGTTGCTACAATAACACAAGAAGATTATGTAACTGCAATAACAAAAAACACAATGGCTCATATTTTCATGTTAATACAGACTGGGATCATGTTGTAATTTATCTTTGTGCTTCAAGAATTCTGGCCAGTTCTTGGAACATATCTGATGATCTACAGTATTTTTTTATTTAATATGATCTGAAAAGAATACGGGAGGTACAGATTCTTACGGTCAAAGCATAGTATATAGTCCTCTGAGATATATAAATATTAGTGTTCTTAAGCCCTAATAGGCTCAAAAAAACCCCTATATTTTTCCAATAAGAGAAAATATTAGCCTAAAATAATTTTATATTTTAATTTTTTTAATTTAAAATATTTAATTTTATTTAAAGAATCTGGCTCAGCTGGGCCAATATTTGATATGAATATTAACCATATGCAAGTGAGGCACACATTTTACAAATTTATATCTTCAGCTCCCATCCTTCCCCTGCACTCCAGACCAGTTTATCCAGTTGCTTACTTGACATCTGTACATTATATCTGGAAAAAAAAAAAAAGCATTTGTATTTTATACACAACATGTGTAAAGTAGAACTCTTAATTCTCTGCTCATTCACACTCCATCTCAGAAATTGTTTTAACTATTCATTCAATAGCACTAGCAAAAATAAAGGATTCGTTCTTCATTCCTCAATTTCTTTCATTCTTCACAGCAACTCCAGGTTATTTACTTTCATAACATATTCTAAATATCTCCTCTTCACTCAGTCTTCCCAGTTACCATCCTAGTACAAAGCTACCATCACCTGGATGTGTATTCCCCTTACAGCCTTCTTAGTGGTCTCCCTGCTTCTCTTTTTGGTTCCCTAAACCTATTCTCATCAAAGAAGGTAAAGTAATTATAAAAATAAATAAATAAAATTCACAATTATTAATTGAATAAATGATGCTTGGTCAGTTCTGCCATAATATAATTTATTCGTTGAAAAATGTTTATTGAGCAACTACCATATGCTATATGGTCCTAGGTACAGAAAATACAGTCAAAAGAAAATATAGATTTTTAGTGTCTTCCCTCATGGAGGTCATATTTAAGTAGAGAAGACAAATACTGCATCATCAATTTCAAATACAATGCAATATGAAGAAGAAATCATAGGTGGTGCCATGGGTGATAAAAAATGTAGTGGTGAGGGATTATGCTAGTCTGCAGATCTAGTTTAACAATATATTATTTTACATATGAGGTGGAATGTAGATGTTTTCTAGGCAGTGAGGGATGAAAGCACCTTCATTATAGGGCATAGCATGGGTAAAAGTCTTGTGATGTGAAAGATATTTGCCTTTGAGGAATTGAAATAAGTCCACTAGGTCTGTATTGGGGCAAACTTATTTTTAAAATCCATTTGCTTTTCTTAGAGAATTTTGTTGAGTTCAGACTTTGTTATTGTAAATTGGGTCTTGAAAAAAACAAAAGCAAGTTCTATTCTAAAACTGTGTAAATGAAATCCATATAAAGCAAAGAGTGTCAGTTCTCCACAACCTCAAACTGACACCCTTTGCTTATTTAGAATCTTGACCTCCATCAGTTACACTGGCTCCATGCAAGGTCAACTCCCCCCTGCTCAGCCCCACCAGCCTCATGTTTAATCTTGATAATACTCATTAAGCAGAAAAAGTCAGTAGTCCCAGGCGTTGTAATACAGAGGAAAGTGAATGTGATTGGACTTAATATTGAAAGAGGAAGTAATTTAATCTATTTTGGGCTACTTTTTTTTTTTTTTTGGCTGTGCCCTGTGCGGGATCTTAGCTCCCCAACCAGGGATCAAACCTGCACCCCTTGCAGTGGAAGCACGGAGTCCTAACCACTGGACCACCAGGGAATTCCCTGGGCTAATGTTTTTTGTTCAATTGCATGTTGCAAAGGCATTTTCAAGACTGGGTATTCTTATAGACAGGATGAGGCAAAAACTAGCTGATTCAAAATATTAGCTTGTTTCAGCCATGGACCGATTGTTTAAGAAGATAGGTAGGGCTTCCCTGGTGGCGCAGTGGCTGGGAGTCTGCCTGCCAATGCAGGTGACACGGGTTCGAGCCCTGGTCTGGGAAGGTCCCACATGCCGCGAAGCAACTGGGCCCGTGAGCCACGGCTGCTGAGCCTGCGCGTCTGGACCTTGTGCTCTGCAACGGGAGAGGCCACAACAGTGAGAGGCCCGCGCACTGCGGTGAAGAGTGGCCCCCGCTCGCCGCAACTGGAGAAAGCCCTCGCATAGAAACGAAGACCCAACACAGCCAAAAATAAATAAGTAAAAATACAATTTGAAAAAAAAAAAAAGAAGGAGGGAGAGTTCCACTGTTCAGAGGAATCCAAAAGCCCAGATTAGTGAAATTTTACCCCTCTTTATTCTAGGAAGGAAAGAGAAAATCATACTTCATCACTCATAACTAACATCCAGGTTTTGAATTCAAATGTTGGCGGGGGGATCCCACAGTTTCACAGTTTCACAACCTAGCTTCATCCAAGTTTCAGTTATTGCTGTCTCATTCGGCCTATTCAAGTTAAAGAGTTAGGGAGTTTGGGACTGACATGTACACACCGCTGTATTTAAAATGGATAAACAACAAGGACCTACTGTATAGCACAGGGAACTCTGCTCAATATTCTGTAATAACCTCAATGGGAAAAGATTTGGAAAGGAATAGATAAATGTATATGTACAATTGAATCACTTTGCTGTTTACCTACAACTAACACAACATTGTTAATCAACTATACTCCAATGTAAAATAAAGAGTTAAAAAAAAAAAAAAAGTAACAGCGGTCCTGAGTATGGAGTACAACATCTGATTATTAAGAGTCTCAGGTGTCACCTCTTTGGTGGAATTCTCTCTGATCCTGCCCTCCTTCAGGTAGAAAACTTCCTGAAATGTATGCTTCTGTATTACTGCATTTACATGGTCTGGAGTTGATTCTGTGTTTATTTCACCAACTATATCGACATATTCTTGAAGAAAATAAACCATGTATTATTATTTTTTGTTTCTACCCAATCATAGGAACTAAAACACATATTAATAAATATTTATTGAACCAATGAATAAATCGCTGTGTTTAATGGATAGTTCTAGCTGGAGTTTAAATGTTTTGTTAAGGCCATGTTTCTCCAAGGACGGTGACAGAAATTTCAGTGATGAATTAGATAATTATGAATGCTACACTATAGTTTTTATCATTGTTACACATCCTTCCCCCTCCTCATCTCAAGCTTTTAATATTTTCTCTACTAAAGAAAAGAGTCATGGAACTGAAGATGTAGGACTACTGTATGGTGCTGGCATTTGGTAGGACTCATTTGCAAATGGAAGGATAAAAACTGACCGTAAATGATGTTGGATAAAATCCTATCTTTGACACAGTTAATTTTATTTTCAACATTGAAAAAACATACCTCTGTAAACCCAGTCACATCATACGTATTCACTTGGCCCTTTATTTTCCATCTGTTTCTCCCCCACTACTTGTTTTTAAAAAATCACTCATCTACAGGCGGGCATTGTGTGATTAGAAATTTCTTGGCAACTCTAACAATCGGCCAATGATGCCGGAGATAAACATCTGAGAACAAGAAGGATAATTTTACTTGTCAAGCAGGTTGTTCCTTTCTGAGGAAAAGGTGATTTCCTTTTCAGTGGATTGCAGCATTAGGAACTGAACAGTTTTATTTTAAAACATAATTCAATGCCTATACATTACTGGTCTTGGGCAATACTCTGATTTGCAGTGTTGACTTAAACATTTCAGAGAGGTGAACTAGAAGTTCAGATGTTCTCAGGAACTCTGAAATAGATTTTAAATGTCTGTCCCTTAAAATGGACTATCATTCATCATGCAGCTGGGAAAATCAAGAAAACATTTTCTTGTTGTTTAGAGAAAACATGTAACATGTAAATGTCAAAACAGCATTTCAAGGCATTCTTTCAGATTCAGCTCAATGGTGCTAGGGAAATAAACCAATATTGCCCCATGTCTGATCAATATCATCCATCTGAAATAGCAGAGTAGCCAGATATTCACCTGTCTTTCTCTTACTATTGGCTATCATCTTTCCCTTTGTAAATGGTTTTCCTGTATAATTTTAGCAATGTCCAGGATATTAAATACCATCTGTATGGTGTAATGGTTCCCAAATTGATATCCATATCTCCAACATTTTTCAGAGCACCAGATTTACTATTTCAACCCTCTACTGGGTATCACCTCTTTGGAGTACTGCAGTCAGCTCTTAATTAATATATACCAAACTTAAATTATCACTTCATCTATATATTCATTTTGTCTTCCTTGTCTCGCAGAGAATTGCAGTAGCATTCACCATTAATGTCAATCTCACCCTCTTCCTCTTCTTCATCCCTAAATCAAAACTGTCTCAAATTCTAACAACTGGAGTAAAAAAATATGTATTTCTTGAAGACATACTGCCATTGGGGTGGTTTTTGAGCAGACTCACTGTATGACCATGATGATATTTAAAAGGATACATTTATATATGACTCTTGCCACATTATTTCATATAATTTTATATATCAGACTTCCTACCACTTTCTAATATCACAGTGATAACAGTGATGATACATTTAATGGAAATACATTGTTTTGCTTTGGCCTGAGTTATATTTTCAAACAAGCCTTCTCACAGCCTATTTTGCCAGAGGCCAGTCCAAATTTCTTTCTGGCTCTTTCTTTGTGCCTCTGACAGTAAATATCAAGCACATGATTATGTATGGTTCTCTTTCCACTATTTCACTCCCACTCCTTTCTGTTTTCCAGGCAGTACAGAGTTATTACGTTCATTACTCTTCAAACTAACATTCACACTCCTTGGGACAAGAAAAAGACTTTTCACAAGCTAATCACAATGTTTTCCAATAGGCTTATTGAATGTCATTTCATACACTGTCTTTTCTCCAACAAAACAGAACCTACTATTATTTTTAAACCACATGCAATATTTGATTATTCTTTTATAATTTTCTTCCCTAAGCTATTACTTCAGTTTCTACACTACCTGGAAAATCCATAATCATGTTAATGTTTCCAACTCAAAACCTCCTTACTAAATTCTTTTCAACTTCCCATTTGTCATTTTAATGTGATTCCATTGAGCATTGCTCATAGTTTCAATATAGGATAGTCTTTGTAGCACATGGCATTGCAATTTACATTTACATATCTTGCTGAGTGGACAGTGATCTATTCTAGGAAAAGAAGTGGCCTTATTCACCTGTTAAGGACTAGGACCTGGTTCTAATAAACATCACCGGGACACTAAGTTCCCCCTTCCCCACACCAACACACATTTTCATGGTGCCCTATAGTTCTTTCTCCTCTGTAACATTTACCATCATTGTAATGAAATAATTAATTGTGCAATTAGTTATTTAGCCTCTGCCTTTCCTGATAGAACAACTCCAACGACTTGTATTCACCTCTTAATTCCCACCATCTACCATAATTCCAGCAGATTAGTAGATACTCAATAAACATGTACTGAATAAACAAGTGAAGAGAGGTAGTCCCAGCAGTAAACAACAATGACCTAAATAGCATTGAATCTGTCAAGTGATGATGATGTAATATCTGCTTTCTATCATACATCCCTTTATGCAGCAGAAACATACGGAGAATTTAGAGCATAGTACATAAATCCAGGTCCTTTCATATTCTTATGTATAAACATCTTTAGATCCACTTAATTTGATTATTGAAAGAAATTCTTCCCAACCACTTACTCTTTGGGTGACCCTATGAAAATTAGTGTTTTTTTCTGATACTGTGTTTTTCTTATCTGTAAAATAAGAATAAATAATGAATCCAAATTTGTATTTTCTGAGGATTACATGAGATATTGTCAATATCAGCACCTAGCACTCTGTCTGTTAATTATTAAGAACTCAGCTAACATCCTCCCTCTTCAACAGTCCTCCATTCCTTCATCCTAACTCCCTGTCTCCCTGCCCTTTCCCACCCTCCCTCCCTCTTTCCTCTCTTCTTTTCCTCCCTTCTCTACTAGAAGTAAACTCCTTTAAAGAACTGTGTGTTATTCATCTTGCTATCTCTGGAACCTAACACTATTGCCTTGCTGATACATAGCAAGCACTCAATATTGTTGGATTCGCATCTGAATTTTCTGGAATAAGGGCCCATTAACCATGTTAATCAGATGAAATTATTTGGGGGTATGTTAATCAGACAAAATTATGTCTGGGGAAAGAGATATCATAAAAACATTCTAGTTTCCAAGGTGACTTAAAAGAATAGTGCAAAACATATATGTTTGTTAACAGTCATGTACCTTGATTAAAGTTAAGATGAATAGAGTCATTTACTCAGCATAAGAATTTCACATTTGGAAAAAGGAAAATATTTTAGAGAAGTTTAATGACTTTAGATTCATCAGCCTTGGGAATAAAGAATCAGTTGCTTTGACTTATAAACAGTCTGCCTTGTGGTGCTGTTTATCTTGAACACTGATGAGTGAAAGCTGGTGAGTTTCAATTGTTTGGAAACTAGTGACTTATGAGTATGAGGAATGGCGTGTAGAGAGTGGTTCTAATAATAAGCCTAAGGGGCTATCAGAGGAAAGGGTATTGGTCAAAAACAGAGACTAACAGTTTGATGATTCCAAGGACATTTTATTCATCTAAAAATTATTTTATGGTTCTAAGCTTACCACTTACTCCTGAAGAGCAGTGCTCAATGTCTGTCTTTGGCTTAACCTAACACTACGTTACAGCAATGAGTTAATATTGAGAAGGTGGAAGCAGGAAGAAACTGGAGGAAACAGGGATGGAAATGAAATGATTTCTCTACCGATTTCAGTACAGGCTTCTGACTCTGCTGAGACTCTGATACAGACGGGAAAAAGCTAGAGATAAATTCTCCAGTTGTGGAGTTCAAAAAATTGGAAACAGAGTGTCCTAGCATCTATAGGTATTCAACAAATTAAGAATAGAGTATCTTAATAGAAGATGGTTAGACTTATTTATTCTTGAAGTCTCTCTACCCAATGTACACTGCCAATGGTGCCTAAACTACAACTGGGCCCTTAATAAGTGTTTATTAATTGATTCATCCTAGATAAACTGCTTGTGTCAGCCCATGTGTGGTGCACAAAAATTTATTTCACTGTGTTAACAATTCCTTTATACCTAGTTTACCAAAATATCATGTCACATGTATAGATAATCAGTACTCATATCTTTTAAAAAAACACCTCAGACTCTATAAATATTCAAGGATTCCACTCAAGGAAAATGTGACTCTTCTAGTACATTTTGTGCTAAAGATTCAAGAAAAATGAAGGAAATTCACTTTGCGGTAAATAATGTCTCTTGGTGGGAAACTTCCTTTTTATGCCTAAGTAAATAACCAATTCTCAGTCCTTATTTTACTCGACATGTATCCAATAGTTAGCTTACTCATATAATAAAATTGTCCCTCGGATTCTAATGAGAAAAGAAGGGCATGGCAAAGTCAGCTACTTGCTGTTCTTCAAGGCACAGAGAAAGTCTGGGATATAATGTTTACACTTGCAAAATTTTTCAGTGTCACAGTGAGAACAGAAGGTATCAGAGAACTGAGATCAAAATATCTTCTGAAGAAGAGAAAACTGTAGACAAACAATATAGCTTGTTACTTTCCCTTTTCATTAAAACATCTCCCCAGTTTATTTTGGGCAGAAAACCAAAGTCATTTCCCTGGTCCAAATTTTAATAGACAATGGGACAGAAGGGATACTCCAGTTTAGAAGTGTTGAATGGGAAATGCGAAGCTTTGATATAATTGTGTGTGTGTGTGTGTGTGTGTGTGTGTGTGTGTGTGTGTGTTTAAGAAGATGTCCTTAGTAAACTAGACCACCATAGAATAGTTCATGGAGGATGTATAGCTCTGATTTGGATGAGGCTAGCGTTAGCAAAGCAAAACTTGGTATGGCACTTGCCCCTCTTCCCTCTCCACACAGAAGTACTTGGACATGGGAATAGCTCATTCCATCTATCATGTTCTTACAATATAGTAATCACACTTTTTTGCGGGATTTTGGACAGAGGAGTGACCTGGTCTGGTTATGTTTGAAACTGATCACCTGGCTGCTCTGTTGAGAGCAGGCTGTAGGAGACCTGGTAACAGCTGTTGCAGGAATCCAGGCAAAAAATGATGGTGGCTTGGACCAGGGTTGTAGCAGTGGAGATAGGAAGAAATTATCAGATTCTAGGTATATGTTGAAGGTAAAACCAGTAGAATTTCCTCATGAATTGGATGTAAGGAATGACAAAAAGTGAGCAGAGATTATTCCCGTGCTCAGTACGGTCTGAGCTACTGAAAAATAGAATTGCCATCACCTGAGCTGCTGAGGTTGCAGTAGGCTTGAGTAGGAGATTAGGAATTCATCTTTGGACATAGAGAGTTTATGATTTTATATACTCAAATGGAGATAACAGGTTGGAAGTTGAGCCATCAGTACAGAAATTTGGGAGAGAGCTCGGGGTTAAAAAAAAAAAACGGGGACATGTTAGCATAGACCATGGATGGGAAGAGATCTCTAAGGCAGTGAGTCTACATAGAGAGGAAAATCAAGGACTTTGAGGCACTCAACATTAAAATGTGGGGTAAGGGCAGGTCGAGGAAGAATAAATAAAGGAGGCTATGAAGGAGAAACCAGTGAAGTAAGATGAAAACTTGTGTTTTGCTCTGGCCTCAGGGTGCTTTTGGATAGAGCATAATTTTTTAAGTCAATCACATTATCACAGTCTCCTCTGACAGTGACTGGTGTTCACAGGTCAGTTTCCCTGAAACACAGACTCTGGGATGGAGAAGTGTGTGTAAGGGATTTACTGGGACAACTTCAAAGATCAACACCGATGGAGGATAGAGGCGTCGGGATTGTACAGACAAGAGGAGTTGAACTGCAATGGGTCCCGATAAAAGTTACAGTGCATGGTGAGCTGTGGGGCTGGAGTGGTCTTTTAGGGCTCTCCTACCTTAAGGCAAGGGAACCCGGTCTCTATACCATCACAACCCCCGTCCTTGGATACCAGGCTGCCTCTAAGGAAGAGGAGGGAACTTGGGTGAAAAGTCTTTCTGATAATGAGGGAAATTCTCAGAGCTGAATTCATCAGAGCCAGCAGCCACCAAGATTCCCGGTAACTGGGGTTTCAAGTACTTCAGACTTGGAGGAAAATTTCTAAAGGACACGCCCCAGATCACTACTTTGGTCTAACAATGAGAAATATAAACCAAATCTGACGAAGGACCTATACAGGTGTGTGTCTCCTGGTACAGCATCCAGAGTGATTTTGCTCCCTGGTAGACAGGGTGACAGAGAGAGAGAGAGATTCAGGAGCAAATATTCTTTTCTTACTGACTCCTTTTCTTCCATATTGGGATATTGTTGCGAAGAAATAATATTTGGTGCTTTAGGAGCCCAACTGTGGCCAAAAAGACAAATAATACTGATATACGAAAGAAGTAGAGCAGAAAGAATGGAAGAAACTTCTTGATGGCATTGGTGAGCTGCTGAACTAATGCTGTTACCACCTTCCTCAGAATTTGTGCCAAATGAGATAATAAATGTTTGGTATTTTAAAATCCGTTAGTTAGGCGTTCTTTTACTTACAGCTGGTAAAGTTTTCTTTATCATTCATTTTTTCCCCAATTCCTTGCTTCTGTTTTCCTATCTTATCTTCATATAGAACCGACGATATCTCCTTTTTAAAGTTCTTTCTAATTACTAATCATGGGAAATCATTTGGAGAGGGGCCGGTGCAGATGCCTGGCTGACAGGAATCATCCATTGCTCACAGTAACGCTCTCCATGACTGGGACTTTGGGCTGTGTGTGTGTATGTGTGTGTGTGTGTGTGTGTGTGTGTGTGTGTGTGTGTGTGTGTGTATAATATTCCATCTCAAAAGGGACATATCCAGTGTCTTCTACGTGTCAGGCACTGTGCTAATCACTTTAAATATATTAATTTATTTAATCCCCACAATAAACTTATAAATCATTGCTATTATAATTATTTCCATTCATAGACAAAGAAAGAGAAGCACAGGGCATTTACGTGCCTCATCCGAGGCCATTTGTCTGGTAAGTCATAGAACCAGAATCCAAAAGCAGGCTGTGAGGTTCCATCCAGGGAAAGGAAGGCAAATTCTACACACAAACTACATTCTTAATATACTAATATTTAAAATACAGGGTGAGTAAATGTAGTTCCTTTTGGCTACAACAAAATTATAACTTTTGATGCAAAGGGGTGGCATTTGCTGCAGTGCTTTCCCAGCAGGGTGCGTTCGTTCCCAACCTCACGATGCCTGGAAGAGTAAGTCGGCCTCTGCTGGCAAAAAGATTCTGGAAATTTTTATAACTTGCTGTGACAACTTTGATGCCAAAATCAAAACAAGTTTACAGAAACCTTATTCTTTTAGGTAAAGGTAATTCCAAAGAGAACACTGTGAGCTTGCTCCCCCGCTCCACAGCCCCACCCAGGTACATACTCCTGTGGATGTTCACACAAAGAGGGGTTTGAAGGGAGAAGACAGAGGTGCATTGCTTACCATCTGCTGCAGGATGTGTCTTCCCGCTGGGGGTGTGGGTAGAATTCTCGTCAAGAACATGTTCCGCAGAGGGAAGGACACGCTCTCATTCATTACACAACCCATGATCAATTCCAGGCACATTTTCCCTTTGCCCTTTAGCCTTTATCCAAGAGGAAACAATTGCATAACACTGAATGTTGTGCAAAGCAATATCTCTATCATCAAAGTGATTATCACCAAAGGTTGCAAAATGATTAGGGTTCTTTCCAGAAATTTTCTATCTTCTTAATATTAAAAATTATAAATACTACCTAAGAAACCATACCTTAAAGAAAGTGAAGCCTGAAAGATGAGAAGGATATAGGACAGAACAAAAGTTATACTCCAAACTTGACTTCTCTTTTTTATTTTTACTTTTCACCAGTAAGTACTACCTATTTACTTTTTAAGAGTATACATTGCCTATATAATCTTCAATCATTTTTCTTTGTAGACAAAATTATCTGGATATAAAATGTTTTTATATATTAAATGTGTGAATATTAAGTGGAAAGCAAAGCACAAAAAATATTACTGTAATATATTCACAAGATACAGAGACTTGGATTTATGTCTTATTTATATTTCAGCTTGATAGTTACTGGACTTGTTTTTCTGATTTCATAAAGGAAAGTGGCGATATATTTTGAAAACATTTTCCATAAAAGGCATCCGAAATGCATTTTTGACTAGAGCAATGATTTTGAAATTAAGTACATTAATTTAGATTTTGTTTGAACCTCTTCTTACTAGTAACTGTTAGGAGGCCTTATCCCAACATTACACTTTTATAGTTCAGGATGAAATATATCTCTGCTTTACAGGATGAGGAAATGTACGCTGGTGTTTATGTGAATCGAAAAGGGGGGCGGTTTCCATATGCTGGAAGTGTTACACCAATTTTGCCTGATGGAAAACCCAAGCCATCATCTTATCCACTTTCTCCACACCCCTAACTTTACTAACGAAATCCTTCCTTTCTAGTAAATGGCAAAATCTTTTCCCACCTTAGAAGGGGATTTCCTCATGCAATGAACAGAATCAGAAACAATTGTTCTGCATTCTCTATGGAAATAACATTCATATTCATGGGATTTACCCTAAAAAACGTGTGTGTCTGTGTTCTTGTGTACATATATATTTCTGTCATTAGTACTATTTATTTCTCATTTAATTTAACACGTAAAAAGCTAGATGACTTTTCCAAATTTTGAGGGTGTGTTAAGGAGATACACGAATGCACACACACACACACGTACACACACACACACAAGTACACACACACGATGTCTATTGTGCAAAATTCACTTTGCAAGTCCTATGGGGACACCTCACAGCAATCAGCACAATCACTCTCAGTCAGATGCAACTGAATTACAATCAGAAACAAGTGTAAATAATATTAAGAGAATCATTCTCTAAGTATTACAATTCCATGGAAAGAGAATATAAACCAAAATAAATTCCAAACATGAGCCCCAGATAGAAAATTCTAAGAGTAGATACAAAAAATTTTATTTGCTAATTGACAATATAGAGAATTCTCATATGGGTGAGTCAATTTGGTGAACTTAAAGTAGTATATATATATTTATCAGAGGAGTATGTATTCACATGTTTAACAATTATGATTATCTCCACCTAATCAGATAAATCAGATTACATGTTTGTGTGTAAATATAAACTCAATTCACCTTATTCAAAAGGAGTGTTATGCAAGTTTCTTCCCCCACTTAACAAATTTAAACATGTACAGCGATTAATTTGTGTCTTTGAAATTCCTTGCATTAAATTTCCTGTTGTTGATGTTAGATTTAGACTTCCAAACTGTAACATGTTACTAAAGTCTGAGAAAACCTTTGACTTCCAGATATGCCCACCGCTGGTGTGCTTTATGTTCTGCATCTTGATTAACAAAGATGTTCTAAATGTAAATACATAACTGACTATTTGAATATCCTTCAAATATTAAGTGATTATTTTAGGGTCACACCTTTGAGTGAGTGTTATGACAAAGGGGCAAAGAAACTTCATGGAACCAGTAAAGGAAAAACATGGACAGAAGTAGATTTTTGGTGTTGCTTTTCATAAGGGATAACATAAGTGATCACCGATCTGAAACTGTTTCTCATCTGTGATGTAGAGAAATATTAGTTAAAGGTATGAAGACATAGTCAAGTGACAGAGACAATTTTCTTTAGATTTGGCCAAAACCTTTGCGGTAAAGAAGTATACAGTACGAGGCTGTCTTTTTAGAAAGGACTGGGTGAAAATACAACCAGAAAAAAAAATACCAAAATAATACTTCATTAAGTTGACCACACTCTGAATATCAGATAAAGTTTAGCTTTAATCCTTTTAATTACCTGGAATGTGCAACAGTGGGACCCAGCGGAAGGCATGATTGGTTGGAAAGATGCATCTTTCTGCATCAAAAAAACAGTGTCTGATTCTTGGACAGAAAGCACCCCAAGAAATGGGTTTCTGCTTTAAAAGTTTGGAGATCAAGAGTACTTAGTTCTAAAAAAATAAATAAATAAATAAATAAGAGTACTTAGTTCTTTGTGGTATATACATACAATGGAACATTATTCAGCCAAAGAAGAAAGAAACCATGTCATTTGTGACAAAATGGATGGACTTTGAGGACATTATTATGCTAAGTGAAAAAAAGTCAGACAGAGAAAGACGAATACCGTATGATTTCACTTATATGTGAAATCTAAAAACAAACAAACAAAAAAATGCCAAATTCATAGAAAAAGAGATCGGATTTGTAGTTACCAGAGGCAGGAGTCGGGGGAGGTAAATTGGATGAAGGTGGTCAAAAAGTACAAGCTTCCAGTTATAAGGTAAATAAATACTAGGGATGTAATATTCAGCATGATGACTATAGTTAACATTGCTGTGTGGTATATTTGAAAGTTCAGAGAATAAATCCTAAGAGTTCTCATCTCAAAGAAAAAACCTTTCTTTTTTTGTGTATTTATATCAGATGATAGATGCTAGCTAAACTTATTGTGATACTCATTCCACAATATATGTATGTCAATATTGTGTAGTACACCTTAAACTTATACAGTGTTAACAATTATATATCAATAAAACTGAAGAAAAAGTGGTTACTTCAAACACATCATAAATTGGCTAAAAGCCAGACTGGATTCAAAAGACGCTTGCATTTATTAAAGATTTCAAATACCATTAGCATTCATTAAGGGCCTATAATATTCCAGCCATTGGAAGTTAACCATAATAAAACATACCAGCAGTGCTTTTAAGATCCTCACAGCTTAGTGCAGATATAACATAAAAACAAACAATTATAGTGGAACATGAAATTCTGTAATAAAGATATGTACCTAAGTTACGGGAGTTCAAAGCAGCACCAAGTAATTTCATCTGGGTATTCATGAAAGTTTGAAATGAATCATGAAGCAGGAAGTATATTCCTGGCAGAAAGGTCATGATGGAGAGAGACATTCTAGGCAGAGTATTTAGCACAGGTATATACATCTAACACACATATATACGTGTGTGGCTCACGTAAGAAAATGCTAATGTTTTCATGGAAAAAAGACAAAAAGTGTCTGTGGGGAATTGGTGGATGCTAAAGTTGGAAACCTTAAGAACTTTCTTAAGAAGAAACTTACTAATGAGCTTGGGATTTATCCTGTAGGTAATTATGGACAATTCAAAAGTTTTAAAGAGGACACGTATAATTAATTTGCATTTTAGGGGAAAAAAAGAGTTGGTCCATTGGTAGTGTGGAATGGATTTCCTGCCATTTACAGCAAAAGGGCAATATTAGAGAAGAGCTCAGCAGAAGATTCCTTTGTGATATGCGATGTAATCACAGCAATCATGAGATCGTCTTCAAGTGTTTCGTATTGAGTCAAATTCCTAGAGATTAACACAAAATACTTGGCAATATTCTTGGAAATGGAAAGAAGAGAATGCAATGCAAAAAAAAAAAAAAAAAAAGTAATACTTCGGTGTTCTGCCAGGAGACCTTTATTTTACAGGTCACTAGACCTTGATAAAGGCTTAACTAAGTCCACACAAATCCATCTCAACAAGTTTCCCTAACTGTGAACAAGAAGGTGGTTTCTTTATCTCCCGGAAGTCCTCTTAAGTTTCTAAAGCAAATTGCTGCACCACTTCCCTGAGCTCTGTTTATCAAGGAATAAAAAGAGATGCAACCTCAAAAAAGTAATGGGGGGAGGGCAGGAAGTAAGAACAAAGCAACTAGTGAACATTGTGTTGCATCCCTGCCAAGCAGCAGTGGGTGCTAGCTTGCCTTATGTTTATATAGGTGACTTTCTGTCTCCATTTCAAGGGAACAGTCTAAGAATATCTTCAAGATGGCAGTTTCTCTTGCTGCATAAATTAATGAATAAGTGTCACTTTATGTACCTTGCTACATTCATAAGCTATTTGGAGCAATAAAGGGTAATTCCAACAATAATAAATGGTGTCGGTTATTATCTTTATTTTTCTTATTTTCGTTACATCAAAAATTTGAGGTCCGGAGTTACTTATTTTCTCTTAATTTAGAATATTCAGAATATATTTGGCATGCAAAAATATATCATATAGAAAATAAATCAGTAATTACCTATAAAAATACAAGATAATTCATTTTTTTTCAATCTGAACTTCCTTAAGTCACTCTCTGTCGTTACTCGTAAATTGCTCCATAGTAATAACTCTATGGAACTGTTATCAACCAGAAATGGGTACTAAGTTTTCAACACAAATTTAGAGCTCAACCAGGAAATAATAGTGTAGTGAGATATAAATTCATTTGTGATAACTGAACTTACAGAAATGAGATTTAATTTGTGCTTGAAGAACTCACCCACAGGTGTCATCTTTTAAGTCTAAGTGTCAATGTAAATTTTTCATAAATGAGATGGTGATATTTGAGTTTTGCATCTAATGGCATGTAATAGACATGTACTGGGAGGTGATCAAAATTCAAAGAAAATACCCAACGAGGTTACAAGTGTTACACTTTTAGAATGACAAAAGCGGCTGAATGGATCTACAAAACTCCACAACAGGCTTTCCTTGCCAGTGAGAATGTCTGAGCTCCCAGCACACTGTACCTGGATCTACCTGGATCTGGTGAGTACAGTCTGTGGCTTCTATTTTGATCCTGATGTGGATGAGAATATTTCCGGGTGTTTTTCTCATTTATCTACATCTCTCATTCTCCCAAAGTGCAAATGATTGCATAGGGTTTTACTATTACATGAGGAAGCCAAATAGAGCTTGGTATTGAAAGCTCAAGCTTAATTACATTTTTATTGCAGTAATTTGCTGTTAAGCAATATTACCATTTCATGATATAATCAAAAATATATTAATTCAGGGGCTTCCCTGGTGGCGCAGCGGTTGCGCGACCGCCTGCCGATGCAGGGGAACCGGGTTCGCGCCCCGGTCCGGGAGGATTCCACATGCCGCGGAGCGGCTGGGCCCGTGAGCCATGGCCGCTGAGCCTGCGCGTCCGGAGCCTGTCCTCCGCAACGGGAGAGGCCACGGCAGAGGGAGGCCCGCATACCACAAAAAAAAAAAAAAAAAAAAATATATATATATATTAATTCGTACGGTAAATTCCAAACTTGAAAGGCACCATCATGTTTGCCTGGTAAATATCCAGAATGTAATTAAGAGCGTCAACGTTGTATTTATGTTGAAGAAGAGGCATCAGTGGGCTGCTGAGGAAAGAAGCTGAACTAAGAGTGGGCAAATCTGAAATGAAATTTGCACTGTCAATTTGGAGGAAAGCATCGTATGAAGAGGCTGACACCGCTAACCTTTATAAAACTAATGATTTTAATCAACTGCTGCTTTGTTATTGGGATTTCCTTTGTTGGGGCTACAAAATGTAATTCATAGGCCGGCATCCTTCTGTTTCATGAATTTCAAGTCCTCAGATTCAGCCTTCTGATGTATTTCTAACATTAAAAAATAATGCACTTGGGACTTCCCTGGTGGTGCAGTGGTTAAGAATCCACCTGCCAATGCAGGGGACACGGGTTCGAGCCCTGGTCCATGAAGATCCCACATGCCGCGGAGCAACTAAGCCCGCGAGCCACAACTACAGAGCCCGCTTGCTGCAACTACTGAAGCCCATGTGCCTAGAGCCCGTGCTCCGCAACAAAAGAAGCCACCACAATGAGAAGCCCGCGCACCGCAAAGAAGAGTAGCCCCCGCTCGCCGCAACTAGAGAAAGCCCACGCGCAGCAACAAAGACCCATCACAGCTAAAATAAATAAATAAATAAATAAAATTGTTTTTAAAATGCACTTTTCTTAGACTCCGAAATCCTTCAGTTAACAAAATAATTGCTAAGTAGCTAAACATTGCTTTGACACTTTCAATTTCAATGTTCTTGCTTAAATTTTGTAGACCGTATGTTCTGCTCGTTCTTTCTGTTCTACAAGAAAGCTCTTTAGGTAAAGCTTACACATTGCTTTTCAATCTTCAAAACAGAATCTGTTGTTCTGACTGTCTCCCTCAACTATGGTGAGATCCAGACCAAAATATTTGAAGAGAATGTTACCAGACAGGATTTCTTCAAATGTATCAACTTGGAGATAAATACTTCATTCTATTTCACAGGGAAAAGAATATTGCAGGTGTACAAAATGTACTCATATAACTGACTTTCCACAGACAGTCATCAGACGATTTTTCCGTGTGTGTAAATTTCTTTTAATTTTAAAAGAATAATATAGTCCTCAGTTTGGGATGATGTAAGTACAGTCATAGATGGTGACAAGGGGATGAGCCAAAGCCATTTGATTTTTTTTTTTTTTTTTTTTTTTTTTGCGGTACTGGGTCCTCTCACTGCCGCGGCCTCTCCCGTTGCGGAGCACAGGCTCCGGACGCGCAGGCGCAGCGGCCTCGGCTCACGGGCCCAGCCGCTCCGCGGCACGCGGGATCCTCCCGGTCCGGGGCGCGAACCCGCGTCCCCCGCATCGGCAGGCGGACCCCCAACCACTGCGCCACCAGGGAAGCCCGCCATTTGATTTTAGGACAGAAATTTGTTGACAGGAAGAAGGTAGAGAAAAGGAAATATTCCAATGCAGAAGGAAAGTTTTAAGAAAGGCAAAGAACTAATTTAAACGAGATGAGAAAAGAAAGTGACAAAACGAGAAATAAACAAGATTGGTTATTCAAAAAATAGATACAAGTTATGAATTAAAACTTTTAGTGACGCCAACACACAGACAGCAATCTTGTATTTATTTGCTCCTTAGTTTCCTCAGGCCAGACTGGCTTTCATTACATTCTCTGTGAAAGGAGCAGCGCTCAATCAGGAAGAGAGAAGATTGGTAGCAATCAGGCCTCGAGAAAACATGGTCTTTTTCAGACAGAGGCCCATCTACAAGCCTGGGCAGAAAGGTGAGTGCATCTAAATTTCATTGCACTCAACTAATATAATTTATAGGATATCTAAATTGATGGTACACAATACATGCCGAGCAAATCGGTCGCTTAAAATCCATTACAAAGTTTGCTTGAAATAGAAAATAAAAATACAGACTGAAGTGTTTACTTCAACAGCACATATACTAAAATTAGAGCCACACAGAGAAGATTAGCAAAGCCCCTATATAAGGAGAACACACAAATTCATGAAACATTTCTTTTTTTTTCCACAGATGTATACTTACCTTCTGAACATTAAATATATGGCATTCTGCATGTCAATCATACTCAACAAAGGGATTTGAAAATATAGATTATGTAGCATAAAGGCTAGAGATTTAGTTTCAATAAGTCTGGGCTGGGGAGCCTTGGAAACTGTATTTTTAAAGTGATACGGATTCCTCTGCCTTTTCATCTTGTCTATCTTTCTGTGCATCTGGTTTTCGCTCCACAGGCTGCAGGATTGTAGTTCTCCTCGCTTCTGCTCTCTGCCCTCTGATGGATGTGCCTATCTAAGAGGCTTGTGCAAGCTTCCTGATGGGAGGGACTGGTGGAGGGTAGAGCTGAGCGTTGCTCTGCTGGGCAGAGCTCAGTAAAACTTTAATCTGCTTGTCTGCTGATGGGTGGGGCTGGGTTCCCTACTGTTGGTTGTTTGGCCTGAGGTGACCCAGCCCTGGTGACCACAGGCTCTTTGGTGGTGGACTCCAGGAGGGTTCACGCCAAGGAGTACTTCCCAGAACTTCTGCTGCCAGCGTCTTTGTCCCTGCAGTGAGCCACAGCTGCCCACGGCCTCTGCAGGAGACCCTCCAACACTAGCAGGTAGATCTGGTTCAGTCTCCTATGGGGTCACTGCCCCTTCCCCTGGGTCCTGATGTACACACTACTCTGTGTGTGCCCTCCAAGAGTGGAGTCTCTGTTTCCCCCAGTCCCGTTGAAGTCCTGCAATCAAATCCCACTGAGCTTCAAATTCTGATTCTCTAGGAATTCCTCCTCCCGTTGCCAGACCCCAGGTTGGGAAGCCTGACGTGGGGCTCAGAACCTGCACTCCAGTGGGTGGACTTCTGTGGTATAAGTGTTCTCCACTTTGTCAGTCACCCACCCAGCAGTTATGGGATTTGATTTTACTGGGATTGCGCCCCTCCTACCGTCTCATTGCAGCTTCTCCTTTGTCTTTGGAGGTGGGGTGTCTTTTTTGGTGAGTTCCAGTGTCTTCCTGTCGATGATTGTCCAGCAGTTAGTTGTGATTCCCATGCTCTCACAGAGGGAGTCGAGAATTATTGTATTTGGCAGACTTTCTGAGGACTCAAGCCCAGGAGGCAGCCTCTCAGATAGCTCTGAAGGACTGCTCTCAAAGGTGAAGTTTAAGAGTCTCCTAAGAGAATAAAGATGATCAAATGTTTAAATTAGGGATAGGAAGAGACTATAAGCAGAGGCACAATGTGAGTGAAGGCGGGGGGTGGAGAATCCAGAGAACTTTGGGAATAGCAATAATCCAGCTTTGCTAAAACATATAACAAACATAATAAGAATGCACTTTACAGAGGAAGACTGTCTTTATTTAAATTGTCACAAAACTGTTTATTTCATGCAACCATACTCAAGAGGATAGAAATAGTTTTTTTAACATGACTCCTATTAACATCTACCAGTTAATAATTAAGCAAGTATGATTTCATCTCACTTTATGCTTATTTATTGAATGTATATAAATGTGCACTTACTATTTTATGCATTAGGGATAAATTATGGCTTACCTTAAGAAATCAGAGACAGGCAATAAATTAGGCTTGTAAAAAATAGCAGCTCCAAAATATACTAAGGGCTACAACATGTAGCTATGTGAACCCCGATGGGTTCAATTCTCCCTGGGGAATTAAAAGGCATACTGATGTTTTGAATGAATAGGTTAGAATTTTAATAACTGGGAAGTTCCTTGCTAAAACTTTCCAATAAATGAAAAAAATCCACCATGCATCAAAATACACTTTATTTTCAGGCTCCACGTGGTAATTGAGTACCGTAGTAGGTAAATGAGGAGTCTGTGGAGTATCCTACAACTTCCAGCCAAAAGACACAGAAGAACAAATATTACATGATCTCACTTATGCCAGGAATCTAAAATAGTCAGCCTTAGAGAGAGAGGGTTCACGATGGCAGTATAGAAAGATCCTGAACCCACCTTCTCCCATGGACACAACACATCTATAACTACATATGGAAAAATTGCTTGGGAAGGGACCTGAAAACTGGATGGACAGAGTCCCCACAACAAAGGGTAAAGGAAAGCATCAAGATGGTTAGGAGAGATAGACAGATGGTCTCACCAAGGAAAAAAAAACACACCCCAGTGATCCACAATCAGGAGGGATCACAAATGTATGGATCTTTTCCCTGAGGAGTGAGGGATTCAAGCTCCATGTCAGGCACCCCCAACCCCTAGGTTCTACACAGGAGAAACACATGGCTTTGAAAACCAATGGGGACTCTGTCCAGGAATACCATAAAACTGCAGAGAATGGAAAAACTCTCTTTTTTTCCAATCCTTAGTGCTCGAGATTTCTGTTGATATATTCTTTTTTATTCTTATTAATTTTTATTGGAGTATAGTTGCTTTGCAATATTGTGTTAGTTTCTGCTGTGCAGCAAAGTGAATCAGTTATACATATACATATATCCACTCTTTTTTAGATTTCCTTCCCATTTGGGTCACCACAGAGCACTGAGTAGAGTTCCCTGTGCTGTGCAGTAGGTTCTCATTAGTTATCTAGTTTATACATAGTGGTGTATATATATATGTCAATGCCAATCTCCCAATTCATACCACCTACCCCTTCCCCCCTTGATAACCATAATTTGTTCTCTAGATCTGTGTCTCTATTTCTGCTTTGCAAGTAAGTTCATCTGTACCATTTTTCTAGATTCCACATGTCAGTGATATTATACGATATTTGGAAAACCCCGCTTTTAAAAGGGCTTGTGTGCAGACACACTCCACCCAAAAACCAGTGCAAAAACACCAGATTAAAAAGCACATGGACCAGAGGTGAAGGTTAACCACTTACTAACCTTGAAGCATCTGCCATAGAGGCAAGAACCAGCTGGGATGCTCACCAGGGACTGAAACTGGTGGGAGCCATTTTTACAATCTCAGGCTACCTTGCTAATACTGGCATTGGCGGGTACCTTTTTGAAATTCTCCCCGTCACCTATCAGTGTCAGTGGTCATACCTCGCTGAGAGTCCCACCTACCCTTGAGACTCGGCAAAGCCTCGCTGCCAGCTCAGTGATAGCCCCACCCACCAGCACCCAGCAGCTGGTCCGGGGGTCAGCCCTGCCCACCAGCACCCTGTGGCAGATGCAACCCCACTACAACATGAGGGTGCACTCAGCCCACGTAGGGAACATACCTTGAGAACCTGGTGCTCTGGTGGCCAGAGGGGATTGCATTTCTGAGCCCCACCAGACATCTCCTAAATAAAGCCACTCTCTCAAGACTAAGAGAGATAGTTGATATATCTAGTACGTAGAAAAGAACACAAAGGATTAAGCAAAATTCAATGACAGAGGAATACGTTCCAATCAAAAGAAGAAAACAAAACTTTATAAAAAGAACCTTATAAACCAAAGAGAGGTGAGCAATCTACTTAATGAAGAGTTTCATGTAACGGTTATAAAGATGCTCACTCTGCTTTTTTACTGGATGAGTAGCAGTTAATTGGACAGGGGAGGGGCGACTGACATTGAAAGGGGTCCAGCTCTATGAAGGAGAAGCATTTAGGACAGTTAACCTAATCAAGTCCATCTTGCCTGGCTGGTGATTAGGTCAGGCCCCAGCCTAAAATAGAGGGTTAATTCAACCAGCAGTTTTAATGGGTCTATAATTTTGAGAAAATGTTAACATTTCCTTTAAAATACTTCATGTCTTTCCTACCACTTCAGAATGAAAATACATGTGTTGATAAACTTAAAATAATTGGTAAAGATGAGAGATAAGTGTAAGCTTAGTCCCTAATACAATTTTGTTTCATGAAGTCTTACTAAAATTGCATTTCTTTTGTACTCTGTTATGACACTTATCAATGTTCAAACAAAAACTATCAATTTGAAGTGTGTATCTCTATTTTTGGACTTTCATCTTAATATCCCATTCTATTTTCATTTTCCTTAGGGCAAATCTCTCCACCTGTTTGGAGACTTGAACAAATCACTTTTTCCCAGTTTGCTAACTCTTCCTAAGCCTCTCCTCTTTTTCATCCAAAAGATGACCTTTCAGTTTAAAAGCAGAGTGTGACATCTATATTCCTAATAATACTTTTTCCATTCGTTAGGATGCTGTGGAAGACACAGGTTACATTTATTTGGGATCATCTTTCTCTGAACATCAAAACCATTTCTTTTCAAATTCCTTTAACCTCATTATCGTTTTGGTCTTAACTCATACTTCTTATCTATGTCAGTAGTTCTACCTTGAACCAGATTTATCAACTTTTAATTTTAAAGTAATATTTGATAATTTTAATGATGTTATTTTAGCTCAGTATATTTGAATATATTTATTTCTCTTATCTTCTTTTCCATTGTATTCCTTTTTATAAATAAACATGCCCTTGAGTAATTGTTGTATTCATACTTGTTGGTGTTGAAGTTTTAAGTTTACATTTCTGTCTAATTTATCTAGTAAATTACTTTTAAAAACTTAAGCTCTTCCTCTGAGTCTTAAATTTTATGGTCATTTTTTCTGGATATTTAGATTTCTTTTGTATTTCCATTTTTTTGCATCTTTATCCTCAAACAAACAGCAATCTTGCCAGACTCACTTGCTAAAAGGCTTGTAGATTTCCCTTGGTTTTGTTCACTTGATATACACATAGGTGGGTTGACTACTTTTCCAAGACCTATACCTATAGGTCTGTTTGTGGTCATTAGCACTTATCTCAATTCCCAGTGCTTTCCTCCCACAGTCTTTCATCTAGGGCTAGGGCGGTGTTTTTCAAACTGAGGATTCCAACCTCTTAACAGATCTTGAAATCAATTTAGGAAATATCAGTGTGCATTGCACTTAACTGTTGAAATATTGCTCAGCTATCACTTTTTTCAGTTGCATGTACACACACGTATATGTATGTTAACTGCATTTCTTACTGCAGTCACAGTTAAAATTGTTTGGAGAGCACTGATCTTGGCTGAATCTGCTGTGTGCTTAACAGTCCCACTGCTTGTTTCTATAATCCTGTGAAATACTGGAGCATAACAAAACCCAAATCCACCTTCAGATGCAGGCATTTTGTTACATATCAGGATGTCATCAAACTTCCTTCGATACCCAGATACATTTCCCCTTTCCCCTCTCCCCAGCCCCTTCTGGCCCTGGCCTCTACAAAGGCTGCTATCAAATGCAATAATGGGGTTGCTGTCTTCCTCCAATAGACAGCATACACAGTTCAGGGATAACTGTTCAATTTAACACAGCCTTGAGGCTCTAAACAATGGAGCAGGAAATGAGGTGAAAATAAAGTGTCTGTCAGCCATATTTCATGTAGGTGGAGCTGCTATATCTGTTTGGAAACCTCTCACCACCAGCCATGCATTCAGTGGAAGGAGATACGATTTGCTTTGTCTTTTATTTAGCTATTATTTTCAAACTTGTCAGTTTCAATCAAGATGTTTTCTGGAGTTTTGATCTGCATTTCTCTAATAATTAGTGATGTTGAGCATCTTTTCATGTGTCTCTTGGCCATCTGTATGTCTTCTTTGGAAAAATGTATATATAGGTCTCCTGCCCATTTTTTGATTGGGTTGTTTGTTTTTTTAATATTGAGCTGCATGAGCTGTTTGTATATTTTGGAGATTAATCCCTTGTCAGTTGCTTCATTTGCAGATATATTCTCCCATTCTGAAGGCTGTCTTTTCATCTCGTTTATGGTTTTCTTTGCTGTGCAAACGCTTTTAAGTTTAATTAGGTCCCATTTGTTTATTTCTGGTTTTATTTTCATTATTCTAGCAAATGGGTCAAAAAAGATCTTGCTGTGATTTATGTCAAAGGGTGTTGATGTATCACCTCACACTGGTCAGAGGGGCCATCATCAAAAAATCTACAAACGATAAATGCTGGAGAGGGTGTGGGAAAGGGAACCTTCTTGCACTGTTGGTGGGAATGTAAGCTGGTACAGCCACTATGGAGAACAGTATGGAGGTTCCTTAAAAAACTAACAATAGAACTACCATATGACCCAGCAATCCCACTATTGGTCATATACCCAGAAAACCATAATTCAAAAAGACACATGCACCCCAATGTTCACTGCAGCACTGTTTACAATAGCCAGGTCTTGGAAGCAAGCTAAATGGCCATGGACAGATGAATGGATGAAGAAGATGTGGTACATATATACAATGGAATATTACTCAGCCATAAAAAGGAATGAAACTGGGTCATTTGTGGAAATGTGGATGGACCTAGAATCTGTCATACAGAGTGAAGTAATTCAGAAAGAGAAAAACAAATATTATCGCATATATGTGGAATCTAGAAAAATGGTACAGATGAACCTGTTTGTAGGGTAGGAATAGAGACACAGACATAGAGAACAGACATGTGGACATGGAGGGGGGGAATGCGGGGGGTGGGATGAATTTGGAGACGGGGATTGACATATATACACTCCCATGTGTAAAACAGGCAGTGGGAACATGCTTTATAAGGCAGGGAGCTCAGCTCTGTGCTCTGTGGTGACCTAGAGGGGTGGGATGTGGGGGAGGTGGGAGGGAGGTCCAAGAGGGAGGGGATATATGTATACATATAGCTAACTCACTTCATTGTACAGTAGAAACTAACATGACAGTGTAAAGCAACTATACCCCAATTTTTTTAAAAAAAAGATGTTTTATGGAGAAACTACAGTAACATTTCTAGCCTGATGACACTGGAAAGCACCTATTTGACTTTTTTCTTTAGCTTAAACTTATTCTATTGCTTCTCTTTTTATTTTTCATTTTAAGTGGTTTATTATTTTAGTAGTTTATTACACTATTTTAACCATGTATTTTTGTTTATTTTGCGTTTTCATGAAATTATTTATTTGTTTTGCATTAGGAAGCATTACTCTAAAGGTACAATTGTTTTGGTTCCTGGACTTTTCTTTCAGCCTCAAAAAAGTTCTAATTTCCTTAATAGTCACTCTGTTATCTCACCTATAGCCTCTCCTTTTCCAATCCCAATGCTAAAAATTTTTAATGGTTAATTCTAAACACTTACAATCCAAAATTTCCACCACTGCCCCTTAATATCTCATGTTAGTGGGCACTGTAGTTTTATTTTTTCAGATAATATATAATCTAATTCTTCTAAGAGAACAAATGAAATATAAAATACATGGTATCTAATATGTACGATCACTCAGTACTGATTAAATCCTGAAGAGGTATTACAGCAAAATAGGAGAGAGATTACAGTTTACAGAAA
This sequence comes from Physeter macrocephalus, assembly GCF_002837175.3. NCBI lineage: Eukaryota > Metazoa > Chordata > Mammalia > Artiodactyla > Physeteridae > Physeter > Physeter macrocephalus. The sequence continues at coordinate 59,662,726 of NC_041219.1, read as the reverse complement.
AATAGGAGAGAGATTACAATTTACAGAAAAACATTAAATACAAACCCCAGATTTAACTGTAAACAGTAGCCAGCTTGCTTCCAAGAGCCTCTCGAGAGTTGCTTGCCTCTGATTCTTGTAATAAATTTGTCAATTGGTTTGTCAACAGAAAATTAAGGAAATAAAACCTATTTTTGTTACTTTACGTTTTTGACAAATAGACCTCCTTTTTTCTGCTTCTGATATGATGAGTATGTCTAATAATAATAATAATAATAAATGTTAGATTGATTACTAAGGGAAAGATGTGAAATGAAATGCTTAAGAGGATCTTCTGAAATTTATTTTAAACACTTAAAACATGGCAACATTTTGTCATCTCAAAATCTTGAGTCCAATAAATCCCTACAAGAATCTGTGAAAAGTCTGGAATTCTTGTACACTCGTTGGGATCCGCCGTGGAAACCTGGTGTATGTAAGGGGTGGAAGAAGGGGAAGGGATGCTCTTCCTTCCTGTATCAAAGCTACCATCTCGCTTGTCCTTGCCTTGCCTCCTGACACGAAGAGCTTCAGTGGGCTTGCTGTTCTCAGAAACCCCAGATCAGAATTTAGGCAGCAGCTCTTCCTGGATTTTCCACACCCTAAGGAGGTGCGCGCTCCATGATGTAATTTGTCCCCCCTTGAGTCAGACCAGTAGTTGGGGAAGGAACATAAGGCCATGTCTAACTTACTGTTCTCCCAACATCTCTCCTCTCTTCTCTAGCTTGGAGCTCTTTTATGTCACCTTGGGAACTGAGGGGTCCCTTTCAGATTTTCAAAATAGGGCATGGGCTTCCCTGGTGGCGCAGTGGTTGCGAGTCCGCCTGCCGATGCAGGGGACACGGGTTCGTGCCCCGGTCCAGGAGGATCCCACATGCCGCGGAGCAGCTGGGCCCGTGAGCCATGGCCACTGAGCCTTCGCGTCCGGAGCCTGTGCTCCGCAATGGGAGAGGCCACAGCAGTGAGAGGCCCGCGTACCGCGCACACACACACACAAACAGGGCAGCATTCCCCCAAAACAATAAACTTATTTTTTTGAGTGGTTCCTTAAAAATGTCTGCTTATTTTCTTTCTAGGAAATTTCAGATTAGCGTCTTCAAGTTCACATTTTTATTATTTACTATTAATTATCACTATCCACTATCATTTTCTTGCAAAATCAGTCATGAAAACATAAACCTGTTTACTACTTAAACTGACCTTCAATTGACCTTCGATTCTCTGGTCATTCACTGGATATGGAATAAGCTAGCCGGACTCAAAATAGAGTTTTATCATCTTACAAAATCTTTATTTTAATACTACCTCAAAAATAATTATATAGAAATATTCTACCATCAGAAAGTGACAAGTGCTATGCTGACCACAGCATCTAAACTTTCTATTTTGGGGCACTACTGATTGCCCTTGCTCTATTTTTTTCCATAGCACTTGTCATTTTTGACATATTATATAATGCACTTGCATATTGTCTTTATTGTTTATTGCCCGGCTCCTCTCGCTGGAATATAAGGCAGAGATTTCGTCTTGTTGCTCACTGTTCCTTGGCAATGAGAACTATATCCAGTAATAGCAAGCACTCGGTAATTACCTGTTGAATAAATGAATGAAGAATCCTGTTCCCATGAGACATGACACTTCCTTCTCATTGAGAAGGTGATAGATGAGCAAAGGTTTACTGTAAGGAAGTTAGCAGTGTGAACATCTGGGAGAAGAGAAATACAGGAGAAGGGAACAAAAGCACAAGTCGTTAAGATAGGAGGGTTCTCAAGCGCTGAAGGAGAGCGAGGCGTCAGTAGGACTGAAATAGACAAGAGGACTCAGCAGGTTGCCGGGGTGGAGGATGGGGGAGTACCAGCGTTTGGGAGGGGTGTGCAGGCATGGAAAATGTCATTCTCCTGGACAAAACTTCCACGGATGACTCAGAGGAAGAAGACGGGGCTGGATGGAACATTATTTTGCCACCAGGTCAGTTTTTAATTATGTGTACTGAAGAAAATAATACTACAGTCTTGAATAAAGCGGGCCGGAGGAAGCCCAGCTGGGCTGACAAGTCCACTGGCCTGATCTCTGAATCAGCATGCTAGTATTAACCGTGAGTCTTTCTAATAAGACAGAAAAAGAGCACATTCCTTATATCGTTTTTATCATTTGTCCTGCCTCTCAGAATTGGTGCAGGGAAATCCTCGAAGCATGGAAATGTGTCATATAAGCCCCAGCATTTTCCAGTCTGCTCTCTACCAGACCAAGTACTCACAAAAATACTTGGAAATATACACAGGGTTAATCAGCAAGTTATCATGGAGGACTATCACAACCAGGATTCCTTCTTCTTTTATTCATTAAATATATCGGTACCAATGTCCCGTTAGTGTTAATGTGATTTTCAGTTCCATTCTACTTATGCCAGCGATTCTAACTGTACCTCCCCCAATGTACACTAAGTGACAAGGACACCTCCATTCTCACCCACTCACGGTTGCTCAATGCTCTGTAAACATATTTTTCTTTGGAGGTAACAGTTTAGAAATATGTCCAAAGGTAATGATGTCTTTCATAGAATTTTTTAAGAAATAGCTTCATTTTGAGATTTTAAAAAACCAATTTTTTATACAATTAAAATTGTATCAGAATTATCAGCAATTACAAAGTCAACTCTTTTCACTTTTACTTATTCTCCTCTCTCCCTAGTTTATGTCAAAATTGAATGCTATTATTATAGTCAAAGCTTAGCTTTTGTTCCTTTTCATTTAGCAGTAAGCATTAAAGCTTTTGATGTTGTGATAAAGTCTTCCTATTTTGATAGATGTGTAAGATAGATTCTACCAAGGCAATATACAGCATGTGTCTTCATTGTTATTAAGCATTTCAATTCATCTCAAGTTTTATGAATATTAATTTTTGCTTCAGTGAATGATTTGGTGTGTGCAATTTTACTCTTTGTGTGGGAATTTTTTGGCTGAGTCATTTACACTTGGTGCTCAAAACCATGAATCTTACACATCAGTTATGTACAACAAATGTCCCCTGCACAAAAAAAGAGTTTCTAAGGTAAAAAACTGGAAAACCAGTTTTACTAACAATAACGAACATTTATATAGCACTCACTCTATGACAGATACTTTCTAGGTACTTTTAAGTGTGTTAACTAATGTAATCTAATCCTTGGAGAGCTACTCTTAAGCCAACTTTATATATGAGCTGAAGTACTGAGAGATTATGTAATTTGCCCAAGATGGCACAGTAAGTGACGAACCTGGGATCCATTCCCAGGAGTTTGACAATTGAGTCTATTCTCTTAACTACTATGTCATCCTGCTTTTAGGTCAGTTAGAATAGTCCCATATTGTATTTCAGATTGTTTCTTTTCCAGATGTTTTCCCTGATTATATGAACATTACTTTAGACAAGAAATGATACCAATTTATTTATTCTTTCACTCAACAAATATTTATTGAGTGCCTATTAAACCGATGACTGAAATTTCATTACTATATTTTCATTCATGTGAGTTAAGTGGCTACCTACTATTAAAAGTTGGAATACTGTAACATTGATCTTTGACATTTGGCTAGAATCTGCCGTTAAGGTTCAGCTTTGGCCTCAACCTATTTCAACATCATTTTGGAATCCCTAAAACTGTGCATGATCAATAATCTTATGATCTTTGTAGATAATAACTATATAAGATCACTATCATAATGTTGATAATTCAATCAAGACATGACTTGTGGATTTATTTTAATATATGGATATTTACTTATAATATGTATTTTAGATATATCTTGGAGTGAAAAACTTGCTTGTCTTTTACAAAAAGACATTCAAAATACTGATATTTGCACAAAGTCTCTTAAATCAAGGAATCATAAGCCCATTGTAGGCTTCATACATCCATCCATCTTAAACATATTTCTGGTATAAAAAACATGACATTAAAAATGGGTACTTTTGGCTCATTTTGGAATTTTCTGGACTCATTCATATTGTGGTGGTGGATGGCAGAAATAATAAAAATTTTCATTTTAAACCTCACCTCTTCCTTCCTCAACTCTTGTCAATGTTTGTATTTCCCCTGAGAGTTGCATAATAATAAAATAGCATGGAAAGAAACATTGAATCCAGGTAACAAATACCCAGTAAAACTCTTTACCTTATCTTAGAACTCAGAAATGGGACGATTATCATAAGAATATATATTTGTGAGTTTATTGCAATTAAAAATGAAATAATATTTTTCCTATCGGTCATAAAACTAATTTTACTGATTATCTGGACAATGACACCTGGCTTTGCAAATCAGATTATTGGTAGACGCTTTCTAGAAATTTAATCAGCTACATGTGCAAGTCATAGTTTTGACAATAATAAAAAGCACGTTATGAGGTTTTCTATCGACAAAAGCATATTGATATGAATAATGTTTCAATCTCTCCAAAGTCCTTGAGTATATCAGGTGTCTTTAAGTAAGACAGTTACAATTAGTAACCATTTATAAGCGCTGGTAAGCCTTTTTTGCATTCTTTCCAGACACTGAGAATGAGAATGACTCTAGTGACTGAATTCCAAACCCTTTTGCAATTGACCTAGCTTCCAGTGCTTTGCTTTCAATAGAATTAAGGAGATCATATTTGATTTATCAGCTCATAGGTAATTTAAATTCTTCTTTATTGATGATTACAGTGTGACCTTTGGCTTATAACTTAGACACCTAAATATTTAAATGATAATGTTATAACGGAACTTCTCACATTTCTATCTCTCTCTTTATGTGAACGAGATTTCTTGGTGCTTACATCTATAGGATAGGACACAGATAGGAATATTCTAGAATAAAATAGAGTAGAATAGAAAACATAGCAAGAGAATAGATAGTTGAAACTTGTGTCAATCTAGCAGTAAGTAATATTCATCCAAAGACACATGATCTGATTGGGGGAGCCAGAAGGATGGAATATACATTTAATTTCATTAAGAAATGATTGTCAAATAAGATTTTTTCTTGTGTTTAATATACATTGAGATAATAGTATATATATATATATATACACATATATGTGTGTAAAAAGAGAGACCTTACATGAAATGCATACACAAGTCAGCAATTTTGATAAAGAATATATTGACAGGGACTTCCCTGGTGGCACAGTGGTTAATAATCTACCTGCCAATGCAGGGGACACAGGTTCAAGACCTGGTCTGGGAAGATCCCACATGCCGCGGAGCAACTAACCTGTGCGCTACAACTACTGAGCCTATGCTCTAGAGCTGGCGAGCCACAACTACTGAGCCCACATGCCACAACTACTGAGCCCACGTGCCTAGAGCCCGGACTCCGCAACAAGAGAAGCCACCGCAATGAGAAGCCTGAGTGCCACAACAAAGAGTAGCCCCCGCTCGCCACAAGTAGAGAAAGCCCACACGCAGCAGTGGAGACCCAGCGCAGTCAGAGATAAATAAATAAATAAATAAAATTTATTTTTTAAAAAAGAATATATTGAAAATACTTGTAATGATAACTTGATCCAGTAAAGTTTATTACTACTCAGAACTGTATAGGTACAAGAACCTCTTTTACAGTTTCGATTATCTTTAGTTTCAGTAAGGTATGATAGAGTGATCTTTAAAGTATATTGAAGCATAAAATACCAGGATAAAATTATCTGGGGAATTAGAATGGAAATCCAAGATCAAGGAAAAACAAGAATGCTGTAAGATTTCCAAATTGTAAAAGAGGAGTTCATGTATGTTTTAAATGGATGATGGTAAGCAATAAATGACTGCAGTATTTACATTTCATGGGATACATTTTTTAAATGGTATTACAGTTTATTTTTTAAATGTCAGTATTTATAATACCCTTTTTGTTATCTTACTGGTGAAGAGAAGTTTTAGAAATCAAGTATGTGTGAAGGGTTACATCTTAATAAAATTCTTTTAGGGAATACAAGGAAAAAAGAGTTGAAGACCACAGGAATATGTAAGCCTTAGCTGAGAATTCTGAGAACATATTGTTTATGCTCTACAATAAATATTTTAAATGTATCTACTAATATTTTCAATTAAAAATCACAACAATAAAGTTTTGATAATACTTCAGATTTATTCTTCTATTCCAGAAGTTTAAACTACAATGGTGATTTTGCTTCATCCAAATGTGGATTTTTATACTTAGTCATTAGGCATTTGGCCAAAATATAGGTTTGGCATATATCCAAAAGGTATAATTATGCCTGTGAAAAGTAACATAGAGACTTCTTAAAAGTCATTTATTATTTATTGTAAGTTAATTTATTCCATATTAAGCTGGCAGAGAATGAAGATATTTATTTATGACAGTGTAGAAGGGCAGGATGGAAGTGGAGAGAGCATAAAGTTTCTAACGAGAGAGGAAACCAAATTGAAGCAGAGGAGTTTTACATTCATTCAGCAAGCATTTACCAACTACCAAGCGCTCGCACAATGTATTATTACATTTTATTCTGACCTGGCATTATATCACTCATAGTCTATCATCATGATTGGGGGACTTCCCTGGTGGTCCAGTGGTAAAGAATCTGCCTTAGATTGCAGGGGACGTGGGTTCGGTCCCTAGTCAGGGAATTAAGATCCCACGGGGCAACTAAGCCTGCATGCTGCAACTACTGAGCTCTTGTGCCTCAACTAGAGCCTGTGTGCTGCAAACTACAGAGCCCACGCGCCCTGAAGCCCGCGCGCCACAACTAGAGAAGAGAAAACCCGCACACCACAACTAGAGAGAAGCCCGCTCACCACAACAAAGAGCCCACATGCCTCAACGAAGATCTTGTGTGCTGCAATTAAGACCGAATGCGGCCATGCGGCCATAAAAAATAAATAAATAATAAATAAATATTATCATGATTGGCATTTTATTTATTTTTAATTAATTTTTATTGGAGTATAGTTGATTTACAATGTTGTGTTAGTTTCATGTGCGCAGCAAAGTGATTCAGTCATACATACACATATATCCACTCTTTTTTAGATTTTTTTCCCATATAGGTCATTATGGAGTACTGAGTAGAGTTCCCTGTGCTATATCGTAGGTTCTTATTAGTTATCTATTTTATATATAGTAGTGTGTATATGTCAGTCCCAGTCTCCCATATTATCCCTCCCCCACCCCTTAACCTTAAGTTTGTTTTCTACAGCTGTGACTCTATTTCTGTTTTGTAAGTAAGTTCGTTTGTACCATTTTTTTAGATTCCACATATAAGTGATATCGTATGATATTTGTCTTTCTCTGTTTGACTTACTTCACTCAGCATGACAATCTCTAGGTCTATCCATGTTGCTGCAAATGGCACGATTTTGTTCTTTTTTATGGCTAATACTCCATTGTATATATGTACCACATCTTCTTTAACCATTCCTCTGTTGATGGACATTTAGCTTGCTTCCAGGTCCTGGCTATTGTAAATAGTGAATTTTAATATCTTACAAATCTGTAGTTTTATAGTTCACGAAGGACTGTCATGTACGGTATCTTCATTTCTCACTCTTTCAGATCTTATACACAAATATATGTCAAGAACTAAATATACCTCATCCAGGGGAGTGCTTGTTTCTCCTCATATTGAATTTTATAGTTTAAACCAGTTCTCTATTCAAAACACACACACTTGAATTTTGTGGAGTCCTAGTTATACTAATGTAATAGTGTGGATCTTTTTAATTTTCAGAATTCCATAAAAATAGATTCGAACATCCCATCTCCTTAGAAAAGCAAATAGGATGATGATCACTATTGATAAAATGTTTATATTTCTCACGGTAAAATAAATAAGAATGTTCATCAAATAAAGATTATTTCCTTAGAGGATAAAATAAATTAATTGGCTTTATATTCTAGATGTTAAATGAACTAAGAAACTATAAAAATGCATTACATGGGTTCATTTTCTTTATAAACAAACAAATATAAGGATAGTTGTAAAAAGCAAAGGCTAAGGTTTTAAACAAAGGAGAGATTATCTTCATACTTATTTTGTTTAAAATCTGTGATAAATTTTATTTCTTTGTTTCATTAAATAACTGTATTGGATGAAGCTTGGGAGAATGTGTGATGATCCCTGGTCTACCAAGAAGAGATTTGGGATATGTATTTACATAAATAGCTCTTGTTAAAAAAGAAAAAGATCAAGAATATTGATTGATTTCATCAAATCATGTCATTTACTTTGTTTTTTCTTAAAGATATTTAACGTGTTGATTAATAACCAGAACTAATGTAGCCTCAACATACTCTTTTTCAGGCACTTAGAAAATTTGAGCAAGTGGATGAAAGTGATCTGCAATTGATTTTTTTATACTGGAAGTAGTTAATATGTTACGAAAATAAATGGTTAGCCATTTACTTTTACTGCCCATTAGGTAAAATAAAAACCAGTGATTCTGGAACAAGAACAGAGTTCAAGGAATCAAGGACTCAAGAGTCCCATTCTTTCCTATTCCTCCCTACACCATGAGGGGATGTCAGCTGCCTAATCCAGTCTTGATTCTGCTTTCCTTGCTCCTTCCCAGAGATGCTTCCGCTACCTCCAAACCGTAAGCAACATTTCCAGAAAAGTCTGTTGCCCTCCTCTTCCCATTGTGTTATCAGCTTCTTGATGTCTGTCTTTTTATTTATTTCCTGATTCCTTCTGAAATTTTCTGTTGTTGAAAAAGCTCAGAAGTGTTGATAAATTGTTATTGCACAGGTGGTAAAAGGCATATTCCAGTTCTAGAAAACTCAGAGATATAGGGCAGTAACATTTGTGAAACATTTACCAAATAAAATTATAGAATTCTACAACATTCATCAAATAAGAATATAGAATTCCTACCAAAAAAAGATAAATTCTTTTTTGACTGGTGCAAAAGGCTGCAGTGTCTTGGCCATTGTAAAGTGACTCAGTGTCTGTGTCTTCCCCAAGCAGGTATTCCCAAGATGGATGTATGACTTACAGACAAGCCAGGGTTTGTGTGTCATTTCACTCAATCCTTCAGCAAAACTTTAAGGGCTGGCATTAGATTTGAGAATATACAGATTAACAAAATGTGGCCCCTGCCCTTAGTACCTCATAGTACAAAAAAGAGAGAGAGAGAGAGATGGTGCACAGCGAATGAAAGAAAATGCAAAAACAGAACCAGGCATTGTAGGATTCTGTGAGAATACTCAGAGATAACCTAACTCTTCATGGGAACTGATACAAGGGAAGGGGCATCACCAAAGTCCACATAAGAAAGATGCTTTTGAGATGAATCTTATGAAGCCAATAGAAGTTCTCCAGCTAGACCAGGACACTTCAGAAAGAGAGAGAGTCATGGGCCAGCAGAACATCACAAAGTGCAGCACGTTTAGGTGATCGTAAACGATGGGCAAACCGCAACAGGAGAATATTTTCTTTTGGATGTATATGGTAATATGTCTGATGATTAGCCTAGTTTTTCTTCCATCTCTAGAGAGTGGAAGAAAGAAAAGAGCTAAGATTGCTTCTGAAACAGTAGTGAAAAACGATTCAGCTCCTCTCCATGTATTGTTATCTCAATGTTTCCTGGAACAAAGAGATTTGTGATATCATCCATAGGAAACCCAAGACCACATGTGGATAGGTTTTCTCACTGGTTTCAATGATAATTAACTGATTAGTAATATTGTTTGTTACTAAAAAATATTTAAAGTTTTTTTGGGGTTTATTTACATATAACTGAGAATTAAAATCATAAGATATTTAAAGTGTACAACACATATATATTGTGAAAGGATTCTCCCCATTGAGTTTAATTAATCTATCACATAGATTAATCTAACATATCTATCTCTCAAATATTTATTTGCGGGGGTGAGAACACTTAAGTTCTGCTCTCATAGCAAATTTCAATTATATAATTTCAATTATACAATGTTATCAACTATAGTCACCATGTTACATAGTACATCCTCAGACAGACTTTATTCAACTTATAAATGAAAGTTTGTGTCCTTTTACCAAGCTATCCCTATTTTCCTCCATCCCGCATTCCCTGGTAACCATTTTTCTACTCTATGTTTCTGAGTTTGACTTTTTTTTAAAGACTCCGCATGTTGTAAGGGATACCATGCAGTATTTGTCTTTCTCTATCTGGTTCGTTTCACTTAGCATAATGCCCTCAAGGCCCATCCATGTTGTCACGAACAGCAGGATTTCTGAATAATATTTGTGTGTGTGCGCATGCGTGTGTATGATCACATTTACTCGATTCACTGAAAACTTCTAAATTTGAAAATTATTTCTGTACAAAATATATAACAGCTCATGGAGCGCTTATCCATAGCTTATGAATAGGTTTACTAATATTGAGAGTGAATATTTCCACAGTATAGGAGAAGCATACTGATGTTTAACTTGGTAGGGGTTTTCTGAGTTTCTAAGGCCTTCTGGATTGGTGTTTGAAGAATATGCTCCTCTCCACTCCTGTTGAAATCTGGCTCTGCTCTCTGATTGGTAACGACAGCAAAGATCATCTAGACAACAATCACAGTAATTATGTCTTTTTAACCCCTCCAAGGTTGACCCAGACCCCTCTTCTCCGCAGGCAGTACCTGGTCCTGGTCCCATCACAGCTGTATGCTGGGGTTACCGAGAAGGCCTGTGTCGTGCTTAATCACCTGAATGAGACAGTGGAACTGACAGTAACTCTGGAGTATGAGATGCAGAGCAGGACTCTCCTCACAGACCTGGGGGTGAAGCACTCCTGCCACTGCAGCTCCTTCATGGTCAGTATCCCTCCTTGGGAAAAGGGAGAGCACTACAGAGAGAGCATATTCGTTCATGCCTTGCATTCTGACCCCCAACAATAAAAAAGCAAAAGGAAGAAAACAATGAGGAGTACAGAGCAAATTTCAAATTAGAGTCTAAAAATAAAAGTTCTACTGAATATACTTATGTAATATTTACAAACAGAACTAATGCAATATACAGAAGATAATAATGGTTATAGGAAGGACTTCTGTAACCACTATTATTTTGCTCTTAAAGTAAACTTCTAAGGAAAATAATGTTCATGCCATTACAGATATAAACACATAGATTCATAAAGTTAAGAGACTTCTCTAAGATCTCGCAGATGGTTGATGGTTAATGTATTGTCCTTGTAACCTTTAATTAACTTAAAGTATTAAATAGTTAATCATACCAGCTTACTGCCAACAATAATATGTAATGCTGTTTTTGACCACTGAAAAATAAAATTTAATAATTATTTTAATACTACCATATTGCTGTGAAAATGTGAGCTTGTTATTGCCTTCATTGTCATAACTGGTTGAAGAATTAGTTCATTTTATTGCAATGACATTTTCCCTTTAGTCAAATCAACAATTGGTTGCTGTCATGTTACACGACCATAATAATCTATAAAAAGAGGGAACATCACCTTTGACCCTATCCCTTACTAATTTTCATGGGACTAACCAGAGAAATGAGAAAATCACAAAGGCTGAGACATTCAGAAGTGGATCTGGGCAGATTCTTCAGCTCATTTCGGTTTTACAGATTCCGGAGTCATCATCTTCCTCAGCGTTCATTACTGTGCAGGTGAAAGGGTCAACCCAGCACTTCATAAAGAGGAAGCTGATGCACATAACAAAAGCAGAAAGCCTAGTCTTTGTCCAGACAGATAAACCCATCTACAAACCAGGACAAACAGGTATAAAGAACCAAATGAGCAAAAGCAATTTGAAGGGTTGGAGGTGTGGTTCTCTATTAATTTATGGAAATCCTGGCACGTTGTTATCTGTCTTACCACCCTGAGCTCCCACTGGAGGGTTTCATGAGAAAAATCTCTACGTTTCAGTGAGATTCCGCATTGTCTCTGTGGATGTCAATTTTCACCCTTTGGATGAAATGGTGAGTGTCACAACAGTGGGTAAGATTGGCAGAAACAGGCAAAAATGTGAAACTTATTCTTTTGGAGAACCGAGACCAATATGAGATTCTTAAATCTATCACAGAAAGAGCTCAAAAGTGTATCGCTGCTGGAGAATAAGGGAGATCAGTTCATCCACTACATTTTTAAAATAAATTAAATATTCAGTTAAAATTATCCCCTTAAAGACTCAATTATTTTCATTGAACTGAAGAAAATAAATGCATTTCATTTCTCTCCTAGAGAAATGGGGAATTTCTCAGAGATAAACATCATCTGCAAAATAAACTATTATTAAGACCTTTTTACCTAAATGTAGGTTTCTCAATTGTACATTATTTCATTAAAGGGAAGTCATGACTTCTTAAGAGACGTATGTCCCAAACTAAACATATAAAGTGCTGTGAATGAAATGGGGCCACATTTCCTCATTTGGACAAGAAATGAACAGGCTTACTTCCTCTTGTCCCGATACTGTATTAATGCTAATGTCATGGTGTTCTCTTTCTGAACTCTATCTCACACTCATACTATTTCTTTCTTTTCAGTTCCCATTGGTTTATATTGAGGTAGGTAATATATTGTGTAACTCAGTTGGGATGAGGACTCACTGCCAGTTGTGTTAAATTGCCTCTCTCCACCTCCACCTTCCCCACTGGCACTTCACCAAAACTAAATAAACACTGTTTTCCCTGTCTCTCTTAAATCCTGGGGAGAGTAGATAAGATATAAGTGAAGGAACAAAATTCCCTGAGATGATGCAATTGAGTGGCTCTTCCAATATTTCTGAACAAGACGGGTATGCATAATCTCAAAAAGAGGTACTATCACCTGTCATATCTCATAGCTGGGAAAGATGTCCTTTGCTCAGTCTAGAATTCCTAGAAACCTTTGCTAATACCTCTGGTGCCAATTTACCAATCAGCTAATTATCCAACTCCCAATGTCCCTCTCCCTGAAAAGCTGTTCCTCTACTCAAAATTATATATTTCAGTTGCTTCTATGAACTTGTGATGTTTTTACCTATAGAATCCCAAGAAGAACCGGATTTTCCAATGGCACAGTCTCAAACAGCACTGGGGACTCAACCAGCTCTCTTTCCCACTCTCAGTGGAGCCCACGCTGGGTCCCTACAAGGTCATACTGCAGAAGGAGTCAGGGGCAAAAATAGAGCACTCTTTCGAGGTGAATGAATATGGTAAGAATTCTGCATGTGTCCAAGATATTTATGACATTAGAGAATGAGAGATTGGATCATTTTTACATGTAGGTGACAAGCAAAAATCTAGCATATAATGCTTGAAAATCAGCAAGCCTTTTTATTTATTTAAATATTTGCTAAGCACGTTGCATGCACCATCTCATTTAATCCTTACAGTAGCCCTCTGAGGCAGATCCTATACCTTCTCCACTTTACAAACGAACATATCAATACTAGAAAAGTTAGTAATTTACCAAAATCACAGAGCCAACAAGAAGCAAGAGAAATTTTAATAGTTCCATTTGGCCCTATTCAAACATCAACTGTTAACCAATACATTATGTTATCTACATGAATCTCTTGATCTATATCTAATAACAGGAGGTATTTCCTGGGATTACATCCTGGCTGTGTGTGACCTACATGTAATCTACTCTAATAATAGTAATCAGACATTGAAACCATCTTATTAGTTATCAGTTATGCGGATTTTCTAACATAAGTTAAATATATCATGCCATGGACAAGGAGACCTATCACAAAAACAGGATTCCCAAAACTCACCAGAACTGCCATGAGAATTATAGAACAGGGATTCATTATAGAAATAACAAACCTTACACACAACTATGAGAGAGGCTGGAAAAGTCAGAGTCCAACAGGAGGAGATGGTAGATCAGAGGAAATTACTAACCAGTCCTCCTGAAGCATTGGTGGGGATGGACAGATCAGAACTCACAAGGGCACCTTCAGATGCCAGAGTGGAACACGAAGGGAAACTGACAGGAGAATCAATGGAAGACGTCCCTCTCCCTACCTACCACTCCAGTATTTCTATAACCAGGTGCTGATGGTGGGCCTAGGGTCTCTGTGAGTCAGCAGGGTTTAGAAGTTGGGAAGGAGAGCTGGACACAGAGAGTGAAAAAATAAGGACAAACTGGAAACTGCTGGCCCCTCTGTACCTGTAACCGTGTCTAACCATGGTGATCTTCAGAGACTAATGATGCTACTTTCCTCCCACCTTTGAAATCTTGGACAAATTCAGAGAAGGAGATTCTAGGAACCATAATACCAGCTTAACCAAGTTAACATGGTACCAACTGCCCATGGTTAGGACGGCATCTCCTTTGCCAATAGTGGCCCTGCTGCCCCTTATTGTAATTGAAATCACTTTATGTGACCCTTTTTCACAAGGTTCTGTAGTAGAATCATTACTAATGCTTACAGGACCTCCTGCCCACTCTCACCATTTTTTTCTCTTTTATTGATAACAGTTTTGCCCAAATTTGACGTCCAAGTGAAAATGCCCAAGACTATTGGTTTTCTAGATGATGAATTTGTGGTATCCGTCTGCAGCCTGTGAGTTACATTTTTTTCATCTCATTTCTTTTTCCCTGCTTTACTTGTATTGCCCATAATGATCACTGGACTTTGAAGTATTTTAATTAGCGAAGGAATGACTCTCTCCCCAACTTGTCTGAACTCAGACTAGGGAGCAGGGGTGGTGGCATACAACACTTTTACTGCTAATAATAAAAATTATTAACTGAGCACTTAAAATGTGCCAGGCAATGTTTTTAGTGCCTTGCACTTATTTACTTTTTTTTTCTTACACTAACCCTATGAGATGGGGATAATTATCCTCATTTTACAAATGAGGAGACTGCAACACATAAAGGATAAAATAACTTATTCAAGTTCCTACAGACAGTAAATTCCTGAAGACTGGAATTTAAATCCAACAGTCCACTCCAAACCCTGAACTCTTCACCACTATTCTATATTGTCTCTGAAAGTAAAAAAAAAAAAAAAAAAAAAATCTAGCTTCATGAAGCATTTCTATATTTCTATATCCCAGACACTGGGCTAAACTGAACCTGGGCCATCCAACTCTGGAGCCCATGCTCATAGATTCCATGTTATTCCATGTCCTATTATCTCCATTTTTTTTTATAGTTCCCAATTTCTTAAACTATGGAAAGCTAGAAAGAAGCTCAGTAGACCCTCTATCTTAAAGGCTGGATATATAAGGTAGAATTAAAAATACATGTCATTTATTTCTTCCCTGATTACCTTTTAGTGCAGCAGAGTTCCCCCCTACATGCACCAAGGAGGTTGATTTTACTTCTTGCTTCTAAAAACAGCATGAAAAACATGTTTTCATTCTTCTCACCAGCTCTGATGCTATAAATTTTTCCATCAGAGGGAAAGGCTTTTGATTCAGATTTAAAGATAAGATTCAACACAGTGATTAAATTTAGTAAATAATTTATTACTTTATCAGCACTTTTTTTGGCGGGGGGGGGAGACTATAAAAAGAGGAAGCTTGGGACTTCACAGTTTGGGCAATAAGTCTCTAACTAAGTCTGCATCAGAATCTATGGACGTTCTTAGTTAAAATGTAGATTCCTCAGCTTCACCTCTAGAGATTCCAATCATAAATCTGAGGCAGGATTTGGGACTCTGAATGTCACTGCATATCTCAGGGAATTTCAATGTGGGTGGTCCATGAAGCATACTTTAAGAAACAATAGACTAAGTTCAGCTGCACATCATGTCTTAGTCTGTTCAGGCTGCCATAACAAAATACCACAGACTGGGGAGCTTATTAACAACAGAAATTTATTGCTCACAGTACTAGAGGCAGGTAAATCCAAGATCAAGATGCCAACATGGTCAAGTTCTGGTGAAGGTCCTCTTTCTGGTTCATAACTGGTGTCTTCTCCATGTGTTTACATGGAGAAAGGGACAAGAGATCTCTCTGGAGCCTCTTTTATAAAGGCACTAACCCATTAATGAGAACTTCACCCTCCTCCCATAGGCCTCACCTCCTAATACTATCATCTTTTGGGGTTTAGAATTTCAACAAGTGAATTTTGGGGGGACCTAAATATTCAGACCATACCACATCACATCTCTCCATCAGATTTGGCAGAATCCGACTGTCATCATGATACTGTTCACTTATAATGTTTTTGTTCTATAGCTAGTGCTTTCCCATTTAATTCCTCATTTATCCTCTTAAAATATACATGAGTTAGGGAGGACTTAGAAATACACTGTGTATGCTCCCCTAATTTTTTTTCCTAAAACAACTTAGGAGGTATTGGCAAAGCTAGAATAATAACCTAGATAATCTGACAGCAGAGAAAGAAGGAAATAAGGCAGTTTTTCCTCAGATCTTTCTTCCCTCTCAGCTGAAGTTTTACTTCAGCTGAGAGGGAAGAAAGATCTGAGGAAAAACTGCATTGTTACTTTTCCATTTGGAGGAGTTTCAAAAAGTATTTCAGTATTCAGTAAGTATTTTCTTTTAGAGTTGTAGATAATTAAGACAAAGTTTCAGAATAAGTGCTTCTAAAGTACAAATGCTTTGGAAGGAAATACAATTGCTGTCAATGAGTAAGATGGGTATATGAATGGATCAAATCCTGTGAAGAACATCTGAGTTATGTTAAGTATTTTTTGTATGACTCTTCACTGCTATAGATACACATATGGAAAGCCTGTCCGTGGTCTGGTGACAATTAATGTGTGCAGAAGATATTCACGATACAGTTCTACCTGCCATGGAAAACATTCACAAAGTATCTGTGAAGAATTTAGTCAACAGGTATATGGAAATCACTCTCCCCAGGACACTAACACCAGATCTTGTTTTCTTGTGGCTGATAATAGAATAGAGAATACAATACAATACAATACAATACAATACGATATGAGAGTAGTGTTTGAAATAGTCACCTAGGAAAAGTGTGGAGTAAGGGAAACATTTTAAGATTGCCTGGCAATGATCAGAACCAACTTGAGGGTTGGGCTCATGGATATATAATGGTATTTATTTGGCCAGTTTTGTAATTTCCTTCTGACCGCAATTGACATGCCAGGTATATGGGCATAAAAGAATGTGGAAGTCTCCAAAGTTGGCTTTTATCAAATATAATAGAAGAGGAATGTGACAGATATTAAGAATTGGGCTAGTGGGAGAATCAAATGACACCCCATGGAATCTACCCTGCATCGATGAGACTGAAACCAGCATCAGGTTGAGGAGAGGGGGACTGAGAGGGATGATGATCTGGAGGCCTCGATTACAAAAGAGAAAAAGTGGAGCAAGAATAACTAAGGGAAACAGCAGTAGGACACGTATTAAAAAATGAAATGTATGAATACTGATTCCAGGGGAAGAGTATATAAAAGTCCAGGGTGTGGCAATGTGAGTGGACACTATAAGGGTGTGGAAAAGCAAGTTATCAAAGTTGTAGAGACCAAATAAATGAAAGGCTAGGGTGGTGAATATGATGATGAAGTTCAAGATAAACATCGATAAGCAAGATAAACATGAGAGAAATCTAGCTGCCAAAATCCTTACTATATCAGGGATACTAGTATTAATTTCTATTTTCTAATGAGTCATGATATCTGCATATAAGTACATTAAATAAGATTAAATTTAACTATGCAATAAATATCTGCATGTAAATAAGTACAAAAATGAAAACAAAACTTTATTATAATATGAAACCCGATGTTTAGTTTAGAGATCTAATTGCTATAATGATTCATCCAGTCAATGAATATATGTGTTTTTTTTAATGTCCTAGATATCAAGAAAACACAGTTAGTCGATATTTAGGTGGAGGTCACATTTAGTCGATATTTAGGTGGAGGTCATTACAGAGGCTCCTTAGAACATGTTATGTCTGAGCTGAGTTTAGAAGAGCAGTAACTGTTGGCCAAGATGGGAATGGAAGAAAGAATGTTATTTGAGGAACAACATACACACACTTACAAAGAGATAGAATTACAAAATACCATGGCACATTGGGGAAACTCTAGGAAGTTTAATATGACAGAAATGGGATAGGCTTTTGGAAGAAAGGGGAGAAGGCAAAGGTTGGCAATGATTAACTCAATGATTATGAAGAAATTTTGTATAATTTGGGGGCTTGGGAAAAGATAAGCACCCAAAAGATGGTCAGAACATTTGTAAAATTTCCTTCTGTGACCAACACAAAATGTTCATAGGTTGGTAACTGACTTTTTTAAATCACAAATCAGAGGACCCAGGAATTCTCTTCCTTTCTCTTCAGGCAGACGAGGAAGGCTGTTTCACACAACTAGTAAAAAGTAAAATATTTCATCTGAGACAAAAAGGATATGACATGAAATTACAAGTGGAAGCCAAAGTCAGAGAGGAGGGAACAGGTTTGTATTATTTTTAAATATATATTAATTTATTAAACATTTATCAAACTTCCATTCCATGTAAAATGCTTTATAGTTTCTGGGGACTATGACAATGACATGGTCTCTGCCTTCAAGGAATTAGGAATCTAAAAAGAAATTATATATATGGCTATGTATATATGTATGCATGTATTATACATAACCGTAATAAAATTTCCACAGGAAATGTAAAAAATAAGGGCCAAATGAGCATGAAGAGAGAGAGTTAATTCTAATATAGAGCTGAAGAAGGCTTTGAAAAGTAACATTTGAGCAGATTTGAACAGAATGGATAGTATTTTGAAAGATAGTGATGGACCAGGAAAGCGTAATAGGCATAAAACAAATGTGTTCAGTCCCAGAAGAATCTTTAAAAAGTAGGCTGGTGCTAAGGTGTTTAGAAAAGTAAATCATGTACTAAAGAGATTAGACTTTATTATGAAAAGCATTGGATATCTTCAGATATATTTAAGGAGAATGACCTAAATAAATTGATTTTTTTTTTAAAGTTAATTCCAGTAGGCATGAGAAGGACAGGCTAGATGAAAAATGTGTTACAATGTGATACATCAGAATACTATTCAAAGGTGACCCCAAAGATTACAACTTGGGGGCCGGGGAAATGGAAATGTCATTAACCAAGATAAGGAAAAGATGAGAAAGAGCTCTGGTGATGAGAATGTGTCAAAGATAATTAATCACAGTTTGGAATATCAAAATGGAAGTTGATTCATTCCATTCATGTCAAAATGAAATTCATTTTGACAATTTCAAAAGGAAGCCAGAACAAAATCAGAACCAGAAATGTAAATCTGAAACCATTCTCTGTGTCCAGATCTTCCTAAGAGTAAATGCAAGTGTTCTGAAAGTGAGCTCACTTAGCATTGCTAAATTGAGGCTAGAGGCAGACAACGAGGGACCCTAGAACACAAACAACTGCAGTTAGGAAATAGTATCAGATAAGTCAGCAAAATACAACTAGAAGTCACAGGGTTAGGGGAAATAAGAACAATTTCTTAGATGCCACTGGTAGGGTTTCAGTGGTACTTATGTATGAAGTACTTCTGAGAGTTCATTTTGATGAGGTCTGAGATGAGAATACCATATTGGGGGAAAATAAAGGATCTTTTAGACTTGATAGAGCGGTGCTTTAGATGATGGAGTTAAAATACAGATCACACTTCACCGAATGGAAGAGCACCGGGTATTGGCTATACTTTTCACCATGTGGTAAAAAGAATGTTTTTGCTGGGGAACTAGTTTGTGATAGAAATTTAAGAATATTTTCAGGCCAATGTGAAGAATCAAGATATATGCAGAAAGTTGTTGGGGGAAGACGTGGATGTGAAATAGACACAAAGATACAGCAAGATCCCAGAGGAGATGAGGTGAAAAACTTCTCAAGAACATGTGTGGAACAAGCAGAATATTTGTGAGAATAGAGAATTGAGGAAGTATGGAGGCCAATGATTTTCTAAGCATGAGAAATTCTGGAAAGAATAAGAAAAGAGTATATGGATGGTATTTTGTTATAATGGAGTGAAAATGTGATGGAAGTAGGAGGTGAGCTGAATATATGGAACAGTTCAACTTCACTGAATTATTTTTCAGGGTTGGAATTAACTGGACATGGATCATGTGAAATCACAAACACCTTAAGCAAACTGAAATTTACAAAAGTGGATTCACATTACAGACGTGGGCTCCCTTTCTTTGGGCAGGTAAAGTAATCTTTTCAATATAATCATAATTGGGGGGATGTGGCTTTTAAGAAAACAAATTTTTATATCACAAAATCAAAATTTATTATAAAAATGAATATTTATTTAGAGTAAGAAAAGAATATAACAAATTACAAATTTGAAAGGCAAATACTGTCACAGAATCCCCCCCAAAAAGCATATTCTTACTAATAACTTCCTAACACACCTTTATAATACACTTTTCCTGTATAGTCTGGCTGCATAATCTTTGATTGCCTCTTTATAAACAATGATTTTATAATATAATTTTCTATAGAAAGAATAAGATATTTTCATCTAGTGTTTTTATTATTGTTAGTTTTTAAATTTTTTTTAGTTTCAAGGCTCAATATTCATAATAATATTGTTAAATTATAAGACTGATATCCAATTTAGTAAACGATCAAGGAAATGTAAGATTTCTAGGCATTTTACATTTTATTTTGTAGTAACTAATCTTTGAATTGACAGTTTACAGGGAATTTCCTCATTTTATTGACATACGAATTTGATATCGTCTTAAGGTATTCCAGTATTTTGTATCAAATTGGCAAGAAATTAATAATGGGGCAAGACCATTTCAGGTCAAGGGAAAAGCATGAGAAAACTGAAGACTTGGAGGATAAATATGACTTGGCCAGAAATTTAAGAAAGATGAGAACAGCCAAGGCTGTAGGTGTACAACAGCTTTTTCAGGATCAAAGAACCAAGTGTGTTTTAGGTTATGTTCAGAATTTTGGATTGAGAAGTTACTGATAGTTTTAGGGAGAATGACATGAGCAGTGTAGTTTAAACTATATAGAGAATGGTTTGAAGCAAGGACAGAGCAGCAGAGGGTGGACTGCATAAACTTAAATAGAAAGATACAGGAAACCAGATGGGAAAAAATATTGTGGTTTTAACTGGAATGGAAGCAGTAGATTTGGAGAGAAGTAAATAGGAATAAAAGATGTTTAGCAGGGGAAGGGTTAGCACTTGGCAATGGGTTAGATATAGGCACTGTTACATGTGTATATATATATATATATATATATATATATATATATATGTAGTAAAAGAGAGAACATGACCAAAAAAATAAGGCCCTACATATTCCTGCATAAATTACCAGATGGATAAGAAAGCCCTATATATTGAGATAGAGAACACCAGAGATGAAGAAAATTTGGGAAGGTAACATCATGAGTCCACTATTGGCTATTCTCAGTTGAATGCTCACAAGTTATCTAAATATAAATGTCAAAAAGAAAAATATTTTAGAGCCCAGAAAACAAATCTTATTTTCATATTCTAAGATCTTCGTTAAGTGACAGAGGCCAAGGCATCAAGAGGCGAATACGACAGAGTAGAAAATGTTATTGCTGTATAACACCTGAAACCAGCTATCACTTTCCTATTTCTAGGTTCTTCTAGTTGATGAGAAGGATCAGCCAATCCCCAATAAAACTGTAGTTGTCAACGTGGATGTACCTGCATACCGTGCCAACTTTACTACGAATGAGCATGGTTTGGTGAACATTTCCATTGATACCAGTAACTTCACATCTTCTTTCATTTCAGTTTTGGTAAGTGGAAAGGGGCATCTGGGACCAAAAAAGACACAGATCACTGGGGCCACAGAATTTAAGGGTACATGGGAAGCAGGTGAACTCCAGGGAGAAAAGAAAAGGTGATAAGACTAAAGCAGAAATTAAGCAATGTGGAGAACTAAATAATAAGAAATGAAAAATTCTCTGTCAGAAACTTTTACTTTAGATAGACTCTGTTTATAGCATGATCTAGTTTCAGGAGACATTTAGATATTAGAACATCTTGATAGTCTCTTGAAAATTCAACATTTTTACAATTTTATTACAAATTAGATTTTGCCTTGTTTCCTTGTTATACCACTATTTTTGTTTTGTGTTAAGGGTATGAAGAAAAAGTAATTGATCTTGATTATGAGTGAATAATACCTACTAAATCAGTATGGTGTAAACTTAAATAAATTTAAGGGAAAGTTGTTTAGAGATTATGCTTTATTTGGGAAGGCAGCCTATAATGAAACCAAGTAAGCATGATTGTTATAAAATCTTCAGTAAATGACAGAGTGACCAATATATACATAATATATATTAATAACAAATAACCTACTTAAGACCTTTATTCTATCCATTAGGTCACTTACAAGGAGAATAACCTCTGTTTTGATAACTGGTGGCTTGAAGAATTTCACACACCAGCACAGCACACTGTAAAGCATATTTTTTCCCCAAGCAAGAGTTATGTTCACCTTGAACCTGTGGCTGGTACCATGGCCTGTGGGCAAACCCAGGAGATTCGGGCATACTACATCCTGAATGGACAGATTCTGAATGATGAAAAAGAATTAACCTTCTATTATTTGGTAAGAATAAAAGCCAGTGTAGCTCTTCCTAATTATGTAGACCCTAAAAAGATAGGGTTCCTGTCTAAGTAATGTTCTTTATATCAATATAATGTTTTTATGAGTGAAGAGAAGTTGTTTCCTAACAAATTAATGCTTTAATTTTTCATTAATGTTCTGGTCTCCCCTGAAACTTTTAAGTTTGTTTTCTTTTCTGAGTTCCAATGGAAAATTATTGAATGGAAGAGGAAAGAGCTTAAGACAAATGCCTTGTTAGACAAAAAAGATTGTTTTTCCTAGAATCTAGTACATAAATAAGCAAAGTATAAAAATCAAGAACTTAGCCAATAGGAAATAAAAAGTATAAGCAATCTTCTGGAAAAATGTCAATTTAATATTAATTGGAGAAGTGAAAATTAAAAGAATAAAGCAGTAGTATTTTATTCCTATAAAGGTTCTAAATAATTTACAAAGTTCAAGAACTGGAGTAACTGCAGGGCAAAGTACATTGACAGGCATATTATTAATTGATATGATCCTTTTCAGGTCAGTATACCTATTGATGTACAAAAATTTAAAATATTCAAAGCTGGTAGTTATCCAAGTAAGTCTTTTTAAGAAGAAAAACTTATGTTTAGGCAATTCTGTATAGGAACATTAACTATAAATAGTATTTTTTAATTCTATAAAAAAGTGAAAAAATTGACAGTAAGTTAGAATCTTAGCTTTATTGCTTCCTAGTTATGCGACCTCAGGTAATTTACTTAATCTCATTTGTAAAGAGAAATGTCAATCATCTCATCTGAATACTGAAGATAGTATTTACACCTACTTCATAGAGTTATAGTCAAAACTAAATAAAAATCTTAAAACTAAATTATTTAGTTCAGTACCTGGCACATAGAGAGTGTAAATACTTTTAGTTGTTTGTTTTTTTTTAAAATAGAGGCAACAATAGAGAATACTTACATATATTTTATACCTGCCTTCACTATATATTGCTTTGCGCATAATAGATGCTTAGAATACTTGTTGAAAGAATAGGTAAATTTAAAATATTAATACTCAAGATAAGTAGTAATATTAAGTAAAATTCTAAAACATTGTAAAATTTTATGTTTGTTATTTAAAGTATGTTGTTTGAAATAAAGTTTAGTATTTAAACTATATATATAGGAGAATATTGAAAGAGAAATTTAGTGAACAAAAACAACTTCTGGGTTGAAGTAGTGGGTTATTATTTATTTGTGTATTATACACATGTTTAAGTAAGTTTAATAAGTACCCTTTAAAATGATAATACATGTATTTCCCTCTGCCTTCAGATTAAAGCAAGAGGAAGCATCGCTCAGTCAGGAACCCATGTGTTGTCCATTAAACAAGGAGAGAGTAAGTACTTTCAGGATTTCCTATTTTTTCTCTCAAATTGTCAAATCCTAAACGTTTTAGCAAGATGAAGCTATTTCTTACCTTGGAGGAAATGGTCACCAGCTTTCTTCCATCAACCAAAGATGAGGAAGCTGATAAAAGAAGGACACTAGGTTCATTTTAGTCCATTTAGAAAATTTTTATCCTTTTTATAGCATTTCTATATTCTAAATTTTATTTCTAAAGTAAAATATATTCACTTTATTGTTAAATTTTTTAAATGCAGAAAATAATTGAAAAACGCAGAAAATCTCCAAAGAAAAATTTTACTCTGTATGTTTTTGTATTAGTTTCCTATTGCTTCTGTAGGAAGCTCTCGGGCTAAAAACCACACAAATTTATCATCTTATAGTTCTGTAGATCAGAAGTCTTACGGGCTAACATCAAGTTGTGAGCAGAACTACATTCCTTCCGGAACTCTAGGAGATTACTTGTTTCCTCACCTTTTCCATCTTCCAAAGACCTCCTGCATTCCTTGGTTTACGGCCTCTTCTTCCATCTTCAATGCCAACAACACACCATCTTCAAATCTCTCTTATATTCCTGCCTCTCTCTTTTAGATCATACTCTCCTTCTAGATTTTCTTGAATCATAAATATCCATTGATAATCTGTTATCCCAGGAAGAATAACTAACTTTTCAAGAAATAATCTATTATGAAAAGATAATGTTACATGTCCCCAGGCTAAATCTCATAAGTAGGTTCCTTTTTTTCTGTTCATTTGAATAGTTATAGGCTATCATTTTACTAAAGCAATATTTATTAACAAAGCATATTTAGAAAGATCAAAAAGCCCATTCACCCAAGGCGAGTCAATACTTCCAAGAAAAAATAAAGAATATGTATTGTAAAATCTCTCTTGCTAAAAGTTTTTTTATTGCTTAAAACAATTGAATTCAGGCACTCAAATATGGACAGTCCCTCTAATTCTCCATTTAATCATTGATTTGTATGGGATTGATCATTATATTGGTTTTTCTAGAGCAGGTAAGGTTGTTCCTAATAGCATATCAAAAATCAAACTGCCTCCTAAGGCAATTTCTTCAAAATCAGTTCCTGTAATGGAGTTTAAATTCTATATAGTATACTGAGTATCTTGAGAGGTGAAATGGGGAGAAGGAAGTGTCTCTCTAAGAAAAAATACACTTCATTTTATTTGATGATAACTATGTAAATGGTTGCTTTTCCATTTGTCTTTGATTTCTGGGAAACTCAGTGTTAAATTTAAGCACTCTAGTGTTTAACCATCTGTTATAGCTTCTTTTTTTCTTTTTTAAGGGAACTTTATTTTTTTTTATTTATTTATTTTTGGCTGCATTGGTTCTTTGTTGCTGCGCATGGTCTTTCTCTAGTTGCGGTGAACGGGGGCTGCTCTTCATTGCGGGGCGTGGGCTTCCCATTGCGGCGGCTTCTCTTACTGTGGAGCACGGGCTCTAGGCGCGCGGGCTTCAGTAGTTGTGGCTCGCGGGCTCTAGAGCGCAGGCTCAGTAGTTGTGGCGCACGGGCATAGTTGCTCTGCGACATGTGGGATCTTCCCGGATCGGGGCTGGAACTCATGTTCCCTGAATTGGCAGGCGGATTCTTAACCACTGCGCCACCAGGGAAGCCCTGTTATAGCTTCTTAATAAAATTTATTCCTGCCTCTGTTTAACCCTGCTTCAGAAATCCGATTTCATATGGTTTCAGTATCATTGTTTCAAATTTATTTTGACCCTGCTGTTTTTGTGTATTTTCACCACAAGCTGCCCTCAGATCTTCTATAGATATAGGAAGGCTATAGTTTTTAAAGAAATTTATGCTACAAAGATAAAACAGAAAATTTATGAGAAGATTAAGCTGATACATGAATTAAACACTATGTAATTCACACAGAAAGTAACCACTAAGATAAATGTATTGAATTCTTTTATAAAAATAAGAGGCATACTGTTTTGTATGTGATTATTTGTACCTGTATCGCCGCTCTGTTTTAAATGGCCTGAAGGTAGAGACTATGTTGCATTCTTTGACTTGGCCTCATGCATATGACAAGAACTGTGCTGATTGGATCATAGACAGAGATCATTAAAGGTGTCTAAAAGTTCTTCGCTCTTGAATTCTTAATAAGCCTTTTTTTAAATTTAAAAATAGAGACATTCTCTAAATGTTCTTTTCTACTTCCGCAGAGGAAATGAACAATTTAACTTACATATTTAAGGGAAAATGTCATTAGTTCAGCATATATTTATTGACTACTACTGCACGCAAAATGATATAAATGCAAGTCTTACTTCAATATGCTCCAAATGTAAATAAGTTAAATAATTTGAGAACCTTTTCTTTATAAAATTGAAACTCTTCCCTCTTCCTAATCTATTATCTTGAACTTTCTTTACTCTTCAGTGAAAGGGGTATTTTCCTTCTCCTTTCAAGTGGAATCAGACATTGCTCCTACAGCCCAGTTGCTGATTTATACTATTTTACCTGATGGAGAAGTTATTGCAGATACTGAGAAACTCGAGATTGAAAACTGTTTTGCCAATAAGGTGGGTGTTTTGTTTAAGCCCAGTCCTTTTCTTCATCTCCCCTTTTGAAGTATGGAAAATAAGGAACTTATGTACATTAAAAAACTGCCATGTAGTGCTCTTAAAACTTTCTGCCAAAGGACCTCTAAAGGAAAGATTGACGCTAAGCCCTGGGAGGTCTAGAGGAGTAGTTCAAAGCAGGTGGCCATTAGCACAATTTTTTCTCTTGCTTTATCTGAAAATTCATGTGGAATTCAAAATATATTCTACAATTAACCTTTAATAGTTTTAATTTTGAAATGTTTGTTCCCTAAATTTTCAATTAAAAATGATGCTTCACAGTGATGTCAATTTTACTCTATCATATCCCCCTGACACGCCTCCACGTACTACTGCAGAAATCAGTAATTTATTGTGAGTTAAATTCACTTTGAATTTGAAACAGAACAGGGGTATATGTGTGTATCCCATTTTGAGAAACATAGCCTGGGCACTCTAATAATGATTACAGCATAAAAATCTAAGTTGCATATGGGATCTTCTTATATTTCCAAAGAATGCATAGCTGTAATGAGAAGCCTACTGAGATATTAATAAGCTTTATCCCAACAGAATTTTCTGTGTAATCTTAACATTAACAATCAACTAGGATCCACAGACTTCAGATATATGTTTTAAAATATACCTACAAGGACTCTGACATGAGTTTTATGAAGATTAAAACAATATGCATTTACAGGAAGTGAATATTTCTGCAATGAGAATTATATTTAGATTGTCCTTTTTAACATACAATGATCTAAGAAAATACACAGTGGATTCTGAATAAATTTTCAACTCCATCTTACCAAAGAATGCTATTAAACCTGGACAGGTGTCCAAGAGCATCGTCTGTGTTCTGTTTGGATGTTCTGTGTGTTTCCTATAAACCTAGAAGAGACTTTTGCTTCGAGCTTCAATGTCTTTATTGCTAATCATGGGTAGTTAGTTTTTTGTTAAACCTTGGAATGGCCATCTTATGCTACAGCTTTCAGCACACTTTTCTCATCCCAGCAGTGGTTTCACTCTGGTGCAAAAACATATGACAGCTTCTGTGTTATATCATAAAACTTCCACATAGAAGCAAAAGTCCATGGACATTACATTCAATCACTTCACATCAAATATCTTTTCACTTATCATTGATCAGAGATGGAGATAAGCTATGATAAATATAGACGAAGATTTTTGCAGCATTCAGAAGAAAGTTGACTATGTGTTTAAAAGTTAGAGAGTTATTAAAGTTAACAATTAAGGACCCTAGAAGTGAGACATCCTGACAGGATGATGAGCAGAGTAAAAAGTGGGTTGAGAATGTGAGGAAAGATCCAGGTCTGTCTGAGACCTGTGTTTCTTTAAACCAATATACTTTAAATAATTTTTTGATCTTTGTTGGAAAGAGGAAACCTGTTTTCTATTCACCATCCATATACCACTTTCTTACTCTAATAATGACAGATTTATTATACACATTAAATACTATGTAACAGTTTAAATTGTCTGTTATTCCTAACTGGAAATAATTATTCATTAAGGATAACACTGATTAATATGGATAGGTACAGGCTCTCAAAATATGCCTTAAAGTTCTTTTCTGGTTCTCATATCAGTAGAACATTTTACATTTTCAAGCATATCCATTTCTTGGTTAGGAGTATTTTCAGTGATTATAATCTCAAATAACTCACTTGTTCATTTGGTATGGACATTCACAAACATATTTTAATGGACTTAAATTTTCTAAAAATAAAAACAAACATATTTAAAATAGAATTCTCCAAAAGTGGTGTTTTCATAATATATTGAACTATAGAGATGAATACTACTGCACCTTGAGGATAAATCAATTAATTTTTTTCATATATGTCTTATGATATACATGAATCCAAAGTGTTACATTAATTCAGTAGACCACATAGCAGATTATCATAGTTAAATTCAGCAATCCAAGTCAAATATTATTTAACGGAATGTACTATTTCATTCCAGTCCAAATCAGCTTTCAGTTCAAGAACCTGGAAGCTTAACGGATGCTACTGCAGTAACTAAATTCCAAATATTTTATAATTTACTCAAGATTCTACTCAAAAAATTCTAACATAAACATAAGGAACCAATATATTCACTTACCAATGAATTTCTACTGGCCAAACCAGTCAAATCTCTGAAAAAAATTACACACAATTTTTCATTATTTTGTAGTTCTTATCCTTTATTCGCAGTCCTTTGAATATTGTCAATGAATTAACTCTTAGGATGCATATTAGATGTTTAGTTTTTTAAATTAATGAGTAAACTCCTGACCCTGATAAACAGTACTACACCGCTTTAGAATGCCAGGTGGTTAAGAGGGCCAACTGAAGGAGACTTCATTGGCTGGTCTTAGAGGTGGAATAGGATTTTTCACAGCCCCCTGCAAACTGCACACATTCATCACAAAAACACTGCATGGAGAAAGGTATGTATCTTTGTTAGCGTATGTATTCCAATTCCCACTCAAGGTTCTCTTTTACTGTGATCAACGTCAATTTATATTTCACTGGTTATAAAAAGAGTGGGAAACCTGAGTTAACCGAACCACATTTCCAGTTTATTCCAGAGATGGTTAACTGGTAGTCGCCGGGCAGATTCACCTCTTAACCCTTCTCTAACATGGATGAAGAGAAAGGAAGTGTGGAAAGGACTAGTCCTACCCTGGGGTAGAAGAGAGTTTTAAGATTGTAACGATTAGAAAATTTGTGGCTATAATCATATCCTCTTTACAGGTAAATTTGAGCTTCTCTTCAGCCCGGGGCCTGCCAGCCTCAGATACCAACCTGAAGGTCACAGGCGCTCCTCGCTCCCTCTGTGCCCTCCGTGCAGTGGATCAGAGTGTCCTGCTAATGAAGCCTGAAGCTGAGGTCTCACCTCAGTCAGTGAGTCCCGTTTCAGTCTTGCATATCAGAAAATGCACACATGATATGACCATTTTTTGAAGCTGGAAGTTATAACTGCAAAGGACAAGTTCTTCACAGTGTCAGGCATAGTGTAGTAAGTCACATATGAGTTTGGATTCAATTCAGTTCCAAAAAAGACATTGCACAAGGTGCTTCACACAGATCATCTTACTTCATTCTCTGCTATAACGTATCAAAGAGTGAGCAGTCGCGTTCACTACTACATTCCCTGTGCCTAGCACAGTCCTTACATGTAAAAGATGCTCAAAACATTTCTCTTTTTTGTTTATTGGCAGTCGGGGAGGGCCACACTGCATGACTTGCGGGATCCTAGTTCCCTGACCAGGGATTGAACCCACGCACTCGGTAGTGAGAGCGTGGAGTCCTAACCACTGGACTGCCAGGGAAGTCCCTCAACACATTTTTAATGAACGAATAAATGAATAATAATTCCTTAACGTGGATATTATTACCTTAATTTTATGAATGAAGAAAACACAGCCAGGATAAATTCAGCAACTATAGAAAGAACATGCCAAAAATATAGTTTAAAGGTGGGATTTGAACCAAATTTTATTCAATGTCATGTCTAACACACCACAATTCAAGAGAGTATGTGAAATGCCAGGTTTTTAAGTCTTCTCTAAGAAACAGGCACTTACTCATTGGTTTTAAGTATGGACAAAAGAGAGTTTCCATTCAAACTTGTCTTTTAAAGATGTCTCTTATAATGAAGAACTTCCAAAAGGGCCCCATAGTTTACAGTCTTCATTGGCCATTTATTTATTTAACGAATATCCCCTGCGTCTGGACTACGGGATAGATACTGTTCCAGGAACAGGAGTTTTTATGGTGAACAATCAGATGTGGTCTTTGACCATTTTAGACGTATACTCTTGTGAGCTATTAAACAAGCAAGCAACAAAAACATATAAACATATAATAGTTCTAAATTTTGATAGGTATCATTTAAGGAATAAACAGGATGTTGAGCTAAAGAAAAGAGTTGAACAATTTTTGATATAGTGATTAGTGATTAGGGGTGTCTTCTTAGATTGTCAGATAACGGGGGGCAGGGGCAGGCATTACACAGAATGAAAGCAGCGTGCCTGTAGGTCTTGCAGTCAGAATAAGTCTGCATTGTTCAAAGAGGAAAAGGTAATGACCTTATACCTAATGGTGAGAGAAGAGGATGGTAGAGGTGGTAGGTGGAATGGAAAGTAAAGAAGATCACGGCAAGCACTGCGAGCTTGCAGTGGAGTCAGGAGTTGACAGCAAATGTAGTGGTAAATCACTGAGGAGTTTTAAGCAGGAGAGTGATTCAGTGATTCAGATTTATTTGGTAAGAAGATCTTGTTTGCCGCTCAGAGTATGCGAGCAAGAATGAAAACAGTCAGGAGGCTATTGTAGTAGCTTAGATAAGAGATGACAGCAGGTCCGCATGGAGTCACTGTGTGTTTAATGAACACTGTATGTCACTCTGTGTTTAATGAACACTATATGACTGAGCAGGTAGCCTTATACTAGGGCCAAAACTGAACTGGAATGGATTTCTTTCTAGGTTACCCCTGTACCTAGTTTTTTTCCAAGTTAAAATTGGTCTTAAAACAGTAGACTTAAAAAAAAAAAAACTTGGGAAGAATTTAATCATATAAAATGGGAAAAGGGAATGAATTAAGTATTTACAGAGGTTGTTTCTGGGTGATGGGTATGAATGACTTTTATTCTTTCATTATGTTTCTCTGTACTGTCCACATTTTTGCTTTCTTTTAAAAGTAGGCGTTTGGGCTGGGAGACAAAGAGACTTGAGTTTTATACTTACTCAGCCAAAATGGGCTCTGAGTCTTTGATCAATTAATTTGATATCTTTATGTATTAATTTCTTTTGTACAAGAAGAGGATTAGGATCCATAACACTTAATATCTCCCCATGATTTCTGTGTCACTTTTTATAATGTTGGTATGGGAGTGTTAAATAAGCACCATGATATCTTAAACTCCAGATTGAACATTATCACACTCAAAATAAAATAAAATAAAATAAAATAAATAAGAGTTTTTCCTTTGTTCTCTCTATTTTGCAGGTCTATGATTTGCTACCAGTAAAGAGCATCCTTAGTGTTAGATATGGAGGTCCTGTGAATGAAGATGGGGAAAATTGCATCAATGCAGAAGATATAACTCACAATGGAATCATTTACACACCAAAGCAGGTCCTGAGTGATGATGATGTTTACAGTATCTTCGAGGTAATTCTTCTTCCTAAAAACATAACCAAATTTGATTTCTGAGTCTTTGTAAAGATGGAGAACAAATGGATTTCTAAGCTCTAAAATCTGATCTTCCTCCCACTCACCAAAAAGAAAATTTGTGATTAACAGAAAAATATTGAAATCTCAGAGGCATACGGAACTTTGTATACACACAGAGAGTCAATCATGAATTTCTCTGGCACTTTAAACAGCAAGAGGTATACTTTTAGGGCCACAACTTTAACCAAATTGATCCCAAACCTAGTTACCACTGTCATATTCCCCTCTCAGTGATTCTCAGAGATTCCAATACGTGAGAAAAACAAAATATTTCCCATAGCACCTCTGACACCCTTGGAAAGGTGAGTACCCTATTGGCAGCCATTATAACAGTCATTTTCACAATAAATAAATGATTGAGTAAATGACTAAATACACAAAGTACATTACTTCAGCCAACACCTTCAGTGCAGTAAAATTTCAGGAAAACTGAAAGTAGCTGTTCATAAAGAAAAGATTTACAAAACTTGGAGTAGAAACATTAGCATGCCTTAGGTACGTTAGCTCAAATGTGTATCTTTAATTAGGCAGAGTTACGAAAAGGAAGTTTATCCAGGTTGTGAGATTAAATCTTATCTCTACCAAAAAGGACTGAAAACTCTCATTATACCTTGAGGAAAGCATACATCAGCTTAGCTGATGAGGTCTGCAGCTTAGCTGAGAACAATTTAAACCTCCCTCTTCTGGAGCCTCCAGAATCATAAATCAGACGGTGGTAGAGGGAGAAAAACAAGACTCGGTTTATTAGCTAACTACAGCATCTTTAAACATTTCTTTCTGACTTCTTTCTCCCCATTCCATATCACTGCCACCACTGACAACTGTGCTTCAGAGTCCCACAGTTTCCCAAGTACTCTGCGATAGGACAGCAAGTAGTATTTGTGACTAATATCAAAGAAACAGGAAACTTGGAACAGGGGGGCTCTAGGAATCAGGCTACTGTGGACATCTGCAATTGTGTTTTGCATGCAGAGATTCAGGATACTTAAAAGACAGTGAGAAAGAAAAAAGGAAAGGATAAATCACAAAAGGGATGAGTTGAACATAGATATTCAGGCAAAGGAATATTTTCCAATAAAACATAAACAAAACAAAGTGTACTGACTGTGAAGAAAAATCCCCAGGACCTCACTGGTGGCACAGTGGTTAAGAATCCGCCTGTCAACGCAGCGGACACGGGTTTGAACCCTGGTAGGGGAAGATACCACATGCCACGGAGCAACTAAGCCTGTGTGCCACGACTACTGAGCCTGCGCCCTAGAGCCTGAGAGCCACAACTACTGAAGCCTGCACGCCTAGAGCCTGTGCTCCACAACGAGAGAAGCCACTGCAATGAGAAGCCCGCGCACCGCAACGAAGAGTAACCCCCCACTCTCTGCAACTAGAGAAAGCCTGCGCACAGCAACGAAGACCCAACACAACTAAAAATAAATAAATAAATCTATTTTTAAAAAAAATCTCCAATATGCAACCCTACAAATTCAATTGAAAAGAAAAAAAAATTACTCTCTGCCACAAAGTTAATGTTTGGTTTTGGGGGGGAAAGGAAGGAAAGAAAAACATCCAGAATTAAAATACTCAAGTTTCTTGGAGGCAAAAGATAATTAAAGAGGCATCAGCGCACAGGAGACAAAATTCAGAAATAGGAATCAGAAGTGGATCCTAATCCCAACTCCCATTCACTAACTGGATGATCTGGACTTTCTGTGACCCCATTTTCATACTTATAAAATACCTCTCTCCTCCATTGTGTGGAATTTTCATGATGATCCTATGAGCTATATGTATAATAATAGTAAAAGTATAATACAAACGTAAGGAAATATTCTCGTCTCCAGACTGGATTGCCAGTATGCTTTAATAATTATTTTTCCTCCAGTCTGTAGGATTAAATATTTTTACCAACTCAAAAATCCACAAGCCACATTTTTGTCAGCTGTTTCAGCCATATCCAGGAGCACCTATCACCTATGCAGGAGGTAAGGGTGAGAATTATTTATCTGCTAAAATAATAGAAGAAAAGTGATGCTTTGCTGCATTGGGTTGGGATAAAAAGCCATTTTTTAAAGTACTGAATGTTGTGACTCTGCAGCAACTTCTTGGTAAATTTTCTTCATATAACATTTTTCCCCAGAAAAAATAATTTTTAAGCCATTATTATTTCTTTCCCTCTCTCTCTCTGTCTCTCATCCAAATCAAATACTTTTTTGTCATAGTCTTCAATAGTCTTGGTAATTTAAATCCTCTACCCACTGTGGCTTCAATACCTAAATTAGTCAGGATAAGATAAATTATATTGCAGTAACAAACAAACCCCCATGTCTCAGAGGCTAAGCATATAACAGTTTATTTTTTTCCTTTCACAAACACTGCTTGTGAGTCCAGTAGCTGTTCAGGACACCTCCTGACCAGTCATTGTCAGGGAGGTTCATTGGGCTTTCATCTTGTGACTCCATCTCCAATGTGCCTTTCAAGGTTACTACCATGGGGAAGAAGGAATAGATTTGCATATGACTTTTATGGTCAGCAGTGGAAGTGGCATATATCTCATTGCCCTACCTGCAAGGGATGCTGAGAAATGTGAAGGATTATATAGATATTGTTTGCCTCTGTCATATTCTTTTATGGAAATCAAAGTGATTTTGACATACTAAACAAAATAGAATAATTCAGCTTTTGGTGGATATACTTAGTCTCTTTGTGTGTCTCAAGTATACTTAGAAAAGAGGAAAAGTTGACAAGATTCTAGCTCTATTTTCTTTTCTGCTGCTAACAGGCCTAGAGAAGTGTCTAGAGGCATGCGGGGATGGTTACTAATCCATTTTCTAATAAGAAATCTTGTGGTATAAAGTGTTTTTTAAAAATAAATTAAACACATTTAATACAGAAGAAATTATTTGGCTAGGAAGACAAAGAGTAAAGTTATGAAAGCAGAGGAATGAATAAGAATATTCCCTCCACAGAAACAAATTCATGTAGTAAAAAAAAAAACAAAACAACAAGTTTTCATCATACCTTTATCTGGTATGACACATATAACTTTGAAAATTTGCAGACTCGGTAACTTTCCTGGCTGTCCAGTGATTAAGAATCTGTGCTTCCACTGAAGGGGGCACAGGTTTGATCTCTGGTTGGGGAACTAAGGATCCCACATGCCACGTGGTGTGGCAAAAAAAAAAAATTTGCAGACTCATGTAACATTTTTGAGGCTCAGTTGAAAGTCAGAATGACAACACCAAAGTCACTGAGGTATCATGAGCATAAATTTAAAAAAACATAATCATGATTCCATATAACCGTGTTTTTTGGTTAAAAAAACTAAAAAACATTATTATTACTTTATTTTCACATCCCTCTTAATAC
Source organism: Physeter macrocephalus (assembly GCF_002837175.3). Classification (NCBI taxonomy): domain Eukaryota; kingdom Metazoa; phylum Chordata; class Mammalia; order Artiodactyla; family Physeteridae; genus Physeter; species Physeter macrocephalus. The sequence goes on along the minus strand of NC_041219.1, from coordinate 59,627,681 downwards.
CAAGTGTATTATTTTCTTTTCAATCTTAAGTGAAAACATGTAGGTCGAATGATCCAGAAAATCCTGAAAACAGAGTACCATCATTACATTCTTATCACAGATATTCTGTAACACTCTAGACAAATTTTACATTTGGTATTCGTCACCTATCCATTCTTTCCTTTTCCTGTTCAGTCACACCACCTTAGTCCTGTCCTTCATTCTTTCATAACCAAAGTACTAAAAAGCCACCATAATTTACCTTCCTTGCCTTCCGTCTTTCTCCACTTCAATCCAGCCTCTATACCATGAAAGGCACATCGCCCTTCAACATTGCTTCTGTCATGTCACTTATTTCTCAGACATAATCGCTACTTCCAGAATTCATAGGTCATCATATTTAAGGTTTTAAAAGAGCATGTTCAGTGCTATTATTTTATGTATGTTTACATTTATATATTTATACATACTATCTTTATAATGTCTTCTGATCTCTGGTAGGTCACTTTTAAAAAAAATTAATTTTTATTGTAGTATAGTTGCTTTTATCACTTTTTAAAATCAACCTAACTCCTGCCTCCTTAACAGATCTAATTTATTTGTCCTAACCTTCATGGTGTTTTATTATATAATTACACCTACTATTTACTCAGCTATGTTAAATGCCCCCACCCCGCCCCGAGATAGACATTCTACTCCTGAGGCGGTTTTTGTTATCCCTTTGGAGCATTGCTTCTGACCTCTGTGTACATACATGTGTAGCTGTTTCCTTGGAATGCCTTCTTCATTCCCCTCTGATTCTCATCCTTTCATGGTCTTCTTAAGTTCTGCTTTGTAAAGTCTTTTCTGGCCAATCTAAAGTTTATTTTCTGTCCTTTATTGAGTCTCTGTTGTCCATAACCCATACTTTACTATATTATTGTTTATGTTTTCATATCTTATTAACTGTTAAAAAAAATTCCTGAAATCCTCTTGCTGTAGCTACTATCAATTCCTCTTGTTTGATTCTCACTGCAAATGGAGAACACGTGATCATCCCGTCAGGGTATAAGCAGTATTTGTTGTTTTAAATTACTCTTTATTTTTGCCTTCACCAGTTGAAAACTCAGCTTAGGGAGAGCTACATTTGTTTTCACTTCTAGAGAAAAATACAGTTACCTTTAAACCATTTGATGAAGCAATAGGATTTAGCCTTCCAATAGGACACACAGACGAGTGAACAAAGTAAGAAGCCGGTAGGTGAAATTGTTCTAATAATAAACATTCCCTGAGCATATGACCTTATTCTACTTGATAAATAAGGCAGCTGTAAGAAATTAAGGATAAAACTGAGGCTTATGTTGGGCCCTGTGTGTTTTCTCTCGACAGGTCAAATGGGTCCAATAGGTCCAGTAGGCTCTGCTCTAGCACGTGGAAATTCAGGGATAGTTTATCCAATGGTAGATAGAGAAAACGCTCCAGCTGTGGAAGTGAAAGAGACAGTCCGGAAGTATTTCCCTGAGACCTGGATCTGGGACTTGGTGGCACTCGAGTAAGTTGTGTGTTGCCCAGAATTGAGTTCATAAAAGGATTTGAATCCTCCTCTATAATTCTGGTGTGATCATTGGTTCCTGATCCTTTCCGTCTGCTCCGCTCTTTTCTGGTAGTTATTTAGATTCATAGTTCATTCATCTCATAGCTAAACAATGTAATTTTCTTTCTCTAATTTGGTCCTGAGACACTTAAAATAACAGAAAGTAGGAAGCTACCCTCGACCCTAAAAAGAAAAAAAAAAAAAAACTTTCAGAGACCTCATTACGAACACCAAACCTTATATCAAGTTTAACATTTAGCACACTAAGTTTTCATGCTCTAGGATCAGCTGTGGTGCTTGATAAAGAGGGGACTCATTGACTCTCCTCCTCTTTTTCCCCTCCCTAGCGTATCGGGTAGAAGTGAGTTGGCAGTGAAGGTCCCTGACACCATCACGGAGTGGAAGGCTGGCGCACTCTGCTTGTCTGGAACAGCAGGGCTTGGCCTCTCCCCCACCGTCTCTCTTACAGCCTTCCAGCCCTTCTTCCTGGAACTCACTCTTCCCTACTCTGTGGTTCGAGGAGAAGCCTTCACACTCAAAGCCACTGCATTCAGCTATGTGTCCCATTGCATTCGGGTAAGGGCACTTCTTGACGTAAGCAAAAGTAGAAGGAAGGAACAAAACCACCATTCATTATCTAGATTTCCCAGGTAATCTCCTAGTAAGTCATAATTGAACATGATGTAGCCTAATTTTAGAATGGAATAAGTACTAAGAACAAAGTTCCCCAACAGGTCTGAGGTGGTAAGGTTATATTTATTCAGGACTCTGCATTATTTGTGTATTCCTAAATTCAGATACTACTTCCCCCTTATTATTTTTTCACTCTTAACTAAAGAAAATATCTCTTCCTTGTGTTGGCACAAGCCTAAATCCTGAGTATTTACCCTGATTCCTGTCCGTTTTTCAAAGTCCTTATGGCAAACATCTAAACTACAAAATATTTGAAAGGATTTACCTTGTTTGAACAGTTTCTCAAAGCCTCTCAATTAGTATGCATTGTCCCTTTAAGCTTCTTCCTCCTGTTACTGACCTTTTGCCTGTGTTCTTTCTCAAATTTGTGGGTGGGAATGGGGGACAGGTCAGCGTGCAGCTGGAGATCTCTCCTGCCTTCTTGGCCATCCCAGTAGAGAAGAATGAAGAATCTCACTGTGTCTGTGGAAATAAGCAGAAAACTGTGTCCTGGGCTGTTACCCCAAAGTCACTGGGTGAGTGGTAAAGTTGTTCACAAATCCTACTTCTTATGTTGTCATGATTTGCTTTCCATTCCCACCCAGATGCATGTTTTATCTCCTCCTTTGACAATGATCGATTGAAAGAAAACCATTATAAATATTGGAGAGGCTTAAAAAGAAGAAACCATTAAATATAGAATCACTGTTTAACTCCTTAAGAATCTTATTCCCCAGGAAAGGTGAATTTCACAGCTACTGCAGAAGCCCTGCAGTCTCAGGAACTGTGTGACAATGAGGTGCCCCACGTCCCAGCACTTGGACAGAAGGACACCATAGTCAAGCCCTTATTTGTTGAGGTATGCAGGTCTACTTTCTCTGAGTCTCAGAGGCCTTATTATGTAAATCACATTATCTAATAGGTATGCGACAGTGACATTTCATTCCCAAGAATATGAATATGTCCACAACTCAAGTTTTCACTAACAGTTTCTCTCCTAAAGTGATTGATTTTTCTCTATCACTATCTACATTCACTATCACTTTTCTTTTTGATTTTTTTTCTTTCAATACAAAGCCTGAAGGAATAGAAAGGGAGGAAACTTTCAACACACTTCTTTGTGCTTCAGGTAAGTGTCAAAAAATAGACAAAATTCTTTTGTTAAGCCACTTGCCAAAGTATATAGTTGTGAAATGCCCTTTGGGGCATGTTTCCTCTGGGGGGAAAGAAAGGAAACAAGTATACTATCCCATGTGCAAATCAAAGGACATTTGATGGAGAACAATCTTTTCCTGATAAAGACATAGAGAAGTTAAGAGACTCACCTAAAAGCTCCTGGCTAATAATGAAGACTAAAGCTGATGACTATAGGACAGGATTCTTTCCAATACACCCGTGCTTCCCAAACTTCTTCCAACACAATTTTCAAACTATTGAAATATCTTTGTGGCACTAGTACTATTGGTTATTCTGTTAATAGTTGAAGTGTACTCATGTTTTTATTTAAACAAGTTATTTTAAGAAGAACTTTAGGTCATTAACATATATAGAAAACCAATCTTTTTCTATTACACTAAAACTACCATTTAAATATTCACACAGTCATTTAAAAATTACTATTAAAATATTCAACTCTGCACTATCTAAAATCATCTAGAGAACAGCGCTTAGTCTACAGATCTCTTCTCTTCTCTATGTAAGTATCCCCTAATAATCTCATCTAGTCACAGAACTTCAATAACAACTTTGTACCAGAGACCACAAAATGTACATCTTTGGTCTACACCTCTTTCCTGAACTCAGACTCATGTATTCAACTGCTCACTTACCATCTGCATTTCTAAGCCTGGAGGTCTAAGAGGTATCTCAAAACTAGCATGTTCAAAACTGAACCTCTGCTTAGTCCCCATGAGCCTGCTCCTCCTACAATTTTCTCCATCTCAGATGATGGACATTCCATTCTTCTACTTGCTGGAGATAAAAAATTTTAGAGTCGTCCATTATTATGTCCTTTCTCTTCTACTCCACACCCAATCCATTCCGAAATCTAGCTGGTTGAACCTTTAAATATATCTGAAATCTGTCCACTTCTCATCATGTCCACTCTTACTCTAGACCTTCCTCTCTTGGACCAACTCAGTCACCTCCTAACTGGACTCCTGGTCATCTCCCCCTGTTCCTATACAAGAGGGATCATTTAAAGCATATTTCAGACCATGCCCCTCCTCTGTTCAAAATCTTCCACGAGTCTCCCATATCCCTCAAAGTTAGAGACTACGTCTCCAGCATCACCTACAAAGCCTTTCTATCCTCATGACTTCATATCCTGTTACCCTCTCCCCTACTGACCCTGCTCCTCCTAATCTAATCCTAATCACACTGTTCTCCTAATCTGATTTTAGAACACACCCAGCATGCTCTAATCTCTGGAGTCTTTTCACATTTTGTTCCTTCTTCCTGCAAGTCTCTTCCCTTAGATATCTATAAATTTTACTCCCTGACTTACTTAGTCTCAGTCACCCATGATTTTTTAATCAATGAGCTTTATCACTGGGAACCTTCTCCCCACACCCTGCACTTCCTGATTTGCCTTGCCTCACTAGCTCACCCATATAAGCACTTACTCTGCTTTATTTTTTTCTACAGAACTTACCAGTATCTATCACACTAAATATTTGTTATTTTATTACTCCCATCAAAATGAAAACTCTAGGATGTCGGGAAATTTCTTTTGAAAATTGCTATATCATTGCACTTAAAACAGAATCTGGTACATAGCACGCACTTAATACATATTTATGGAGTGAATATGATTTTTTTACAACCACCAGCTATAGTAGAAATTAACATAAACAATGAAGAGAAAGAAATAAATATAACGTAAGGTATACGCTTATAAGGAAATCTATAGAAATTTAACACAAATATATATGATTAATATGAACTTCACTGTGAGATGAATTGTGGCTTTAGGAGAAACTTGGATTGCATCAAAGAGATTATATAATGAGCAAGAGAAATGAGATGTTGGATCTTGATCATATAGATGAAAAAATTCAAAGAAAACTAGAACATTTCTCTCATTTTTCCCTCCCTTATATATATTTGTCTTGTTTCATTAGAAACTGGAGAACCTGAAAAGTTGTCACTAAAACTTCCTTCAAATGTGGTTGAAGGCTCTGCCAGGGCAACACATTCAGTTTTGGGTGAGTCTCCCAGCCCGAAAGAAGCAGTTGTCCATCCCCATAATTCTAGTGCATGGGGCCTCACCATCCCTTACTACTGAAGTCCCTGAGTCTAGGTGTTGGATTGAGAGAAAGAGCACCAAGCTAAGGACTGCATTGTTGAATAGATGTTGTGCTACATCTTGTACCTTGATACACTCTAAAAAGTAAAAAGGGTCATCTCTTTGTGCCCTCAGCTTCAAGAGACTGGCTAGGTAGTGATGCTTCCTAATAGATTTAAAAATAATTGATTTTTACCAGATTTGTGGCTCATCAGAAAGATGTATCCTACCATTCAGATTTTTTCCTATTTTTTCCATCCTTGAACTATCTACTTTATTGTTCCCGCATTTCTCTTTCCTTTCTATTTCTTGTTTTCCTTCACCTCTTATGCCTTCTTTTCCTCCCCTTTATATATGATTTGACTTCTCACTTAGTAATCTATCTTCTTATCCCAATGTAAGTCAGCTCTGAGTTCCTCTGATTTTTTTTTTTATTATCTTTCATTCCCCAGGTGATATACTAGGCTCTGCAATGCAAAATCTTCAGAATCTTCTCCAGATGCCCTATGGTTGTGGAGAGCAGAATATGGTCCTTTTTGCCCCTAACATCTATGTTCTGAACTATCTGAATGAGACAGGACAGCTGACAGAGAAGATCAAGTCCAAAGCCATCAGCCACCTCACCAGTGGTGAGAGATTACCCCAAAAGGAAAAACATTAACTGATTCCCTAAATATCTCCTCCAGTGAACTCAAGTCAACATCCCTTTGATTAAGATTTAATAATAATTGTTGCTGTGGTATCCAACAAGTTGTCCCACTATACGACCAGGAAATTCGATGGTATCATCCAGTCTTGGAGACTTCGTAGTAACATAGTAGTTTCCCTGTGACGCCTCAGCAAGTTTTGAGGAAAACCCTGATTCATTCACCAATGTCTCTGCTATTTCATAAATCTATGCAAACTTCCTCTTCAGGTTACCAAAGACAGTTGAATTATAAGCACAGCGATGGTTCTTACAGCACCTTTGGGGATCGTCATAGTAGAAGTCAGGGAAACACTTGGTAAGATAATTATTTCCATATGCTCTCTGTAGATCCACAGTATTTCAGAATTCTGGAAATAGCTATTCTCTGATACCTGGAGTTCATGTATAGAAATTTGTTATCCTTTTTTTTTTAATTGGAGAATAATTGCTTTACAATGGTGTGTTAGTTTCTGCTTTATAACAAAGTGAATCA
>NC_041219.1:59607536-59620322 GCF_002837175.3 Physeter macrocephalus | reverse complement strand
CTCTCACCGGTGTGAGGTGACAACTCATTGTAGTTTTGATTTGCATTTCTCTAATGATTAGTGATGTTGAGCATTCTTTCATGTGTTTGTTGTCAATCAGTATATCTTCTTTGGAGAATGTCTATTTAGGTCTTCTGCCCATTCTGTTATCCTTTAAAAACTCCTATGTGTGTCATCACTAGTGGAGGATCTCACCATTTCATCTATGAAAGCTCACTGTTCTGACAGTATAGTAAATAGCAGTAAAGTAAGGATCCCCCAAAACGGAAATAGAAGGCAGAAAATGTCATAATGTGAAATGATAGAGGAAGAAGCTTCTACATTAAGGGAGGAGAGGAGGGGGAGGACAGAAAGAGACTGTGATGTAGTAAAATCATTCAGAAAATGGCAGTTTTGGTGGTGGGAAGGCACCACATTTTACACATTTCACAAACATTTTATGAGAAAAAAAAGTGAAAAGTATCGACTCTGGAGAAACCCATTAAGTTGAGAGATTTTAAAACAGATTCAGAAGTTTGCTGGACAAATAAGAGTATATTCAGTATTCAAGTATCATTTTGCCACCAATTTTCTCCACGGAATTGTGAAGCTACCTGGAGGCAACTGCACACAGTGAGCTTTAAAAGTGAGATGGTCCTCAGGTCTCCATCTCTTCCTTGCTGGACAGGCTCACTGCATTTGTATTCAAGTCCTTCGCTCAAGCCCAGTCATACATCTTTGTGGAGGACTCGCACATCATGAACTCCCTTACCTGGCTCTCACAGAAGCAAAAGGAAAATGGTTGTTTCCAGCGCTCTGGATCATTGTTAAACAATGCAATTAAGGTGATGCCTTTAAATTTGTTCTGGGCCCTGAGGACAGTGACATGTAGGAGCTACGATGCTCCTATTGATTCCTCAAGTCCTGGTGACATAGCTCTGAGAAGGACAGTAGACTCTAAATCTTCTGAAACCTAACAATAAATTAGCTGTTTGTATTGAAAGACAATAGCATGCCCCAAAAGCTCCAATACATTAATAAAAGTGAGGGAAAGTGATTTGGGACAGATTTAAGAATCTTAGGGTGAAGGAGGAAGGGGAAAAAATCAATAATACTGCCCAAAGAAAGATGCTTTCTAGTGAAGATGGCCAAGGGGAAAATTAGAGTTAGCTGATTCTGGCTGATGAATACTGGAGTGTTTGAGTATCTCTGCCTCTGATCCTTACAGGGTGGGGTAGACGATGAGGTGACGCTCTCTGCCTACATCACCATTGCTCTGCTGGAGATGCCACTGCCTGTCACTGTATGTACTACCACACTCCCTGGACTTCCCTCACAAATGTAAGGAATAAAACTCATGTAACTATGAATCTCTGAGGAAAATGAGTTGTGATTTTCATGTTATTTAATATTAGTATATTTCACTAGAGCATAAAGGATGATCCTTTGGGAAGCTGCAAAGAAAATTACCCTCTGGTCAGACTGTGATGTTGCACAGGCACATCGGGGCATTTAACCTAGGGTTACCCTGGAGACAGTTCATTAGCCTGGTTCTATCTTAAGGTCCATCTTCTTTACAGCACCAAGTTGTCCGCAATGCTCTATTCTGCCTGGAAAGGGCCTGGGAATCTACTTCAGAGGCCCAAGGAAGTCTTGTCTATACCAAGGCACTATTGGCCTATGCCTTTGCTCTAGCAGGAAACCAGGCCAAACGAAGTGAGCTGCTTGAATCACTAGACAAAGAGGCTGTAAAAGAAGGTAAGAGCTGCTGCTGCAAAAGTGACTCCCAAAAATCACCAGTGATCAAAGGGAGAGGACCTATTAAATTCACATATATCATGCTTATATTATATTCTATCCATTATATTATTATAAGAAGAAGATGATGATTTATTATTGACCTAACACTTAAGTTCTCTAGGTGACATGGATCATTTTATCAATTCACACATTATAGACTTTAAACAGCCCAGCTTCTAATATCATACAAGTATGGAACAGACACAAAGACACAATGTGATTTGCTAGAACCTCAATTTACTTTCATGGCAAAGATTTGCTTGATTGGTGATTACTTAATACTTTCACTTCATGTATGTCCATTCACTAGGTGAGCTCTAATTATAATGATCATTCATGAATTAGGTTTTGAAAATGTTCTCTAAGCTTAAGATTGTATCCTTTTTTTATCTCAAAGAGGACTCAATCCACTGGCAACGTCCTGGGAAACCTCAAGAAGTTAATGGACTCTATTATCAACCCCGGGCTCCTTCTGTTGAAGTGGAGATGACAGCTTACACTCTCCTTGCCTATCTTACTGCCCAGCCTGCCCCATCTTCAGAAGACCTGTCTGTGGCTACACGGATTGTGAAATGGATCACCAAGCAACAAAACCCCAGTGGGGGCTTCTCCTCCACTCAGGTCTGTGAAGAGACTCTAGGAAGAAAAATAAATATACTAATACCCATGTAGACACAACCACATTCTAGGAGTTGAATAATTGAATAATGTTTCTAATTTATACTTTGTCTATTCCTCCATCACCAGAAAGGTTCCAGCCTCATTATTTTATATATGGATTATTTCTCTGTCCTCTGCACAATCTCTCATATTTTCTCTCCTTAGTGGACCCTCATCCATAAAGTCGATCAACCTTCCTAAAGCAATGTTTTCATAAGATTACTTCCCTTGGGGACTTCCCTGGTGGTCCAGTGGTTGACTCCGCGCTTCCACTGCAGGGGGTGCAGCTTAGATCCCTGGTCAAGGAACTAAGATCCCTCACACTGCGTGGCATGGCCAAAAGGCTGATCCCTTCGCTTTTTCTGGAATTGGCTCACTCTTTTCCATGTCTTCACTACAACAACATTTCCCTCCCTGGTACTGCCTGATGCCTCTCTTCTGTCTTTATAAACCTTTCTCATTATTCAGAGATAATCTTATTTCTCACCTTCTTCACATCATTTTCTTATTATGCTAGCTCCAATTTCTTCTCCATTCTCTGAATTTTTCCAACAAATGTTGTTACATAAAATTATAATTATTGAAATATCCTCTACTTTACGTCAAATATTTGAGTCTCATTCCCATATGTACATTGTAAACTACTTGAACAAGGAAACTTCATTTCCCCCAAAGTTCCTAGAATAGTTCATGATTAATAACCAAGTCTGAATTGACTTGAAATCCAGTTAATGAACTGTGTTTATGACTAAATAACTCTGAAAACAGTGTTGATACGGCTTACATCTGGTATGATTTTGTTACCTTCCTCTCCTGTGCTTTCTGAACCCATCTTTTTTCAGGATACAGTGGTAGCTCTCCAAGCTCTCTCCAAGTATGGAGCAGCAACTTTCACTAAAAGGGAGAAAGCAGCTACAGTCACCATCAAGTCTTCAGAGACCTTCTCTGAAGAATTCCAAGTAGATGAAAGCAATCGCCTATTGCTGCAGGAGGTCGCTTTGCCAGAGGTTCCAGGGGAGTACAGCATGGCAGTGTCAGGGTCGGGGTGTGTGTACCTCCAGGTGAGACTGCCAGGGTTCAGGGGATGCCACAAATGGGAGAACAAGTCTCAAGAATTCGATTTGAACTTCAAAATAGAAAAGGAAACATGTCCTAAGGGGAGGTATAAATCACGTAGAAGATATAGACTATTTGAGTGCAAAAATAAAGGATTTTTTTTCAATTTGTTTTAGACATCCCTGAGATATAATATCCTGCCTAAGAAAGAAGGAAAATCTCCCTTTACTCTGAAAGTTGATACTCTCCCCAAGAATTGTGATGGAGTCAGTGCTCACAGGAAAGTCCAGATTCTCATCAACATTAGGTAAATCCTAAACCACTATGAGACATTTTGTAGAATATGGTGAAGTAGATTTTCTTGTGCAGGGGATCTTCATTGTCCAAGGTCATACATAATAAACAAGAAATTCTTGCAATAGTTATGTAAAAGAAAATTTTCTTCACTCTTACTGAAAAGCCTTAACATTGAGAATATGATGTTACCATACCTGCAGAGTATGCATTCATAATGAGTTTTCCAAACAACTATAGCAGAAGAAAATAGAGTAGATGGCAAAGCTGAGTGGTAGCCAGGGATAAGGAACAGTAGAAATAAAAGAGGAGAGACTTCTGTCTTGAATGAATTCCAAAGAATTTTGTTTGACTGCCTTGTCCCTATGCCTTGACTTCATAGTTATACTGGGGAACGACCCAGCTCCAACATGGTCATTGTTGATGTGAAGATGGTATCAGGCTTCATACCTGTGAAAGCATCAGTGAAAAAGGTAAACCCTAAGGTTCTTACAGATAGCAAAGTCATGGCAAATGCTGTCAATTTTATTTTGTTGATTCAGTTCTCCAAGAGGTTTATTCCCTCAAACTTGTTTCTCTAGTGTGTGTTTCCATCATTTTAAAAGTGGGCATCCTAGCTATGTGGTCTCAATTATAAGATATAAATCAAAAACCTGGTTAATAATGTTCCAGCAGGCCCTGAGACTTCTAGGAACGTGTAGTGCATTGAATTATCTTCCAACTATGTACAAAAAGAAAAAGGGAGACTATGTCATATGTAAGCATATACATATTTCTCCTTTTTTAAACATAGTTGGAAGATAATTCCCTCTCTAAATAGATGATAGATAGATAGATAAGGAGGGTTTAATAATTATATTACTTTTATTATTTTTATTATTATTACTATTATTCTTGAAGAAATCAAAATTAGTGTTTGGATGTCTCTGAGAAGCCATTTAGAACATAAATACCTGAAAAGTGCCTAGGCTGAAAGTTCCTCATCCCATATCTTTGGCCTTTCCTCTTGGTCAACAGCTCCAAGAAAGGCCTCGGATTCAAAGGACTGAAGTGAGCACCAACCATGTCCTGATTTACTTTGAAGAGGTAAGATTCTCTGTGATTCTGCTAGATCTGGGAGAACCATTATAGACTCTAACAAACCAACCCAGGTTCCACGAGTGTGTTTCACCTACACAACTTATCATATTATAAAACTCCCTGGTATAGCATTTATGAATTGTGGGGAAAGAAAATAGCTACAGAGGGAAACGAAGCTGGGCCAGGTCAACAAAGCTAAATTTACTACATTTGACTGTCCATAGAACCGTCTTTTTGCCCTTTTTTACCCGTCATTGAGTGTATTATGCAAGTCTTAAAACCTCTCATTCTTTCCATAGCTTTTGGTACGGAGGACAGCATAAGTACAGGGTTTGATACTATCTTAAGAAAAGAATAACTGAGTTAATCTTTGATTCCAATTCAGTTTTACTGTCTCTCCAGCTAACCCATCAAAGCTTGAGTTTCTCCTTCTCAGTGGAACAAGACATCCCAATAAAGAATTTAAAACCAGCTACCGTAAAGGCCTATGATTATTATGAGACAGGTGAGTGGGATTCAGACATGCTGAGCCTTGAAAGGAAAAAGATGACTAACTAGGACAGGGTCAACTTAACTGAAAGAAAACTCCACAATCTTTCACTGGAAGAAAGAGTTGAATTTATGATCACAGGATAATCATATTCCTGTATATTAATCTGTCTTATGCCCCCAAACAAGTTTTAGAATCATTCTTATAAATTGATCATAAAACAATAAAGGGATCAATTTTTTCTAAATTCCCCTATGACGTTGTTTTTTCTGGACTGAATTATTCCAGAAAGAAAAGAAGGGTAGCAATAACTAAAAATGTGTGATATGAGACCCAAAATTTGATCTATTTTTGATTTGGGCCTCAGATAGTTTCACAAATCTTGGGAAACTTTGTATAATATGTCAGGAAATTCTTCCATTTGCTCATGACTTTGAACTAGAAACTCACCAGCATCTTAGCATGCTGGTAGTGTTCAAACTTTACTCTTTCTTAGAAAAGTAAAGGTTCAGAGAGGAACGTACAACTCCAATAAGAAAAACATAGTTGTGAAAAAGGGCTACACAGTGTCCTATAGAAAGACAGTTATCCATTTGTGAAATCTGCCCCTCAACTTTATGTCCAAGCCCAATTTTCTCTTACTCCTCACTAACCAATCCCAAAAGGCTTAGTGCAGAAGTAAGTCCTTTTATTGGCTCTGTAACTGTGCTTTATACTTTCTTTCGTAGCTTACACACTTTATTTACAATTAAGCATTCATGTGCCTATTACTGAATGTCTTCACTCTGTCTCATCATTTTTGCATTTCAGAGGAATTCACCATTGAAGAGTACAGTGTTCCCTGCAGTGCTGGTAAAGTATAAACAGTAAAATCTAATGCCAACAAAAAGAAATAAAATATGTGTTCTCTGTATAAAGCTGCTTCTTGAGCATATCCTTACCATATTATAAAACTCCTTGGTAAATCATTTATGAATTGAACTATCTCAAATGTATTATAGAATTTCACAGTAGAAAAAAATGCAAGTAAAATATAATTACTGGTGTCTGGGTTGACTTGTTTGAAGATGAATCCAGGAATTTGCCACATATAAAAGGGAAATCATCTAATATTTAGTTTATGTTTCTATACTCAGTGTTGATATATTTATTACCCACGGCCTTTCTGGGATGTTTCTAAACTTATACTAGTTAAAGTCAGGAAACTGTTCACTATAAATTATCCATATAACACAGCACAAAGATGTGATCTACAAGACCTTCCTTTAGGCTGATTGACAGTGTTCATCTTTGACAATACAACACTTGCTGTGAGACCTTCCACTTTCCACTTTAAAATATGAAAAAACTGAGAACAACCTTATCATTAAAAATAATTAAACTTATTAAGTTCAAATATTTATAATTAAAATATGAAAAATTTTTCCTTTATTAGATCACAAAATTTCCCTAATATTTCTAACTTTTCTTCTACTGTTTAGAATCTGAACATGGAAATGCGTGAAGATGGAAACTTACAAACTTCATCAGATGAACTTCTCCAGAAACGAAGAACAAAGACTTATCAGGAGAGAAGATAGTGGGAGAAAGAAGGGACGGGAATTGGAAGTACATGAAATTTGTGTGTCGAATAAATTTATGACATTTACAACTCTATCTTTTCTTTTGTTCTTTATCAATGTTATATTTCCCTTCTGAAATACATATCCATTCTCCACAGTGTTTTTTCTTGGTTGTAGGTTCTTCCCTTTCATCACTTTAAGTATATCATGCCACTCCCTTCTGGCTTGTAGTTTCTGCTGAGAAATCAGCTGTTAACCTTATGGGAGTTCCCTTGTATGTTATTTGTCGTTTTTCCCTTGCTGCTTTCAATAATTTTTCTTTGTCTTTAATTTTTGTCTGTTTGATTACTGTGTGTCTTGGCGTATTTCTCCTTGGATCTATCCTGTACGGGACTCTCTGTGCTTCCTGGACTTGGGTGGCTATTTCCTTTCCCATGTTCTGGAAGTTTTCGACTATAATCTCTTCAAATATTTTCTTGGGTCCTTTATCTGTCTCTTCTCCTTCTGGAACCCCTATAATGCAAATGTTGCTGCATTTAATGTTGTTCCAGGGGTCTCTTAGGCTGTCTTCAGTTCTTTTCATTCTTTTTTCTTTATTCTGTTCCATGGCAATGAATTCCACCATTCTGTCTTCCAGGTCACTTATCCGTTCTTCTGCCTCAGTTATTCTGCTATTGATTCCTTCTAGTGTAGTTTTCATTTCAGTTATTGTATTATTCATCTCTGTTTGTTTGTTCTTTAATTCTTCTAGGTCTTTGCTAAACATTTCTTGCATCTTCTCGATCTTTGCCTCCATTCTTTTTCCAAGGTCCTGGATCATCTTCACTATCATTATTCTGAATTCTTTTTCTGGAAGGTTGCCTATCTCCACTTCATTTAGTTGTTTTTCTGGGGTTTTATTTTGTTCCTTCATCTGGTACATAGCACTCTGCCTTTTCATCTTGTCTGTCTTTCTGTGAATGTAGTTTTTGTTCCGCGGTCTGCAGGATTGTAGTTCTTCTTGCTCTTGCTGTCTGCCCTCTGGTGTATGTGGCTATCTAAGAGGCTTGTGCAAGTTTCCTGATGGGAGGGACTGGTGGTGGGTAGAGCTGACTGTTCTTCTGATGGGCAGAGCTCAGTAAAACTTTAATCCTCTTGACTGCTGATGGGTGGGGCTGGGTTCCCTCCCTGTTGGTTGTTTCGCCTGAGGTGACGCGGCACTGGAGCCCACCTGGGCTCTTTGGTGGGGCTAATGGCGGACTCTGGGAGTGCTCACGCCAAGGAGTACTTCCCAGAAATTCTGTTGTCAGTGTCCTTGTCCCCACGGTGAGCCACAGCCACCGCCCGCCTCTGCAGGAGACCCTCCGACACTAGCAGGTAGGTCTGGTTCAGTCTCCCCTGGGGTCACTGCTCCTTCCCCTCGGTCCAGTGTCCTTGTCCCCACGGTGAGCCACAGCCACCCCCCGCCTCTGCAGGAGACCCTCCGACACTAGCAGGTAGGTCTGGTTCAGTCTCCCCTGGGGTCACTGCTCCTTCCCCTCGGTCCTGATGCACACACTACTCTGTGTGTTCCCTCCAAGAGTGGAGTCTCTGTTTCCCCCAGTCCTGTTGAAGTCCTGCAAGCAAATCCCGCTAGCCTTCGAAGTCTGATTCTCTGGGAATTCCTCCTCCCATTGCCGGACCCCCAGGTTGGGAACCTGACGTGGGGCTCAGAACCTTCACTCCAGTGGGTGAACTTCAGTGGTATAAGTGTTCTCCAGTCTGTGAGTCACCCACCCAGCAGTTATGGGATTTGATTTTACTGGGATTGCGCCCCTCCTACCGTCTCACTGTGGCTTCTCCTTTGTCTTTGGATATGGGGTATCTTTTTTGGTGAGTTCCAGTGTCTTCCTGTCGACGATTGTCCAGCAGCTAGTTGTGATTCTGGTGTTCTCACAAGAGGGAGTGAGAGCACGTCCTTCTACTCCACCATCTTGGTTCCTAATTGCCCACAGTGTTTTTTAAAACACTGAAAAATCATGCAAAGAGGTATAAGCAAAAAAACTATAGATAAATCAAAATGAAATTTCAAAAAATGTTCAAGCAACCCACAGGAAGGTGGGGAAAAGAAAACAATATTTCCAAATATTGGAAACAACCAAAACGTCCATCAGTAGGTGAAAGGTTAAACTACCTGTGGTACATTCGTACTATGAAATACTACTCAGTAATAAAGAGGGACAAAGTACTGATACAGGCAACAACTTGGATGGATCTCCAAAACATTACACTGAGTGAAAAGAAAGACAATTTCAAAAGGTCATACTGTGATTCCTTTCATATACCATTCTTGAAATGGCAAAATCATAGAAATGGAAAATAAATTAGTGGTTTCCAGGGGTTATGGAGGCTAGAGCAAGTGGGGAGGGATGTGACTTACAAAGGGATAGCATTAGAGAGATCTTTGTGGTGATGAAATCATGCAGGTGTAGAAGCAAAAGTCCTGGTTCAAATTTTTACATTTAATTCCATCTTAAATTATTTTGTTGTCTATTGTTTGGTGAGTGAGTGAGTATCTAAACTGACATTTTTTTCTCATGTATGTAGCTTTCTAATAGTCCCATTATCATTTATGAACCAATTCAATATTTCCCTGCTAATAAAACGTGACTCCTTTATCATAAATTAAATAGCATACGTTTTAAGACTTGTTTATAAGTGATTTATTCTATTTCATTGATTAGCTAGTCTATTCTTTCACATGTAGTAAAATATTTGAATTACTGTGGCTTAATAAAATATTTTAATAATTACTCTGGCTGGTCCATTCTCATTTCTCTGTTTTCACCTTTTCTTTGCAATACTAAGCTTATTTATTCCAGGTAAAATTTTGAAATATTTTTATGACGTGAATTATCCCCAGAGTCACATTGAGCATTGTTTGGAAATTCACTGAATACTAATAAATTTATAATGATTATGAATGTCAACATTTTTACAATATTTAGCCTTCCCTATTCAGACACATTTTATCTTCCTTTATTCATTTCACATGAAGTGAATTCTAATTCTGACTTAATTTCTGAATTTGGACTGAACTACAAAATAAAAATTAGAGATTAATTTCATGGACATAAATAGTAAGATAAATTGAATGAATAATACAGTGTATACAAGGAGACAAATTAAAGGATAAGGGAAAAAATAAAATTACAAGATAAGGAAAGACTAGAACAATATTTCTTATTTGTTGATAGAAACCAATGAAAGATTTTTTTTTTAAAGAATTATTTCAGAGATGCATTATAGATAGTCCATCTTCTAAGCAATGGCGGGAAGAAGAAAGCAAATTAATTCTGATCTTTCTAATTTCTGATACAGTCCATTTGTGCAGAGCGGGGCTGTTTTCATGCTTTTGATGGTTTAGCACACATATCTCTCTTCTACACTTAGACAATTCCATGCCTTAAAACATTATTTGGAGGGAGAAGCTTCAAGATGGCAGAAGAGTAAGATGCAGAGATCACCTTCCTCGCCACAAATACATCAGAAATACATCTACATGTGGAACAACCCCTACAGAACACCTACTGAACGCTGGCAGACCTCAGACCTCCCAAAAGGCAAGAAACTCCCCCACGTACCTGGGTAGGGCAAAAGAAAAAAGAATAAACAGAGACAAAAGAATAGGGACGGAACCCGCACCAGTGGGAGGGAGCTGTGAAGGAGGAAAGGTTTCCACACACTAGGAAGCCCCGTCGCGGGCGGAGACTGCGGGTGGCGGAGGCGGGGAGCTTCAGAGCCGCGGAGGAGAGCGCAGCAACAGGGGTGCGGAGGGCACAGCGGAGAGATTCCCGCACGGAGGATCGGTGCGGACCGGCACTAACCAGCCCGAGAGGCTTGTCTGCTCACCCGCCGGGGCGGGCGGAGCTGGGAGCTGAGGCTCGGGCTTCGGTCGGAAGCAGGGAGAGGACTGGGGTTGGCGGCGTGAACACAGCCTGAAGGGGCTAGTGCGCCACAGCTGGCCGGGAGGGAGTCCGGGAACAGGTCTGGAACTGCCGAAGAGGCAAGAGACTTTTCTTTGCCTCTTTGTTTCCTGGTGCGCGAGGAGAGGGGATTAAGAGCGCCACTTAAAGGAGCTCCGGAGAAGGGCGCGAGCCGCGGCTATCAGCGCGGACCCCAGAGACGGGCATGAGACGCTAAGGCCGCTGCTGCCGCCACCAAGAAGCCTGTGTGCGAGCACAGGTCACTCTCCACACCTCCCCTCCCGGGAGCCTGTGCAGCCCGTCACTGCCGGGGTCCCGTGATCCAGGGACAACTTCCCCGGGAAAACACATGGCATGCATCAGGCTGGTGCAACGTCACGCCGGCCTCTGCCGCCGCAGGCTAGCCCTGCATCTGCACCCCTCCCTCCCGCCCCCCCGGCCTGAGTGAGCCAGAGCCCCCGAAGCAGCTGCTCCTTTAACCCCGTCTTGTCTAAGCAAAGAACAGACGCCCTCCTGCGACCTACACGCAGAGGCGGGGCCAAATCCAAAGCTGAACCCCGGGAGCTTTTTTCCCTTTTTCTCTTTTTGTGACTGTGTATGTGTATGCTTCTGTGTGTGATTTTGTCTGTATAGCTTTGCTTTTACTATTTGTCCTAGTGTTCTGTCAGGTTTTTGTTTTGTTTTTTTTTCTTTTTTTTAGTATACTTTGTAGCACTTGTTAACACTGGTGGATTTGTTTTTTGGCTTGGTTGCTCTCTTCTTTCTTTTTTTAAATTACTTTTTGAATTGTTTTTAATAATTAGTTTTTATTTTTTATTTTAATAACTTTATTTAATTTATTTATTTTATCTTTTACATTATTTCTTTTTTTCTCGCTTTTATTCTGAGCCGTGTGGATGACAGGCTCTTGGTGCTCCACTGAGGCATCAGGGCTGTGCCTCTGAGGTGGGAGAGCCAAGTTCAGGTCATTGGTATACCAGTGACCTCCCAGCTCCATGTAATATCAAACGGCAGAAATCTCCCAGAGATTTCCATCTCAAAGCCAAGACCCAGCTCCACTCAACGACCAGCAAGGTATAGTGCTGGAAACCCTTTGCCAAACAACTAGCAAGACAGGAACACAAACCTGCCCATTAGCAAGAGGCTGCCTAAAGTAATAATAAGGTCACAGACACCCCAAAACACACCACCAGACTTGGACCTGCCCACCAGAAAGACAAGATCCAGCCTCATCCACCAGAACACAGGCGCTAGTCCCCTCCACCAGGAAGCTTACACAGCCCACTGAACCAACCTTAGCCACTGGGGGCAGACACCAAAAACAACGGAACTACAAACCTGCAGTCTGTGAAAAGGAGACCCCGAACACAGAAAGCTAAGCAAAATGAGAAGACAGAGAAACACACAGCAGATGAAGGAGCAAGGTGAAAACCCACCAGACCTAACACATGAAGAGGAAATAGGTAGTCTACCTGAAAAACAATTCAGAATAATGATAGTAAAGATGATCCAAAGTCTTGGAAATAGAATGGAGAAAATACAAGAAACGTTTAACAAGGACCTAGAAGAACTAAAGAGCAAACAAACCATGAGAACACAATAAATGAAATTTAAAATTCTCTAGAAGGCATCAATAGCAGAATAACTGAGGCAGAAGAACAGATAAGTGACCTGGAAGATAAAATAGTGGAAATATCTACCACCCAGCGGAATAAAGAAAAAAGAATGAAAAGAATTGAGGACAGTCTCAGAGACCTCTGGGATAACATTAAACACACCAACATTCAAATTATAGGGGTCCTAGAAGAAGAAGAGAAAAAGAAAGGTACTGAGAAAATATTTGAAGAGATTATAGTTGAAAACTTCCCTAATATGGGAAAGGAAATAGTTAATCAAGTCCAGGAAGCACAGAGAGTCCCAT
>NC_041219.1:59606888-59607481 GCF_002837175.3 Physeter macrocephalus | reverse complement strand
ATACATAGAAAAAATATTAAAAGCAGCAAGGGAAAAACAACAAATAACATACAAGGGAATCCCCATAAGGTTGACAGCTGATCTTTCAGCAGAAACCTGCAAGCCAGAAGGGAGTGGCAGGACATATTTAAAGTGATGAAAGAGAAAAACCTACAACCAAGATTACTCTACCCAGCAAGGATCTCATTCAGATTTGATGGAGAAATTAAAACTTTACAGACAAGCAAAAACTAAGAGAACTCAGCACCACTAAATGAGCTTTACAACAAATACTAAAGGAACTTCTCTAGCCATGAAACACAAGAGAAAGAAAAGACCTACAATAACAAACCCAAAACAATTAACAAAATGGTAATAGGAACATATATATCGATAATTACCTTAAATGTAAATAGATTAAATGCTCCAACCAAAGGTCACAGACTGGCTGAATGGATACAAAAACAAGACCTGTATATATTCTGTCTACAAGAGACCCACTTCAGACCTAGGGACACATACAGACTGAAAGTGAGGGGATGGAAAAAATCAAAAGAAAGCTGGAGTAGCAATTCTCATATCAGACAAAATAGACTTTAAAATAAAGACTATTA
>NC_041219.1:59605308-59605724 GCF_002837175.3 Physeter macrocephalus | reverse complement strand
AACAAAATACTAGCAAACAGAATCCAACAGCACATTAAAAGGATCCTACACCATGATCAAGTGGGGTTTATCCCAGGAATGCAAGGTTTCTTCAATATAACGCAAATCAATCAATGTGATACACCATATTAAAAAACTGAAGGGGAAAAACCATATGATTATCTCAATAGATGCAGAGAAAGCTTTTGACAAAATTCAACACCCATTTATGATAAAAACCCTCCAGACCGCAGGCATAGAGGGAACTTACCTCAGCATAATAAAGGCCATATATGACAAACCCACAGCCAATATCGTCCTCAATGGTGAAAAACTGAAACCATTTCCACTAAGATCAGGAACAAGACAAGGTTTCCCACTCTCACCACTATTATTCAACATAGTTTTGGAAGTTTTAGCCACAGAAATCAGAGAAG